>NC_044993.1:3016158-3390324 GCF_008728515.1 Papio anubis | reverse complement strand
ATACAAATATGTTGGACTAACAGTTTCCACAGCGGCTTGCACCTTCAAAATACCAACAATGAGGCAGGGTCGAAGCATTCTCAGAAAGCGCCTTCACCCATGCTTTCAAGATGCTGGTGGACCCTGGGAAGGAGCTGGATTCAGCTCTCAATTTGACCTCAGCTTTGCATCTTCCCAACCTGGAGATTTTGGGCAAATTCCTCAAATACTGAGAGTCTCCCCTGAAAAAATGGAACCAAGATACCTCCCATCCATGACTGACTGCAAGGATGCATCCTAAGAGCTTGGCAGCTCCTTACTGGAAGGTACGTTCTTTCTGTTCTAGCTGCATTTCTAGTGTTCTAAGCGAACAGGAGAGAAACCCGTTGAAAGTCCTCATTCAGGGCTTTGAGGAGCTCGGGATGTTCCATTGGGCAAGACTTTCCTTTTTCCATTTTTTTTTTCTTTATTTAGATGGAGTCTCACTCTGTCACCCAGGCTGGAGTACAGTGGCGGGATCTTGGCTCACTGCAACCTCCACCTCCCAGGTTGATAGGATTACGTCTCAGCCTCACAAGTAGCTGGGACTACAGGCATGAATGACCGCATCTGGCTAATTTTTTGTGTTTTTAGTAGAGATGGGGTTTCGCCACGTTGGCCAGGCTGGTCTCGAACTCCTGACCTCAGGTGATCCACTCGCCTTGGCCTCCCGAAGTACAGGGATTACAGCCATGAACTACCACACCTGGCCCTTCTTCCATTTCCTATGCTAGTGCCTGATTCGTTTACACAGTTCAGCCAAATGTGAGGCGCTTTCTGAAATGGGATGGGGACTTGGTATTTGGAGATGGGGCTGGGAGCCGTGTGGTGCAGGTGAGGAGACCACGCCTTTGCTCTGCTGCAAAATGCGTGTCCACATCCACAGGCAACTGGGGCACAGAGCCTTCTAGCGTCATTTCTGCTGAAAGGGGAGTGCCTGGGGCAGGGCACCACCCACCATGGCTTCCTCCACTCAATGCCACACCCTGTGCCCATCTGACAAGGCATTCAAGGGTCCAGCTGCAACATCAGCAACTGCCTTCGGGCCCCCAATGGAGCTGGCTTAAGCAGGAACAGGGCAGGGACGCTGAATATCTAAGGGAGGGAGGCCAGCAGGCTGTGTGCAGAGACTTTCAGCAACACAGAACCCATTACAGCCCAGGGTGCGGGGAGGATGCCCCGGGCATGGCCTGTGTCCTCCGTGAACCTGCATGCTTCACTCTGAGGGACACGTCGCTCTTCTGAAATTGGCTTTGATTTTCCATCTCAGAGTTGATGAACATGAGGCACAAAGCCTGTGGTTGTCCAAACATGGGGAGCTAAGGATAAGGTGGCTTCAAGGAGAGGCAACCGTTTTCTTGACAGCCACATTGCCTTACTAATACTGTGTGGCTGACCCTTCAGAGTGGGAGACAGAAGTTCAGAAATCCGATTCTTTCTATTTTTTTAAATTTTTTTTTTTTTAAAAAAAAGACCGTTGGACGTAGTGGCTCACGCCTGTAATCCCAGCACTTTGGGAGGCCGAGGCGGGTGGACCATGAGGTCAGGAGATTGAGACCATCCTGGCTAACATGGTGAAACCCCATCTCTACTAAAAATACAAAAAAATAGCCGGGCGTGGTGGCGGGCGCCTGTAGTCCCAGCTACTCGGGAAGCTGAGGCAGGGGAATGGGGAATGGCGTGAACCCGGGAGGTGGACCTTGCGGTGAGCAGAGATCGCGCCACTGCACTCCAGCCTGGGTGACAAAGCGAGACTCCATCTAAAAAAAAAACAAACAAAAAAGACATTTATGTGATTTATGTGTTTATTTTATTAGAACATTTTTGGATTTACAGAAAAATTGAGACAATAGCACAGGGTTTTTATATACGCTACACCATGTTTCACCTCTTGTCACATCTTACATTGCCCTGTGCATTCTACAATGAACCAATGTTGATCCACTATCATTAACTAAAACCCACACTTAATCAGATTCCCCATGCCCCCTCATGTCCATCCTCCTTCTACCCCAGTCCCCCATCTCGGTTCCCACCTGGCTTCTCCTCGTCATGCCCCCGCAGTCTCCTCTGGGCAGGGACAGTTTCTTGGACTCTCCATCTCAGCAAACTTCCTGAAATGCAGGTCTGCCCAGGTCACTCTCCTGCTTAAAAACCACCTGACATGGTTTGGCTCTGTGTTCCCACCCCAATCTCGTGTCAATTGTAATCCCCAGTGTTGGGGAAGGGACCTGGTGGGAGGCAATTGGATCATGGGGGCAGATCTTCCCCTTGCTGTTCTCGTGATAGTGAGTGAGTTCTCATGAGATCTGGTTGTTTAAAAGTGTGTAGCACCTTCCCCTTCACACACTCTCTCTCCTGCCGCCTTGTGAAGACGTACCTTCCATGTCCCTTCACCTTCTGCCATGATTGTATATTTCCTGAGGCCTCCTCAGTCATGCCTCCTGTACAGCCTGTGGAACTATGAGCCAATTAAACCTCTTTTCTTTGTAAGTTACCCAGTCTCAGGTAGTTCTCTTATAGCAGTGTGAGAATGGACTAATAGACCACGTGCCTTCCCCATTGTGCTTTTGAAGGCTGTATTAGTCCACTTTTGATTTACTACAAAGGAACATCTGCAGCTGGGTAATTTATAAAGAAAAGAAGTTTATTTGGCTCACGGTTCTGCAGGCTGTATAGTGTACCGAGGTGAGGCCTCAGGAAGCTTCCAGTCATGGTGGAAGATGAAGGGGTGCCAGCATGTCACAGGGTGAGACAGGGAGCAAGAGAGAGAGGGAGAGGGGAGGTGTCATGCTTTTTTTTTTTTTTTTTTGGACGAAGTCTCACTCTGCCTCCAGGTTTGAGCGCAATGGCGTGATCTCGGCTCACTGCAACCTCTGCCTCCTGGGTTCAAGCAATTCTCTTGCCTGTGCTTCCTGAGTAGCTGGGACTACAGACGTGTGCCACCATGCCCAGCTAATTTTTGTATTTTTAGTAGAGACAGGGTTTCACCTTCTTGACCAGGATGGTCTTGATCTCTTGGCCTCATGATCCACCTGCCTCAGCCTCCCAAAGTGCTGGGATTACAGGTGTGAGACACCACGCCCGGCCATCATGCTCTTTTAAGCAGCCAGATCTCACTTGAACTCACTGAGTGAGAACTCACTCTTTGTGAGGACAGCGTCAAGGTATCCATGAGGGATACCCTCTTAGCAAATTTTAAGTATACAATATGATATTGTTAACTATCGGCACCCTCTCAGGCAGTTCTGATGGTGGCAAATGTGGTGGGGGGACTGGTTCTTTCAGCAGGAAACCACTCTTCCTGTGCAATAACCTGGAGAAATGTCCATTTCCAGTGAATTTTTTCCAAGATTCCATCTTTAGAGGCTTCCTGAGGGGTATGGGATTAAATTTATTCCACACACTTCACCAGTACTCACTGAGCAGCTACCATGTGCCAGGTGCTGGGCTAGGTGTAGAGATCCAGCCCTGAACAGAACAGAAGAGGAGCAACAGGAAATGGAAAAAGATACATTGTGTCAAGTGGAAGGCAAATGAGGGGGTCAGGGGACAAAGAGTGATGGGGGAGAGAGGGGTATTGAGGGCAGCCTCTCAAAGGAGGGGGCATTGAGCAAGGTCGCATGGACGTGGGGGAGGAGGATGTTGGGGGAGATCTTCCAGGCAGTGGGAATAAAACAGCCAGTGTGAAGCCCTGAGGCAGGTGTCTTTGTGTGCAAGAGTGAGCTGCTCAGTGTGGCTACAGCAGAAGGGGTTGTTGGAGAGAGGAGGTTGGGGGCGGGAGGGAGAGCTGCAGGAACCACAGGACTTTGTGTTAATAAAGACTTTATGTTGATTTAGGGTGTGAGAAGCCACTGGAAGGTTTTGAGCAGAACAAAGTTAGGTGCTAACTTAGGTCTTAAAGAATCACTCCAGCTCATGTGTGGGGAAAGAAGCATCGGAGGCTAAGAAGGAGGCAGGGAGACCAGGTCGTGACATTTTCTATTTTCCAGGTGGGGAAGCTGGCTCTGAGAGAGCAGGCAGGTGGCTTAAAGAAGATGACCTCACTACTGTGTCTCAGCTGGCAGCACCCGGCCTTCCCTCAGGGGCAGCTCCTTGCCTGCCAGGTCCTGGGGAAGCCTCACCCCATGCTGCTGTGTCTCTCCTGCCCACTTTCTCCATCCCATGTCCAACTTGGTACCCAGTGCTTCCTGGCGGTTCCTTAACGAATGGAGCAAAGGGCCCAGGAAGCAACGGCCTAGAATCCAGTGGCCAGAGCCGTGTGCAGCCTCTCCAACCACCCAGACAGAAAGGAAAACCTCAGGAGAAAAATCAGCCAGGAGCTGGAGCACTGTGGAGAGGCGACCAAGACTGGCCACCCGCGTGACAGATGAACGGTGACTCCTCAGCTGGGAGGCCTGTCAGAGGTGAAAGCGAGGGGTGGGCCCATGGGAGCATCCATCCCCGTCCCTGGCAGGAGCATGGATCTATCCCAAAGCCAGCACCAGGCTGTGGCTCGTGTCTGTACCAGGAAGTGGGGCCAGAGGGCAAACCACTCCATCAAGGCGAGGAGGTGGGTGCAGCCCTGGGTGTGCACGTGTTCAGCCTGCAAGCTGCGCTCGCCTCTCCCAGGAGGCCCTGGTAACGGTGATCAGCAGCTTACGTGGTGCCGAACGCTGCTCACTGCCACTCTCCAATCCTTCCAGAATCTGCCGTAAGCGTTGTTCTTACAGATTTGAAAAATGCCTCTCCCATAAAGATTGAGGACTAACACAAGGATAAAAATCACCGACGGGCTGAACTCTGATACATCTTTATGTTGTGATGAGAGGCGACAGCCTGCAGGCTGGAACATTTTAGCTTTGGGTTGGTGGCTGGTGTCTGCTGCATGTAGCATTGCCTTGAGCCCTCAGTGTCAGCAGAGGGGTGCCCCAGCATAGTGGGCGGAGCCCTGGTTGATCTCTGACCCCTCCAGCAAGTAGAACAAAGTGGGTCATGCTCTCCCTAATGGCTACGGAAGAGCAGTCGGCTTTTACTCCCCACACTCTGGCCTCCAGCTGGGGTGGGGATGGAAGATACACATGATGAGACTTCAGGAGAAAAGTGGGAAGCGGGTGAGCGGGAAGCAGAAGGAGCGGCTCCAGGCGTTGTGGGATTTGCCTGCTTCCAGAATGTGCATCCTGGCAGCACTGCCCCGTCCTCATCCTCTCTCCCACGCTTCCCTGGTGATTTGTGGGACCCCACTTGTGTGGTGGCAGAAATTTGGTGGATAGCAAGGAAGGAATAAATCCATCTCACTCTCTGAGTAGGAGGCTTTGTGAGGATGTTGAATTACGGGGCAAAGCTGTGAGCAGTCGGGGTGTCATTCTCCGCCCCAAACATTTACCGGCTGACCCTCAGCAGCACCCCGAATAAAGATCAAGATCTAAGGGGGCCTAAGTCATGGGCCCCTGGTTTGTGCCCCAGGAGACCAGATGCCTTCCCTCGAGGGAGGGCGTGTGCTCAGGAAGTCTGGCCATAGGAGGAAGTGGTTTTCAACCCCAAGACTAAAATGCCAGCATTTAACCCAAACAATATTGGAGAGATTTTTTTTCTCTTCCTCTCTCTCTTTGATGGGAAAAGTTATTGATTGGATAAACACAGATGTATTTAATGTTTTAAGTCAGCTCGCAGTGTATGTGGAGTCAACTGAATATCTCTAGGCAGTAATCAGCCCTGAGGTTGTTAGTTATGGCTGGAAACCGAAGGGGCTGATGAGAGAGATTTTTAACGTTTGAATGCGGAGTTCAGTGGACTGGGACATTTAACACAGCTGAGAGTGCAGATAATTGACTTCTCAGTTCTTTGGTGAAAACCCAAAGACTGTCTCCATCATCAGTCCCAAACTACTGTGAGGTTTCCAGTTCTGCGTTATTAACTAGGCTTCTTCATAGAACTTCCCACGTCTGCACTTTCTATGCAAGAGTGTAAATACCTGTAATGGAGCGGAAATGTGGCCATCCCAGCCTTCTGTTTTTCCTACAATCAGACCAGGACCCCTCCCTCCCTGTGCCTCCGCACAGGGCCATGACTGTGATGTAAGCCATGCGGTGACGGCTGAGGCTAAGCCATCAAAGACATCCCACTGGACATGTTGCGATGCTCACCTTTGGAAAGCAGCCACCGTGCTGTGAGGAGGGCAAGCTGCCACATGAAAAGGCCACGTACAGGTGTCCTGATGCACGGGGGGTCCCGGCCAACACGAACCAGTAGCCAGGAGAGTGAGGGGACCTTCGGATGATTCCAGCTTCCAGTCTTGAGGAGTCCTTGGGTGATAGTGAGTCAGGCAGAGATGAGCTGTCTTTGCCTGGCCCTGCCCGATTTGCAAATTTGTGAGCAAAATAAACATTGTTTTACGTCACTAAATTTTGGAGTGGGTTATTATGCAGCAATAGGAAACTGGAACACGGATGATGCGAAATCAAAGTGCTGAGAACTTTTTTCTTTTGGCTACCTCAGTCTCACTTTGCTTTGTCTCCAGTATGTCATTTTGTAGGATTATTATTTTGGTTTGATCATGCATTTGAAAACAGCAAAGAAAAGTATTTTTTAATTGAGTGTAAAATTCACATGAAATTATTTTAAAGTGTACCTCTCAGTGACATTTAGTACCTTCACAATGTTGTACAGCTGTCGCCTCTATCAAGTTCCTAAATACTCTCATCATCCCAAAAGGAAACCCGTATCCATAAAGCAGTTTCTTCATATTCCCCTATTCCCAGCCCCAGGCAACCACCCATGTGCTTCCTGTCTCTATGGGTTCGCCTATTCTAACATTTTGTGTACATGGAATCGTAGGCTATTTCTCCTTTCATAGCTGGCTTGTTTCACTCAGCATAACATCTTCAGCATTCATCCACATTGTAGCACGTGTCAGGATTCCTTCCTTTTCATGGCTGAGTAATATTCCATCATATGGATAGACCACATTTTGTTTAACCATTTGTCATTTGATGGGCATTTGGGTTGTTTCCACCTTTTGGCTATTGCAAATAAGGCTGCTATGAACATTCATGTGCACGTATTTGAGTCCCTGTTTTCAATTCTTTTGGGTAGATACCCAGCAGTGAAATTGCTGAGAAGATAAGGTTTTATTTCATAACATCAGCGGTGTGTTTCTCAGTGACCTCTGCATCCAATAGGGAGAGGTTGGGAGTTTCTTTAATTGAATCAACTAAATTACCAAGAAGACACAAAATACAAGGGAAAACACAATATTTAAACTCTATTAATGGTTTTTCAGAGACCAAATCCTTTCTCCAGATAAAACTGTTGGTGAGTGACCATTGTCACACCTCATTATTTAGACTTACAGTTGATTAATACAATTTAATGACATTTAGAAAAAAAAAAGCTTACCCATGGTAGGTCAAACCTTGTGAAATTCCCATTTCTGTAGGTCAAAACAATCAAATATTGGCAACTTCATAGGGTTCCTTGGCTGCATATCACAGGAACTTGACCCAGCGTTTGACCACATGAGGTTTGATTTTCCCATGAGGGGAGAATTCCAAGGAGGACCAGGCCAAGGCTGTGGCTGACGGAACTGTTTCAGAACCACGATCCTTCTGTCTTTCTGCCTGCCGTCTCCGGCACATGCATCCAGTCTGCATTTCAGGAATGGAGAAGGTGATAAAGAAAGGGAAAGAGGTGTGTGTCAAGCTTTTATAAAAAACAAAACACTAGCACTTCAGAAGGCTGAGGCAGGTGGATCATGAGGTCAGGAGTTCGAGACCAGCCTGGCCAATATGGTGAAACCCCGTCTCTACTAAAAATACAAAAATTAGTTGGGTGTTGTGGCACGTACCTCTAGTCCCAGCTACTCAGGAGGCTGAGGCAGGAGAATCACTTGAACCTGAGAAGCGAGGTTGCAGTGAGCCGAGATCGCACCACTGCACTCCAGCCTGTGGGCGACAGAGTGAAACTCCGTCTCAAAAAAACAAACAAGCAGAAAACAACAACAACAACAAAACCAAACGGAACCTAACTCTGTGAACAGCCCTGTGCCCACATCTCCTTGGCCAGAACAGGGTCACGTGGCCACGTCTGACTGCAGGGGTGCTGGGGGTAGTTTTTATTTTAATTGATATTTTATCTTAGAATAATTTTAGGTTTATAGAAAAGTTGCAGCGATAAACCAGAGTATTCTCTGTATTCTTTCCCTGGTTTCCCTGCCTGTTACTATCTCATATCACAATGGCACATTTTCAGAAGTAAGAAATCAACATCAGTGCATGACTGCTAACTAAACAACAGACTTCGTTTGGATTTTACCACATTTCCCACTAGTGTCCTTTTACTGTTCCAGGATATCATCTGGAATCCTACATGACGTTTAGTCATCTTGGCTCCTTAGGCTCCCCTGGGCTGTAAGACTGTCTCAGACTTCCTCGTTTTTTCGTGACCTTGGCAGTTTCAAAGAGGACTGGTCAGGTGTTCTGCAGAATGTCCCTCAACTTGGACTTTCCTGATGCTTTTCTCTTGATTAGACTACGGTTAGGGGCTTTGAGGAAGAAGACCACAGAGATGAAGTACGTGTCTCATAGCATCATATCAGGGGGTGCGTGATACCCACATGACCTATCACTGCCGATGTCAACCTCAGTCACTTGGTTACCGTATTGTATGCCAGATTTCTCCTCTGCAATGCTCCTGTCACTCTCAGTCCACACTCTGTTCTTTGGAAGCAACTCATCAAGTTTAGTTCGCCCTCAAAGGAGAGATTAAGCTCCACTTCCTTGAGGGAGAGTATTGACATATATGATTTAGAATTCTTCTGTAGAGAGGAATGATGCTATGTCATGACCCAGGACAAAATTGGGGCCCTATTAGTAAGGAAATAGGGGAGCATGAGATTACAACCCTCAATTGTAAATGGGGACACTAATATTTGCCTGACTTATGCTGATAAGAGAATGTCTACATCTAATGTTGGAATATGCAGGAGCTTGGAATCGTGGTGGGGTTCATATCAGAGGCTGGTAACCTTTGCCAGGCGAGTTTATTCATTCAAGGCTTAAGGACTAGAGGCTGGGATAAAGGATGGGACACAGTGGTGAGTAAGGGTGTAGCGAACATACTTCATTGTTATCCCGTATCCACTTTGCCCTTTCCTTTAGTAGCAGAATCCTAGTGTCTTAGCTGGGTACACAGCGGCCCAGCTAAGGACTACATTTCCCAGCCTCCTGTGTGGTTATGTGTGGTCATGTGATGAATTACTGACCAGTGGGATATGAATGGAAATGATGCATTCAACATCAGAATTAAGCCAAGGAACAGGGCTTTGTGATGCATAAGTGGGAAGAAGAAATTGGGTGCTGTTTCCACTGAGCTAGAAGCATTTGGTATGGTGGTCTTTGAATCCAAGCTGTGTCATCAGCATTGCATTAAAGAGCATCTAGATATAGCCATCAATTCTATATTCACAAATGAATCTGGTTTTAGTGAATCTCAAACAAAGAGAACTTTGTCCTAGGTCAACCTCTTATTGTCTGTGTAAACCTGAACAAGCTGCATCACTTCTGTGCATCTCTGTGAACTTATTTTTGAGCGTTGATGCCCACCTCACCTAGATTTTCAGAGAAGCCAATGCATTCAGTATGGAAGATACTTAGCATGCGGCCTGGAAGGCAGTACTTCAGGAAACACTTCCAGTTTTGTTATCTTTCCCATGATCATTACCAAGATGTTTGTGGGATTTTTCAAAACATTTACAACCTGGTTAAAGTTTGTCATCTTCCTCCATTTTTTTTTTCTTTTTTTGGTCTGCTTGTTAAACAAAACTAAATTGCAGTCCTAGCAAGCCTGGTCTTAAACGTATGAAACCATTTTCAAATTTGAGACGCATGGGCCAATTGAGGGCACAGGAATTAGTCTGCATTCCAGATCAATTAGGGAAATAGTTTGCAGTAACTACTGCATTTTGAAACACATCAAATAAGAAAGAGAAGTCACTGTTGTATGTCACTGTCAGAAAGCAAAAGTGAGGCTTTTTTGTCTGATTTCAGGAATGGCTCACTCACAGAGTCCCCGATGGAGAGGCAAGAAATAGCAGGCCTGCCAAAACCACTATGAACTTTTCACTGACTCAAAGACCGCCCACCCAATCCCAAGGGACTTGGTAATTCAATGGAGATTAAAGGCACACTAAAATCCTGGTAACCAGAGAAAAGCAGGCTCTATTAGGTTACCATTTCCATTTTTCTGTCAAGCAAAGGCAGAGTTTCCCCAGAGAAGACAGAATATTTGCTCTCAGCCAAAAGACCCCAAAGAAACAGAACTCTTTAACCGAGATTACAAAAGAGAAAAAACGTGTAAGTGCATAGCTGAGCCGAGCCTGTGCGTTCCTGCCAGCCCCCTACTATGAACTAAGGCCCCTGGCACTTAAGTCAATGCAAAATGAATAATGCACTTAGTTAAATATTTCCTCCCACGATGAAAGTCCTTGGTCACCCGAATTTCTTTTTTTACTTGACTTGTTCATTTCTTTTTCTGACCAGATATCCATAATAAAATCTGGCACTCTGAGGACAAGTGCTTTCTATACAAGCTTTCTCCAACTTTCTATTAGAAGCCTTTGAAACTGAACACCCCCTTTTTATCCTGTATTACTTCCTCCCCTGGAACCGTTCAATCTCTACTCAGCAATCCCATTAGACTTTTAACTTCCATTTTTTAAGTGCTGATAAAAATGTATAGATGTCTGAACCCCATCCAGGAAAGCCGACTTCCAAGCTATGCAAAAAGGAGGCTGCGGCGGCTCTGGAAGGATGGGAAATGGAGCTCGTGGGGAGCCACACTGTGGCCCGCCGGCTGTGCCGCATGATTGCACGCTCGCCCACGCGTTCTGGGGGGCTTGGTGGTCCATTTCTGGCACAGGCACGGCCACTGCATCATGATCTAGGGGTCGTGGGATTACTATACAGATTTTTATACAGTGTAAAGTACTCTTGTTCATCTTTCTGGGACGAGGCTGAACTTTGTGGAAGAAAGGAGTGGCTTAGTAGGAAATGATCAGACTAATCACATGGAAATAAATAGCGTATTTTATCACGTTCCACGTGTTCACGCATTTCCCCTTCTTTTTTGTAGAGAGGGAGGTTGCCAGCTGCCTCAAAGAAGAGGGAGGAGCAGAAGGAGCCTCGGGGTCCTCAGGGCGGCCCTTCTGAGAAAGGAAGAGGGAAGGGAGGTGTAGGCGAAGGAGGTAGGCCCCCCTGGAGAAAGGGAACTTCTCCTCCTTTAGCTGGGGGTAGGGCAGAACATGGGATTGTCCTCAGACCCAGGCCCTGCTCTTCTCTGAAAACACTGCCCGTGTCTCCGGGATACTGACTCCTGCACAGGTCTCACTCGTGGGAAGCACTGGGTCAACAGGAGGTGGGGAGGCACCTGGAAGAGCAGCTACCTACACTTCCTCCTTCCCTCTGAGTCTCCTCTGTGCTTTCAGCTCCCTGTCCTGCCTTTGCTGGGAAGCCCACCTGGCTCTGGGCCAGAGGAATCCCCTGCCTTGGACTTGCTGCTCTTGCCAGTGTCTGGGTTGCCTCACAGGCACCTCCGTGGCCCCTCAGCTCTTCTGTCCCCAGTGCAACCAAATCCCTGTATTCAATCCCTCTGGTGGAAGTGCCCAGAGTGGGTTTGCTTTCCAAATGGATGGAGGGCAAAGCCTGAGGATGGGAGCTCTGGGTCACCAGAACTGCCAGGTCCCTGTGCTCCTGGGGCAGTCGATCCACTGAGGAATGTGTCTTCTCTGCAGAGTGAATGTAACAGGACCTGGAGCAGGAATCCTGGTTTCGGCAGGCTTTCTGGGCCCACGCTGCATTGGGGGTGGCTTTACACTGTGAAGTGTGCTCCTCTTTCCTGCAGCCTGTGACTCCAGGTGGAGAGGCTCCCCTGTCACCTCCTCTCAGTGTGGCCTCTGCCAGGGGGTGTCATCCACTCAGCATTTGCAGGATCCCTGAGGAGCCGCCATGGCCCATGGATCCTGCCCACCCCAGCTCAGAGCTCTGGGCCAAAACCCGACAGGCAGCAGGCTCTTCGCAGACACAACCCAGGGGGCTCTGAGCAACTTGGCCATAGCCCCTGCACTAATGGGGATGCTCAGGAGTGACAGCGACTCCAAAGACTCGCTGCCCAAGCAAATGCATGGAAAAGAGGAGCCAGGAAACATGTGCAGCTCTGGGCTTTGCCATGCTCACCTCAGCTCAGCTTCATGGTTTGCTGGGCCAGGACTTGATGTTCATCCAACACCAGCCTGCCAGAAGCATCTGTTCCCTGGGAATGTGGAGGGGCAGGAGCAGGAGCAACTCCATACTGCTGGACCTGCATAACACACTAGCACATTGTGACCTCTAGCACACTGGGTGTGATTTTAGCAGTTTCTATTTTAGCAACGTCCCCTCCCGGGTCCCTGCAGCGTGTACCTTTGTTGAGGGTGAGGGAGGATTCTGATATGGAATTGTGTCACCGGAGCACAATTACACGGGAATATTACTTCAGTGACTGACTCAACCCCCCGCCCCCAACCTCACTCCTGACTCAAACGTGGTCCCAGTGACTTCTCTTCACTGTGATCCAACCCGCATCGTGGGGCCCTGCCTTAAAGCAGCTGTTTGTGATACAATGACTGTTATTACTATTGATAAGCATTCCATGACAGCCGGTATTTACTGAATTCCTCGTATTCCGGGCTCTGGGCAAATGTCCTATTGGCTCTTGTCATTACTTATTCTCCCAATTTTAAAGATGTGGAAACTGAGT
Organism: Papio anubis; assembly: GCF_008728515.1. Taxonomy (NCBI): domain Eukaryota; kingdom Metazoa; phylum Chordata; class Mammalia; order Primates; family Cercopithecidae; genus Papio; species Papio anubis. Next base: position 3,377,535 of record NC_044993.1, on the reverse strand, counting down.
CTTCAACTGGCGAAGAAACGAGCCGAAGTGCAAGGAGTAGCTGTGGCTCTGCATGTCCTGCCTGGTCCCGGAGGACGTGTGCGCTGGGCCCTTCCTCCACACGGAGTCAAGCCTGAGATCAACACCGGGAGGGACATCCCCTTATGGTCATGATGTGATGAATGAAGAATGGAGCAGTGAAGCAGATCCATTACCCAAGGCCACACAGCCCTGAAAAGTGGAGGGGAAATCTGAAATCAGAACTCGTCGTCCAGAGCCTGTGCTCTATGGCTATGAGTTCAGCCTAGGTTTTAGTCTGGGCTTCCTCAGAAGCAAAGCCTGGGATGAGGACCTGGCACAGGTGGTTTCTTGGGAGGTGAGGGACCAGGGAGTGAGACAAGGAAGGGCACAGGCAACAAAGGGTGCCTTGTGAAGATGTTACCCGTGCAGGCTGTGAAGGCCAATCCCAGTACAACTCTCTGCAAGACGGGGCAGACACACCTCAGGATCATCCGCCCAGATGCTGGCCCAGCAACTGGTGACGCATCCTGTCACTCCTGTTCCCCATTGGTTGATGCTATTCCTGGACATGCTGACTTTTTGGCCCTTCAAACCTGACCTATGCATGGTCTAAGGACAGTCCTGTGGTCAGAGAATGTCTTCAGCTCAAGAAATACAGGAAGCTGCTGGCATGGCAATGTCTGTCAGTAACCTCCGGGTGGGCAAGGGCACCTGGGCGGGCTCCAGTGAAATCTCTGCCCATTTAAACTCCCTTTTATACTTGTGGTTCTCTGGACTCTTCCCAAGTGCCCTCAGAAAGGAGTGGACAATCACAACTCCAACCAATGGGGAGCAGGACAGTCACAATGGACACGGTCCTTTCTGGTTATTTAACCTTTGAGGGCATCACCCACCACCATTTAAACCTTGGTATTCTGCCGACATCTGCTTTCCTTGTCTTTCTGGCAGAAGCAGGGGCCAGTGCCAGTGGGTCAGGATGGACACTCTCAGCTAAGGTCCCAGAGGGTCACACTCTGTGCTTTCTATTCTCAGGATCAGCCCAGACAGCGGGGGGTTGGGAGGAAAGGTCAGACTTGTCCTGTTGCACGCAATCCCCAGCGACAGAGGACTGGACATGCTGGAGCTCAAGGCTTTGATGCTGCCATCTGAGGCATCCAGTGAGCAAAGACACCCCTGCTCACTCACAAGATGCTCCAGTGAGAGCCCCCGCCCCTCCCAGAGCCTCGGCCGTCGATGACAGGCGTGATGGATGGCTAGTCCATTCTCTAGCAAGCGTGGCCAAGGCCCAGGAGAAGCGCAGCATTACCAGACCCTGGGGGACATGTACCACCAGTCCGTCAGCCCGTCTCTCCTGAGCCCCTGTCCTGGGTCAGCTTGGGGCTAGGTGCCTGGGTATAGAAGAGAAGAAGGTGTGGTTGCTGGCCTCAGGGAGCTCCCATGAGAGCACTGTTGACAGATCAGAGCCTCAGAGATATTCTACCCAGCCTTCTGGTGTGTTCTGAAGAGAACAAGTGGACACTATTGTAACAATACTTACTCAGCATAAACCTTGTGCTAGGCATTGGATAAGTGTTTCACAAATATTAACTCATTAATTTTAACAACAGCCCCATGAGTTAAGTGTGACTTTCATCCCTGTTCCATGCTTAAAGAAACCGAGGCCCACAGAGTTTACTTTGCTGAAGGTTTCACAGCAAACTCAGTTACAAAGTTAAGACTTGGGCCCAGCTGGTTTGGTTCAGAAATTTACATGTGAAACCAACGGGCCATTCAGTTCTAGCTGCATTCTTATCCACAGCAAAATCTAATAAAGAAAAAGCAACCATAATAGCTAATAGTCACGTGTTTATTAAGTGCCAGGTGCTAGGCAGCGGGCTTCTTGTGGATTTCCACATGATTCCTACAGCAACCTATGAAATTGGCACTATTGGTATCTGCATTTTGCAGATAAGGAAAGCAAAGCTGGGAGAGGTTATGTAACTGGTCCAACATCACTCAGCTAGAAGTAATGGAACTGGAATTCGAACCCAGGCTGCAAGTTGGGGTCTCTGCATTGATTTCTGAGTAGGTCTGGTTTGCAGATATAGGGAGCAGGGGCCCACTGGGAACACATCCTATAAAGGGGTTTCCTGTATGGCTGCCTATGACCTGGAAGGTTCCAGGATGGAGAAGCCAGAGCCAGCTTTGGGGCCTCACTGCCCTGGGTCTGTCTCTGGGCCTGGGGTGCTGGGACTTAGGACCTCTGGTGGCTTCCTGAGTTTCTGCTGTCCTGTTGTTTATCGCTGTGAGTATCTTTTCTTTGCTGGGTGTTTTCCTTCCTTGCAACTTTGGCTTTGAAATACTCTTGGGCACTTTGGGAGGCTGAGGCAGGCAGATCACTTGAAGCCACAAGTTCGAGACCAGCCTGGCCAACATGGTGAAGCCCCATCTCTTTTAAAAATATAAAAATTAGCCGGGTGTGGTGGCGGCCACTTGTAATCCCAGCTACTTGGGTAGGGCAGAAGCACAAGAATCACTTGAACCCGGGAGGCAGAGGTTGCAATGAGCTGAGGTTATGCCAGTGCACTCCAGCCTGGGTGACAGAGTAAGACTCTGTCTCAAAAAAGTAAATAAAATAAAATAAACCCTTGGGATTTCTAACATAAAAATCTAAACTAATCAGATGTGAACAAATATGAACACAAAAGAGCCAGTCCTTCAAGATGGCTCCCAAGTGGCTAATCAGGTCTAAATTTAAAATAGAGGCAAATGGCCATTTGCTGACATACTACTGTGAATTCTAGGAAGACCTGTGCCGCCTTATCTTTGAAACTTTCAGAGCTCACCTGAGCCAACCAATCAGAGCTCACCTGCTTTGGCCAATCAAAACTCAGCTGCATCAACCAATCAAAGCTCAGCTGCATCAACCAATCAAAGCTCAGCTTCATCAACCAATCAAAGCTCAACATCACTGACCAATGGGAACTAAGTGAGTTTCAAGTCTTCGTTTGCATACATGGACCTTATTGGGAACCTGGATAGGAAGGTTTGCTATAAAATGGAGCCTTCCCTTTGTTCTCTGGAACACACCTTCATTTTGGGCTGGATCCTGCCATTCCCTGGTTTGCAAACTGTTCACTGGAATAAAGTCTTTTTCCTTCAAAGTTCTTTTCAAAGAACTTTTGTTCAAATGGACAATCCCACATTAAGCAAAGGCAATCCTGGCCCTGGTGGACTTTGTGGTCCAGGGGAAGACCCCTTAGAGCCATTCTGCATCCTGCATCCTGCTCTACCACCCCTGGCAGCTGCAGTGCCTGCCCCTCACACCTCATTTAGGGGCATACCCTAGTCCAAATTCTTTAGAGAGGTTGTTTGATTGGCCTATCCATCTGCCTGCTGGAGGCACGTTATTGGCTACTGGGAACCCAGTGGACTGGCTACCCTTGGCTCAGGGCCAGACATGGACCAATCAGATGTGGCCAGGGAGCCGTGGTACACAGCATGGTTGCCCGTCACTGACAGAACGGGAACTCAGGTGGGTCAGGATCATCAACTAGCTGCCTAACCGTAAGGATTTCACCTTCTATTCCTGGGTCTTTCTTAAATATTTGTTGCCTACAAAATCTATGTTTCTATAATAGTTTTACCGATAAATCAGCAATAGACAGTACTACGGGAAGAAATAGGTAAATCAAATCTTCACTAGTTAAGAGATTTTAGCACACCTTTAAACATTGATAGGTCAAATAGACAAAATCAACACATATGTTGAAGCTTTGAATAGCGTATATGGAAGCCTTGAATAAGTTTGCTCTAGTAGATGCGTGTTAAACTTACGCACATTTTTTGGTGATATTTCTATCTCGGCTCAAGACATTCTCCTCTTTTCTTCCTCCATCTTCTTTCTGACACTCCTTGAAACCCATTTCATTTCTTCTTCAGACATAGCCTCCATAAACTCTATAGTTTTAACATCGCTTGGCACTAAACAAGAAAAAGAAAAAAGCACCGAATGGCATTTGCAAATTACTTTCAGTTTGTGGCTTTGAAAAGAAGGGTTATGGAAAGTATTGATAGCTAGACGACTTTCTCAGGGGGTGGGTTTGAAAAAAATGGCAGATCAAAAGCTTCTTGAGAATTTGTGTGGGTATGTACTGGGAGTCTGTTCTGTCCAAAGGAAATCACTGGCAGGTATTAATTTGAGGGAGGAAAAAGGGAAGTTTTAAGGCAAGTCAAAAGGAAAAGGGAGGAAAAAACCAGCATGTTTTAATTGTGACTTGGAAATTCTATAAACATAGTTTACACATGTATCACTTATAATCACGGTCCTGGCCAGAGCAATAATTATGATAAATCCTTTGTCAACCCTGCTTAGAAGTTCTTATGAGGTAGAGTCGGAAATTAGTTCACATTTTAGACAATAGTTGAATAAAAACCCGATCCAACCCAGCCTCTCTGCATATGGAATTCCACACGGCCTGCAATCAGATGTTCACCAAATCACACTTTTTCATTGCCAAACGCCTTGGCAGGTTAGCATAAACAAGTCTTGAATTCATTAAGTTGCATTTTTTAGCCTTCTAATTAGCTAAAAGTTGTACATTTCAAGCACAACATGTCAAGAGCTTGATTTCAAGGTATAATGATGTGGCATGGAGACTGAAGCCATTGCCTTTTGTGTAGAATGTTGGTTTCTGATGGCTCTTTGCTTAACTGATCTTGGGCTGGCTTTGATGGGTGACCTTGGAGATGGGTAGAAAGGGGTTGGAAAGGAAGCATTCTTAACACGTAGTCATTCTACTTAAAAAGCAGCCCCATGGCAATCTCTGTCTTTTAAAACAGCATCTGAGCTGGGTGTGGTGGCTCACGCCTGTAATCTCAGCACTTTGGGAGGCCAAGGCAGGCAGATCACCTGAGGTCAGGAGTTCAAGATCAGTCTGGTCAACATGGCGAAACCCCATCTCTACTGAAAACACAAAAATTAGCCGGGCATGGTGGTGGGCACCTGTAATCCCAGATTCTTGGGGAGCTGAGGCAGGAGAATCGCTTCAACCTGAGAGGCAGAGGTTGCAGTGAGCCAAGATCATGCCATTATACTCCAGCCTGGGGAACAAGAGTAAAACCCTGTCTCAAAAAAACAAAACAAAATAAAACAAAACCCAAAAAACAGCATCTGAGGCTTAGATGCTAGAAATGAGCCCCTCCAACATAGTCACCTAATGAGCAAGTTATTATTTTTTTAATATTCCAGATTTTTCCTCAGTGATTCTCCATATGCAAACTCAGTCACAAATCAGGCCTTATCGTGTTAAAACACCAAATGTCACTGATGAGATAATTTCATGGTCTCCCCTGAAGTGTATTCAGGGTAACAACATTCTAGTCATATTCCAGCTCATTTGGTTAAACTTATAGTTCAGTAGCTTGGGACCAGACAGAGAAGACTGTGTAGGGACAGGAAAGGATGATGCTCAAATGTCAGACCTTAAAGACACCAAGTCTAACTCTCTCCTGCGTTACAAGTAAAAGCTGAGACCCAGAAAGGAAGGATTCCTTCAAGTCCGTGTGGTTAATTTGCAGCACAGTGGGAGCAGGAGGGGAGAATCCCGTCTTTCTCTCAGAGACGTCGCTCCCGTTTCAGAAAGGATTCACGTTCCCAACCTCATTTCAGACATCCAGGAACCGTGAATTTGGGAGTTGGGTCTCTTGCCCCTATTTTACTGCAGAGGAAACTGAAGCATAGGGGGATTCCCATGTCTAACTGGTACATGGAACCAGTTAACGCCAAAGAGGACTGCGGTCGTGCTTTCCTGAAGTTCAGAGCGTGCCCTTTCCACTAGACAGAGGATCCTGGCTGTTTTCACAAAGGGAGAGAGAGGCATGAAGTGGCAACTTCTAAATTTCCCTGTGACCCCAATAAGAAGTCATTTTCTATGGTCATCTGGGGTGGCAGAGAACACTCACTGGATTTCATTTTCCCTTGGTTGCATTTAGTAACAGAACCTCTTAAGTTTTAGAGGGTCTGGAAGGTGGGAGACCACCTTCCCCAGCCTTCTCCTCTTGCAAGTAGGTGTGGACATGAGACCACCTTCTGGCCAATAGGGTGCATAAAGAAGTGTGTGCACCACAGATCTGGCCACGCCCTTTGAAAAGAACAGAACTTGCCTTCTACTTCCTCTCCAACTCCCTCCTGTGGGCAGCCCTGAGGAGTGGAGTCAGCTCCTGCCATGCAGGTGAGGGTCATACCCAGGGGAAGAGGGACAGATAGGAGGGACCTGGTGCCTAGATTAGCCCATGGAACAGAGCCATCTGTTAGCCCTGCCCACCTGCCCTCCTCTGGACGGGCACAGGAGAGACAATAAAAATCCCATCTGGTTCAGCCACTGTATTTTTGCTCTTTTTATTACAATAGCATAGCATATGCCTGGACTACTGTGCACAAGACACACAGGCACACACTTACACACGCGTGTGTGCACACATGCACTCTGACACACATGCACAGACACTGAGGTTTCAAAGCAATGCCTTTTCTTATCCTGTGATGTGTGCTCTGGTGTGTTCTACTCTGCTCTTTTGTATTTTTTTTCCAAGGTGGTGTGAGCCCATTATGCTGATTCCGTGACTGGCTAGTGGGTTAGGACCCGCAGGGCTGCAGCACCTGAAGACAACTCAAACCTTTGCCGAGTGACCCAAAGGCAAGGCAAGGCATGGTGAGACAAGGGGTGGAAGAAAGCAAGCTGCCCTGACAGTTGAGACAGACACAGATAAATGAATAAGAGCGCAAGCCCAGGACCACAGGTGGAACACAGGCCTCCCTGCGACGGGTTTTTGGAGATTGCTGGGCAACGGAAGCCAGGTGACTCCAGGCCAGGAAGGCTCCGTGGAGGTGGTTGCATCACAGGGGAGGCACTGGCTTTGAACTCAGTGGCATGAAAGCATCCCAGAACGTTCAGATGTGTGCCCAGCCCTGTGGCTCTCACGGTAGGCACTGTGTCCCCAAATGCCTTCTTTCCAAGCAGCATACTATGTCCTGGTGGGTCTAAGAATGAAGGGATATTGTAGGGTTGTGGCTAACTGAATCCTGATGCTTCCGACTGAGATGTGACTGCCCCTGGGAGGGGCACAGCTTTGTCTTCTTCTTAGAGGAAGTGACCTGGCCCTCCAGGGTGCCTGTCCCCTCTCCAGCCCCATTCTACCACTGGCATTCTCCTGGGAGGCAGGTGATTGGAATTCAGTGAGGAGTTTACTAGCTGTGATTGAAGGAAAAGGGAACTAGACTAGCTGCATGGTTAGAAGCAGAGTCTTAGGAGGAACGTGGTAACTGTCCAAAAGCCAGTTGTTTGGCCACAGGCTAGGATCCCTCTCCTCTGACCCTCTGTTCCAGCCATCCGGGCCTTCTTGATGTTTCCCGACAGGCCTAGCAGGCCCTGTCTCAGGTCTTCGTGTTGCCATTCCCCTTGGCCATGGGTCTTCCCCAAATGCACCAGGACCCACGGCTCCCCCAGGTATCATGTCATCAATGAGAACCCCCCCCAACTGCTTGCATGGCTTACCCTCTTTCCTCAATTTGTTTTTCTCCATAGCACTACTGTGGTCTGTTGCAGGTACACTCTATAGTTTACTTATTTTACTTATTTGTACTGTTTTTCTTTCTCCTTTCTGGCTGGAAGCTCCTGAGGCAGGACTGTTGTCTGTTTTTCTCTTGGTAACATCTCCTGTGCTGGGGGGACATATCTCGATCAGTGCCTGGCCCACAGAAGACTCCTGACCCAGGCTTGTTCACTGAATGAATGCATTCCAGAATGCATTCAGAATGAGCTTTGAGGATATGGCAACTTACAAAATGGGCATGAGCCTGCCTTCAGGGAGCTTCTGGTCCAGCCTATGGTCTCTGGCCTGGAAAGAGATGTTACCATGTGATTAGGAGGTATTGTGGTGTGGCAAGTGCTTTCAAGGGGAAAGCAGAGGGGACTGTGGGAGCTCAGAGTGGGGTACCCAACCTGGATGGAAGGTCAGAGAAGGCCACTGAATCTATTTGGCCTTCAGTCACTAATCTATATAATTAGCAATATGGACAAGCTGGTCTTTAATAATTCATACACCTTCATTTCTAATTCTCTGTCATTTGTTCTATGTGGTTCCTGAGGGAGATCTCCAACCAGGGAGACATATGAAAGAATGAGGATTCAGCTTTATGGAAAAAACACCTAAAGGTGGAACAGTCTCCAGGTACACAGGCTACCTCACAAGGTGGTTAACAGTAGCAGCACAGTAAAATGTCTAGGAAATCAATGACTTAAGCCACCAACTGTTTTGTTATTCTTGTGATTCTGTGGGGTGACGGGGCTCAGCTGGGTCATTCTGCTGCTCTTCATGATGTCGCTGGCTGCAGTCACCTAAGGTCTCCATGAGGCTGGCAGTCTAAAGCAGCTCATTCCCCCGCTGGCAGCTGGTGCTCGCTATTGTCAGGAGCTCTTTTAGAGTTGTCAACCAGAGCACCTTAGTTCTCCTCCATGTGGCTTCTCCTTGGGGCCCAGGCTTCTCTTGTGATTGTGTCCCAAGGGGAAGGAAGGAGAAGCTGCTAATCTTGGATGTTCTTGGAAGTTCTGGAGTGTCACCTCTACTACATGCAACTCATCATATCATAGGGCCAGCCCAGATTCCAGGGGAGAGAATGTACCCCTCACATCTTAATATGATACCCACCATGTGCATTCAGGGAGGGAAAGACTCATTGGCAACTGATTGAGAGACTCGCTTCCCATTGAGCTTCCCATCACTGGGACTGTTTAAGCAAAGGCTTCACAATCTGACTTGAAACTGGGCTCAGGACACATTAAGCAGCCCTGATCAGTGGCTCACCTGCAAGTCAAGCCTATGACCAGAGCTTCTTCATGCCTTACGTGACGATTGTGCCCTCTTGATTGGTCATGGCCGCAGTGTAATGAGGTGAGGAAAGAGAATGACTGTGGATCCTGTCTTGCTGTGTGATCTTAGGAAGGTTATTAGGTCTCTCTGTGCTTCCCAATCAGATTCCCCATGCCCCACTCTGAGGTGGAGCTAAATGCAGATTAAGAAACCAAAAAATGCCCCCAAAGCTGGGAGCCTTCCACAGGGATTTAGAAGGTAACAACGCATTCTTACACTAATTGTGTCCCTTGGGATGCATGGGATACTAGGAGACACCATGGCTTTTCACGTGCAGATGCTCGTGTGAACACCACCGTCTGCCTCTAAACACAGGTAGCAGCAACATGCAATCTTTTGATAGGAAGCAGTTATTTCTTGATCACTTGAGGGTTTTGAAGACAGCCTGGTGGCTCAGGGGAAGAGCAGTTCTATGAGAAGAGAGACATGATATGCTCAGACATTTCTCCATCCTTGTCCTACACACAGTGTGATCCACAGTGGTAAAGGTGAAGGTTCTGCACCTGGTCCTCTTTTCTGCCCAGGTACTGGGCAGACTGGTACACCCGCCTCCTAGGAGGATGTGAGGATGATTGTCCTCTGGGATCCTCTCCCTGGGCCACTGCCCTCACCAATGTTTGCTGGGTTCTGCTGTCTGTAGCAGGGCTAACAAAGCCTCTGCAGGCCTGAGGGCTCCTCTCTTAGAGACGTGACTTCCTTAGTAACTTGCTGATTCAGCTGGACCTAGCACAGGGCTGGACATGGAGCTGGTGCCGGGAAATTGCTGGGTGGTCAGACGATGTGCTTCTTGTGGACACTGACCTCTTAGACGCTTTGTAGCCTGGTCTGTAACTGAGCCGCCCCTTCACTCCCACAGCTGCTGGATTTTGGGGGTTCCCTATCTGCAGCTGTCCCAGAAGCGTGTTCTGGGGGATGAAGGCAGTCTCCCACCATTGACACTGAGCCCCAGGAGGGCAGAGAGGCCCCCCTTGCACCTCTCCCATGGAGGGGAGGGTCTCTCCATCCCCCTCTTCTCAGCCTTCTCCAGCTGTGTGGCCCAATGTGGCAGCCACGTGTGGATATTAGAATGTAAATGAATGAAAATAATATAAAAAATTATATCATTTAAAATTTAAATTAAAATTATACAAAATGAAACATTTCGTTCCCCAGTCGCCTCGACACTTTTCATGTGTTCCGTGGCGGCAGGTGGCTGGCTGCTTCCACACCTGACAGTGTAGACGCAGCCCTGTGGCTCCTTCCAACCTCAAGCCCAACTGGCAGGTTTGGTCTGTTCATGTGCACATGTGCCAAGGACAAGGGCCCTGAGACTACCCATTTCCTCTTTCTCTGGGCAACTTGTTAAGACCACCTGTTCTCCACTTTCCATTTTTCTTTCTTCTTTTTTCTTTTTCTTTTTTTGAGATGAAGTCTTGCTCTGCTGCCCAGGCTGGAGTACAATGGCACAATCTTGGCTCACTGCAGTCTCCACATACCAGGTTCAAGCAATTCTTCTGCTTCAGCTTCCCCAGTAGCTGGAATTACAGGTGTGCACTACCATACTTGGCTAATTTTTGTATTTTTGGTAGACACAGGATTTCACCATGTTGGCCAGGCTGGTCTTGAACTCCTGACCTTAGGTGATCGACCCGCCTCAGCTCCCCAAAGTGCTGGGATTACAGGTGTGAGCCACTGTGCCCGGCCTCCACTTTCCATTTTTCTTCTGGTATTTTCAACTTTCTCTGGGTCTGCTCCTTCCCCACCCCCATTTCTTTCCTAGCTTCACAAGCAATAGGTAGAAGAAAGAACATGCCCTTGCATTTAAATACTGGCTGCAGGATCCTGAGGGAATGATGCAAACTTTCTGTCCTCGGTTTGCTCACCTATAAAATGGGCGCAGGAGCACCTGTTCAAGGACGATTGGACTCCAGAGAAGAGCAACTGTGCTGGTATTTTCTGAGCATTTACCATGTGGCAAATACTAAAGTGGGTCTCGGGTCCTCAGAGGATACGGGAGGTGATGCAGGAAAGGTGCTGGGTGGCACCTGGCAGGTGTTCAGATTGTGACATCATCTATCACCCTGTGTCATTGATCACCATCATTAGATCATCGGCTCCTTGATAATTTGGGAGGTAACTAACAAATAATTGACGTCATCCCAGTTACCATGCAGAGTCAGAAATAAAAGCGTCTTCCCAGTAAAAATAATCACCAGGATGTGAAGAGCTCAGTGACTGCAAAGGGCTCTTATTGATGGTTCCTTTTTATCATTAATATTTAACTTAAAAATAAGAGAAAAACAACAAAATTTCCCCTCCCGACTTCTGGTATTATCACATGATGTTGAAAGGAAATTGGGTTCGACATAAAAGTGCTTAAACACTTTCTCATTATTTCCCAAAATAGCAGAATAATCCAACATAAAACGTTCAAGCCTTTATAGAAAGTGAGTAGTGCTTTACCTGACAAAAAGAGATCGCAAACATTTTGGGGAAAGAAAGCAATGAAAATGTTGTTTGGGATCCTGAGATTTGCATTTCAGGCTCTGCTGGGCCAGAGCCCAGACAAGTCACCGCGTGGCTCCCACCCTCAGTGTCTTCATTTGAAAAACAAGGTCTTCCTGATATTCTGTGTGTACTCACAGGGTGGCTGGGATGATCAGCAGGGTCATTTCTATTAAAAACCTCTTGGCGCCATGTCATTTTCCAGGAATGCAGCTCTGTGTGGTGGGAACAGGGATTGAGCAGGCCCCACGTCAGCTTGCAGGGTTTCCAGGCTAGAGGACCCCCAGCCTTATTCTCAACAATCTCACCTACTAGGCATTATGCCTTCTAGGGAGAGCAGGCTCACATACTGGCAGCCCAAGAGACCCATTTCCCCATCTTAAGGGAGGCAGGGATGGACCCTTGCTGTGGGCTGGGGGTGGGTGATGGACCAAGGGTGGGTTCAGGATTCTTACTGCTGGGGAGGGGGTGGGGTTGCTCCCCTTCTTTGAGGAGAGTAGTCTGGGTGAGGCACTTAGTTAAGAAGTTTCCATTTCTTCCCCACCTCCTCTTTAAAATGAAGACAGAAACTTCAGGCAGAAGAGCGTAGGGTTCATCTGTTCAGCCCTCTCAGCTTGCAAATGAGGCCACTGAAGTCCAGAAACATCGCCGAGAAGCGTAGCTGGCAGGTAGCATTGGGAAAAGGGAGGCTTTTCACCTGCAGAGCTGATAACAGAACAAAACTTTCATGGAGGCCATGGTAGCTTCAGAGGGAACATTCCAATTTCAGCAAGAAAATGTATTCATTTCTACATATTTCAGTTGATGGATTTGCCCATTGAAACCTATTTGAAAAAAATATATATTTTAAAATGACATTAAGATTATTTAGAGTTAAAATAAACCTTGGTAAATATTTTCGTGCTCTCTTTTTACCCTGCCGCAAATAAAATATAATGAGCCCGACGTTTAGATATTCCTCTGATTTTTCTCAGTAGACATTTTAGATAAAAGACAAAGAGTTTCTTATTTTTGGGTTCATAAAACATTCTACATTTATGGCTTCATTTTTTCTGAAATCCAGATCAAAGACTGGCTGTGAAATTTTACTGTCCCACTGCTCACGGGTCTGTTGACTTAGTGCATACTTCAAAAATCCCTTCTTCCCTCCAGACCCTCTGACCACCTCATTTGAAAAAAAGGATATTTGCATTTGATACTATTCAGGACCTGCGAGATGTTGGCTGACGGGGTGGGATGGGGGGAGCTGAAACAACATTTTCCTGGGCTCTAATTAGAAGAATTAACCTTATTCATGGCAGGCCCCTCTGCACATGCCCCTGCTCTGCCACATGCCTGATGCGCTTGTGCTGAACACAAAGGCAGTGGTTCCTTAATGGCCTTACTGTCCCCAGCAGCGTTCATTAGATGCCTGCATGATCTTTGTTTATATTAATCCCCAAAGAACTAAGCTTCATTTCATTTTATTTGGGAGAGAAACCCAGCAGAGAAAAGTTCAGGAGACCCAAATGTTTCCATAATTGCTTTGAGTTCTGAATGTATTTCAGGCTGACAGCTAAGATAAAAAGCCCCTTGCGGTCGAGTGTTGGGAATCATTTTTCAGTGCTGTGTGTGGGAAATTGAGCATGGACCATCACAGGGTAGTTCAGGGAGCCTGGAGTCTAGCAGGCTGCAGTGTGGGGGCCCCGCCTGCCACTTTAAATCATCCCCGCATTTCCAGCCTGGTCATTGATCCCTCCCGATGAGCAACACAAGGTTTGAAACAAATTTGGAGAGAAACAAATAGGAGGTGACTGGCCTATTGTTTCTCTCTAATTTCGTGTTTCTTAAATTGCCCTAATTTTCTTATTCCACCCACTTGGATAATTCCTGGTTTTAGTGGTGACGGAAGTGAACAGGGGCCAGAATACTACAAACTATTCCCATGATGATTCCAGCTGAGACCACAGGCCAAACTGTGGATGTGTCATGAGAAAAGCCGGGTCTTGCCCCATCTTCCCGGCTGCAGCGGCTCCTGGGAAGCTTGGCCCTGCTGGTTTCCTCCTGGTCCCACGACAGGGTGGAGGTGCTCAGATTGGCTCTTTGTCAGGATCTCAATTTCCTACCTCGGTTTTTTTCCATTCTGAATAATGGGCAAATTTTGCCGTGTCCCTTCTCATAATTCTAAAATTCTCTGCAATAATTTCAATATGGCTGTGACACACCCTAGAACTCAAAAGCCTTAAAGCAGCAGGAATAGCCCTACAGAAGGTCTTTGAATTCCCAGGGACTCCAAGGTCACCTGATCACGCATCTACATTTCTGTAGTTGCCTCGGAAGACATTCCCAGCTGGTGTTTGGTTTGGGGGAACATTTCGGGAAGTAGGTAGAGTTGCAGTTCACAAATGTTTTGGCCTCAGAACTCCTTTACCATCTTAATTATTGGGAGCTTTTTCGTATGTGGGTTATATCTATTGATATTCACTAGTTGACAGTTTTAGAACTCATAGCCTATTGTGTCTTTCTTTATTTTGTTTTTTTGAGATGGAGTTTCGCTCTTTCACCCAGGCTGGAGTGCAATGGCACGATCTCGGCTCACTGCAACCACTGACCCTGGGTTCAAGCAATTCTCCTGCCTCAGCCTCCTGAGTAGCTGGGATTACAGGTGCCCGTCACCATGCCTGGCTAATTTTTGTATTTTTAGTAGAGACGGGGTTTCACCATATTGGCCAGGCTGTTCTCAAACGCTTGACTTTTTTTTTTTTTTTTCTGAGACAGAGTTTCGCTCTTTTTGCCCAGGCTGGAGTGCAGTATGGTGATCTTGGCTCACTGCAAACTCCGCCCCCAGGTTTAAGCGATTCTTCTGCCTCAGCCTCCCGAGTGGCTGGGATTACAGGTGCCCACCACCACACTCAGCTAATTTTTTGTATTTTTAGTAGAGTTGGGGTTTCACCATGTTAGGCAGGATGGTCTCGATCTCTTGACCTCTTGATCCACCCCCCTCGGCCTCCCAAAGTGCTGGGATTACAAACATGAGCCACCATGCCCAGCCACTCCTGACCTTTTGATTTACCTGCCTCAGCCTCCCAAAGTGCTGGGATTACAGGCATGAGTCACCATGGCCGGCCTTTTTATTTTTTATTTTTTTGATGGAGTCTTGCTGTGTCCTCCAGGTTAGAGTGCATTGGTGCAACCTCTGCTCACTGCAACCTCTGCTCACTGCAACTTCCGCCTCATGGGTTCAAGTGATTCTCCTGCCTCAGCCTCCTGAGTAGCTGAGACCACAGGCTCACACCACCATGCCCGGCTAATTTTCGTATTTTTAGTGGAGACTGGGTTTCACCATGTTAGCCAGGCTGGTTTCAAACTCCTGACCTGAAGTGATCTGCCCACCTCAGCCTCCCAAAGTGCTGGGATTACAAGCGTGAGCCCCTTTACTTGGCCTCTCATAACCTAAATAATACTTTTAAAAATGAAAAATATGATTCAAAATAAAAAAATCAGTGAGAAGAGTAACATTATTTTACATTTTTGCAAATCTCTTTAATGTCAGGTTTAATAGGGAATAGCTTAATTAAAAAATTATTTCAACAGCTTTTGGGGTACAGTTTTTCATTATGCAAATGAATTATACAATCATAGACGTGAGCCACCATGCCTGGCCTGCTTATTCCTGTTGGGAATAAGTGGTGAATTCTGAGGTTTTAGTGCACCACTCACCCAAGCAGTGTACATTGTGTTTAATGTGTAGTTTTTTATCCCTAGCCTGTCTCCTGCTTTCCCGCTTCTGAGTGTCCAAAGTCTATTATGTCGCTCTATATGCCTTTGCATATTCATAGTTTAGCTCTCTTTATAAGTGAGAACATATCGGTTTTGGTTTTCTACTCCTGTATGACTTCACTTAGAATAATGGCCTCCAGCTCCATCCTCCATCTAAGTTGCTGCAAAAGACATTATTTCATTCCTCTTTTTTTTTTTTTTGAGATGGAATTTGCTCCTGTTGCCCAGGCTGGAGTGCAATGGCGTGATCTCAGCTCACTGCAACCTCCACCTCCTGGGTTCAAGCAATTCTCCTGTCTTATCCTCTTGAGTAGCTGGGATTACAGGCACAGGCCACCACGCCTGGCTAATTTTTTGTATTTTTAGTAGAGATGGAGTGTCACCATGTGGCCAGACTGGTCTTGAACTCCTGACCTCAGGTGATCCACGCACCTCGGCCTCCCAAAGTGCTGGGATTACAGGCCTGAGCCACCATGCCCGGCCTTTCGTTCCTTTTAGTGGCTGAGCAGTATTCCGTGGTGTACATATACCACAGTTTCTTTATCCACTGATTAGTCTGTGGGTACTTAGGTTGGTTTCACATCTTTGCAATTATGAATTGTGCTACTATAAACATAAGTGTGCAGGTATCTTTTTCATATTATGACTTATTTTCCTTTGGGTGGATACCCAGTAGTGGGATTGCTGGATTGAATGGTAGATCTACTTTTAGGACGGCTGAATTTCTGTACTTGTGTCTGACTTCAGTCTGTTACAACAGGTTTTGATCGATGTACATGAAGAAAATCAAGCTCATGCAGATATGTAATTGGCAAAGGGATGAGTATTGTGATAAACTTTTCCAGATAATTGTGGCTGTTCTTGATACTAGAGCAAAACTCAACAAGTGGCAGTTTCTTAAAGGTGAGTGGCAGTGTGGAAATCTGAAACCACATCAACGAGCCCTTCATTTTCTGTTCCATTAGAATTCACTGGTCCATCTGCACTCTAAATGGATCTTCTACCAGTGGATGGTTTTGTCACATCATGCACTGGGCATTTGGAAAATACTGGTTTGCTTAGCTATTAAAGTCCTACAAATGTTGGCACATTTGACAGTGCAATATTTAACAAATCACATTCATGAATTATTGCCACTAATCTCACTGGAAAAGTCTTTAAGAATTGGGGATCTGTTAAACTTGCCATGGCAAATACACGTTTTTTAACATTCTCATTTTTAGTCGAATGTTCAAATTTTATCATTGGCAGCCAGTTGTCTATTGTTTTCCTTGAAAGTGACAGGCTCACTTTGTTCATTTTCAAAAGTGTCTGCCACCTACCTAAGTCTGAATAACCACGATTTGTCTGTCACATGTTGTTGCAAGTAAAAATGATGTTCCATTCTTTTTTTTTTAAAAAAAGGCTTGTTGAGTCTATGACTCAGACAACTTCACAATGACTTTTCCTTGATGCAGCCACTGTGCTTCGGCACGCAGCCGAAGTGTCATATGAGTTTTCCGTTTATCACATAGACTATGAAAAAGACATACATCCAGGGAGGATGACTGAATAAAACTAACACTGTTTATAAAGAATAAATAGTCTTATAAAGAAAGACTTTGTTTGAGACAGGGTCTTCCTCTGTCACCCAAGCTGGAGTGCAATGATGTGATCACAGCTCACTGCAGTGTCAGCCTCCTGGGCTCGGGTGATTCTCCCACCTCAGCCTCCTGAGTAGCTGGAAACACAGGTGCCAGCTATTTTTCTTGCATTATTAGTAAGGACAGGGCCTCCCCATGTTGCCCAGGCTGGTCTCGAACTCCTGTGCTTAAGAGATCCACCTGGTTCAGCCTCCCAAAGTGCTGGGATTATAGACATGAGCCCCCATGCCTGGCCTGCTTATTCGTGTTGGGAACAGGCCCCCCAAAATCTGGCCATAAACTGGCCCCCAAACTGGCCATAAACAAAAATCTCTGCAGCACTGTGACATGTTCATGATGGCCATGACACCCATGCTGGAAGGTTGTAGGTTTACGGGAATGAGGGCAAGGAACACCTGGCCCACCCAGCGCAGAAAACTGCTTGAAGGCATTCTTAAATCACAAACAACATGAGCGATCTGTGCCTTAAGGACAGGCTCCTGCTGCAGGTAACTAGCCCAACGCATCCCTTTATTTCAGCCCATCCCTTCGTTTCCCATAAGGGATACTTTTAGTTAATCTAATATCTATAGAAACAATGCTAATAACTGGCTTGCTGTGAATAAATAAGTGGGTAAATCTCTGTTTGGGGCTCTCAACTCTGAAGGTTATGAGACCCCTGATTTCCCACTTCACACATCTCCATTTTTGTGTGTGTGTCTTTAATTCCTCTAGCGCTGCTGGGTTAGGGTCTCCCTGACTGAACTGGTCTCGGCATACTCCTTATCAAAGACATTGTTTAGTGAAACTAGGATTTCAATTTGTATTTTATTTATGTATTTATTTATTTTTAGACAGGGTCTCGCTCTGTCACCTGGGCTGGAGTGCAGCAGCACAATCACCGCACACTGAAACCTTAACCTCCTGGGCTCCCTGAATCCTCCTGCTGCAGCTTCCCAAGTAGCTGGGTCTACAGGGGTACACCACCACACTTGGCTAATTTTTAAAATCTTTTGTAGAGATAGGGTCTTGCTATGTTTCCCAGACTTGTCTCAAACTCCCGACTTCAAGCAATCCCCCTACCTTGGCTTCCCAAAGTGCTGGGATTACAGTGATGAGCCACCATGGCCAGTGGGTTTTAAATCTTTAATGTGAGTTCGTGGCAGGGAAGAATACTCTGACTGTAGTCCCGTTGCTGTCCCTGCCCTGCTTCCTCTCGAAGCACCAGCAGTGTAAAGGCCACCACTGTAAAGGAGGTGAATCACGCTTTAGTACCATTGTGAATACAGTTTTGACTTCTCAGACCCATTGAAAGTGTCCCAGGGCCTTCATTTGCCAGTAGAGCACATTGAGCAAGCTCACTGGAGTAGAGCTCACTTGGATGCTCATCAGAAACCTGCCTTGCTTCCCAGTTTATGAACAAACAGTCCGTGTTCCGGTACTTAGTGTGAATGCGGAGCCGGGGACACTGGATTCGTTCTAATCTGAGAGGTTTACTGAACCCCTACTATGTGCCGGGTGCTATTCCAGGCACATGGTAAACAGGTAAACAAAACAGCCTGAGACAGAAGATGGTTGGGCTCAAGCGCTGCTTCTTCCTCTTAGTGACTGGAAACCCACAGGGAGGACCTTTGTTTGCTCCTGGAGCTGGCATTTTCTGAGTTCCCTCTATGTGCCACACACCACATCAAGTGCCTTATCTGTTTATCAGTCCCTTCCTCCCTCCCGCCTTCATCTTTCCACCTGCCCATCTAGCATGGGTGTATCTAGCACCTACTATGTGAAGGCCGGGACTGGGAGGCTGCGATAAGCCAGTCAGTCAGTCTCTGCCACAGATGCTTCCCATCCAGCAAAGGAGCTGAGCATCGACCAAGTCACCTCCCTCCTCAATGTGGTCAGATCAATGCCAGGGAGTCAAGGGAAGTGTGAGGCCTGTCAAGAGGGGCGGTTAAGGAAAGGAGCGGACGCTTCCGTGGAAGAGTCAGGTGAAGAACACTCTGGGCCGAGGCAGGAAGGAGCCTGGTGCAGTTGAGGTTGAGCACGGCAGGGCCGGATGGGCCACAGGGGACATCCACCCCTCACAGTGTGGGCAGTGGCACTTGTTTCCTTTCTCCTGTTGGGAGGCCATGTGATGATGTTGGGTAGAACTCTGGTCCAGCCGCCCCTGCTGCTCTATTGGGAAACTACAGGTGGGGGCTGTGGCAGGAAGACATCGTCAGCATTGTCTTGAGTGACTTTAGCCAGAAATGTCTGCCACCGAGGAACAGAAGCAGTCTGGGTGGGGTGGAAGGGTTCTGAATGGGCCGATCAAGGGGCCACCCTGGCCATTCTTCCGGGGTGAATCTCAAGTTTTCCTCTGGTGCTGGTTCTTGTGCCCCATCTCAAAGCCATAGGTCAGGAAGGCCTGTACCTTCTGGGAAAAGTGAGAAACTGGAGCTCGAGGGAGAGGAGGAGTCGAGAGGGAGAGGACACTAACCGTGTTTCTGTGCGGTAGTAAGCCGGTTTTGTGAAATGCTTCTTGCTTACGAAGCACCTCTTGACTCATGAATATTTCGAATACATGACAGTAAGTTAAAGGCACTTGAAGTCCTATAGTAAAGAAACTAGTTCAACCTAGCATCTTCCAAACTTACTTGACCACAGACTATTTTTTTCATGAAATACCTCTTAGCATTGTGAGTACCTGTACGAACGCCATCTAGGGACTCAGACCTTGTTCTCATGGAGTTCTCCTCCTTAATGGCCAGGTCATCCTGAACAAATGTCAC
Organism: Papio anubis; assembly: GCF_008728515.1. Taxonomy (NCBI): domain Eukaryota; kingdom Metazoa; phylum Chordata; class Mammalia; order Primates; family Cercopithecidae; genus Papio; species Papio anubis. The sequence goes on along the minus strand of NC_044993.1, from coordinate 3,357,992 downwards.
CATCTGTGGACAGTGGGGACAATGGTACCTCCTCTTGCCCCAAGGTCATATCATTTCCTTCTTATAGCAATCTTGTGAGGTGAATATCATTGAGCCTGTTGTATAGCTGAGGTGGCCGAGATTTAGAGAGGGTATGAAACTTAACTGATCTGGTTTATGGTGGAGCCAAGACTCAGAGCAGATCTGACTGATAGACACAAGCCCCTGGTCTTCTCCACACCATACTGCCTGATGGTCAGGGCCACCTTGTTTTGTTTGTTTTTATTTCTCATTTTTGCATTTACTCATGTTGCATTCTTCTTTGCTCTTTACTTAATTTCTGACCTCCTGGTTCTCACTCCCAGCTGGACTGTCAGTCCCCAGAGGGCACAGATGACTTCTAAGCCAGGTGACGTCTCCTCTGGGCCTAATCCATGGTGTGTGCTCCACGTTCACTGATCGAATGCATGAGTCGACATTGTTTTTATTTTCCAGCCAAATGTTCAACTCCTGGTTTTCCGAATATCCATGCTGAGCCCTGGGAGCCGGGATAGTAGACCTGGCATGCTAGTTGCTATTCTGATCTCCCTTAAGAATGCTGCCTAGCATGAAACCTGCCCTGTCTCCACGTGTAATGCTATGTTTCCCCGCTGCAGCCTATGCAGAAGACATAATCCAGAAGGCCTGCTGTTGTCTGATCCACCAGAAAAGGAAAATGTGTTTCTCCTGCAGAGAGTTGCAGAGCGGATCTGAATCATTTCGACAGGCAGGCTCCGTGGACGCAATGCTGAAGGAAAGGGTCAATGCCTTACTTGACTTCCTGAAGAACTCCTTGGACATCTGATTCTGTTCATTTGTTTGCACCTATTGATTGGGCGTCTGCCATGTGCTCAGCTCTGTGAGCCACTCCAGAGATGTTAAGACCCCAGGCCTTGAGCACACTTGAGTCCATTGTGAATCTATTTAATCAAAGTTTCTTCACTGCCAGGGTTTCCGTAGCATCAAAAAAAGTCAGAGAGCTGATTCACTATTATGATTATTTCACCCCAAACCTGCTTTCTGTCAAGTCATTTGTGTTTTCTAATCCATGAAAATATGTATGCTGATGCTTTTCTTTTTCAGAGGGTTTTTGTGAGCTTTCAAGAGGGTAAAAAAAGAACTCGGCAAAATGAATAGTAATTTCAGGAATTTCCAGAGTAAATGAGGCTCTGAGCAGAGCCTATGATCTGTGTGCATAATTCATTAAAAACGAATCACTCTGCAAAACTGGGCAAACCAACATTTATCCTCAGACTAACTCTGCATGCCGTGTGGTGGCTGTGTCATCTGTGGAGGCTGCTAATGAAGCTCTTTATGTAAATTTGAGAGTAAACAGATTTGGACAACTTTATTAACCGGGAAAGCAGCAGCGACTATCTCTTCCCAAATCACACAGGCCCTTACAGTTCAATCTGGAGAAAATTATTCTTCTAAGGATGTGTGTGTATGTGTGTGTGGGTGGTGTGTGTGTGTGTGTATGTGGATCATGAACAATTATTTTGCATGATTACAAAGTTACAGAGACACAAACTCCATGTTGTAAATAACTAATCTGTTTCAAGCAAGGGACAAACTAAGATAACGGAAATAATCATAGTTGGGCCAGGAACATTGGCTCAAGCCTGTCATCCCAGCACTTATGGAGGCCGAGGTGGGCGGATCACCTGAGGTCAGGAGTTCGAGACCAGCCTGGTCAACATGTTGAAACCCCGTCTCTACTAAAAATACAAACCTTAGCCAGGCATGGCGGCAGGTGCCTATAATCCTAGCTACGTGGGAGGCAGGCATGAGAATTGCTTGAACCTGGGAGGCAGAGGTTGCAGTGAGCTGAGATGGCACCATTCCACTGCAGCCTGGCGACAGAACGAGACCCTGTCTCAATAAAAAAAAGAAAAAGAAAGAAAGAAAAGAAAAGAAAGAATCGTAGTTGTTTTGCACTGGGTTTGCTCTATGGGCAGACTATAATGCAGGAAGCCTTTTTCTATGCCTTGTGTCTCATAACCTCCCCAGAAACCTTATAAGATACTCACCTGAGGCTTAGAGAGGTGAAAGGATTTTCACATTACTCATCTTGTAAGTGGCAGACTGAGAATTTAAACTCATTTTTGAGTCCAAAGTCTGTGCTCTTAACAATTGCATATGGCTTCAGAAATCTGGGAAATTCTTTGAAAGAAAATTAAACTGGAAAGCATCCTTTTTCTACCAATTTGAATGTAAAAATATCAGATGATTGAAGAAAGAGAACACTGGACACACATCCTCTAGATGAGATGTGGACAATGCCCATATTCAGGAAAGACTGCCAATCCTTCATTTTGGCTTTCATAAGATATATACGACATTTTAAAATTTCTTGTCGTTTCTTTTTTTCTTTTTACGTGTTTGCTTGATTTTTATTTAAAAATTATCATACTAGGAGATGACCAGTTTAAGTTCAGAATTCTGCCTCAAAATATCCTGGCTAACATAGTTCTGGATTGTTAAGGTAGTTCTGCAGGAAGAAGAAGCACAATAGCTTTATCTACACCAAGATCCTCATGTGTCATTGGGTCAAGATCACTGGGATGATTTCAAGACTGGCGTGAAAGTGTCATCTAGCCTTAGTCATTTATACTATATTATTGCAAGCCCAGTGAAAACAACGACGACTAAATTTTACCCTAAAGCATGTTCCTTTGCCTGCAGATTAACCATATGGAATTCAAGAAGTAATTTAGAGCTGCCTGGTTTCAGAAGTGATGAGGATAATTTGTGTACGTCCATGCCCGTGCAAGAGTTCAGGACAGCTGTTGGACAAGTTTTCCCAACTTGTTTGGTTTTGCAACCTGGGACCTTGTTATTCCTTTGTTGGCTTAGTTCTGTTTTCATTGGATTTTGAAAGTGGCCGTTTTTTGGCAGTTTTTCACCTTCTGCTCATCGTGAAAGCCAACTTCAGATGCTGAGGTGCCCCTAAGAAGACTTCCCTGTTAGCTTCATGGAGAAATGGATCACAGGGTGAGCCCCATCAACTCGTCATTTTCTCCCTGTGGTCTGGATTCTGACAGAAACCTCTGACTTTCTCCTGATGCATTTCTACCTTATTGATTTAGGGGGAAAGTACAGAACATATGAGTATTCCGAATGTTTCCAGAGCGATTATGCTCACTGGCGAGCGATCCCTTCATGTTTCCACCACATGGAACGCCATCTGGTCCCCCGCCATGGCCTGTTTGGGGAAAACCAGGAAGGGGATGCAGACACGATGGACATTTCAACACAGTGAACTCAATTTCAAGAGAAAAGGCTCAAGGACCTCCCGCCCCTCCATGTTTGCCTCTTTATTTTTTTAATCCGTATTGGAGACCATCTGGCCACGTTTCTGTTCTCTGGTGCTTGTGGTTGGTTGGCGTTGACTCTGGTCAGAAGGAGAACAGAAAAATCCTCAGGGAAAGTACAGGATGTGACAGAAAACTGAGCTGGTGAATCAGGGGTGGGCTGGTCCCCATTGTGTCAAAGTGCAAGAGTTCTAGAAGGTTGTGGGCAGGAAATGGCATTGCTGAGTCAGTGGGGAGGACTTTGCTCCATGACTCATCCCCCGACGACAGACACACCTTGGGGCACAGACACAGAGGAAACCAAGAAAAGCTTATAGCAGGATTAATGGGAAAGCTTATTGAGTATGATTGAGTGAAAAACTCTCCCAAATCCCAGGGCATTTAAGGGAAAAAGATATCTAGAGATGCAGCCTTAGGTGGGTTCCCTAGAAGTAGACCCTGAGACAAGGTTGCATGTGCAAGGAAGTTACCAGGAAAGTTATCTGCAAAGACAGGCGGAGGAGGAACTGAGAGGAAGAAAGGCAGGAAGCCAAGCCAAGGTGAGGCTTCAAGTGAAGTCAGCTGAAGATGCCTTTGGCTTAGCTTCTGGGGAAGAAGTCACACCCCAGAGCCAGCCAATCAGGGCCAACAGTTGCAGTATTTGTACCCACAAGATCCTCCTGGGGGCTGTAAACTCCCAGGCACTGCTGGTTTTGCGTACTATCAGGCAAAGTGCCTTCTGAGGGCAGCACCAGACAAAGTGCCCCAGCACTGGCTGCCGGGCAGCTGGTGTCCAAACTGGGTCAGGCCAGAGGGCACAGGGGGGTGTGTGGGGCCAGCTTCCTCTGGGGTGTGAGCATTTCTTCCCAGCTACATGTGTGGAGACAACCATTAATTTAGTTTGATGTCAGCCGTGTGGGAGTATTTACACCATGGAAATTGGCAAGTGCTATAATTCAGGGTTTTCTTTTTGAGAGCCCATTGTTAAATATTTACCAGTTTGACTGGAACACTGACAATGTCTGGGATAGACTCATACAACTGACATTTCCTGAGCATTTCCTAGGTGCCAGGCACTGTTCTAACCATTCTTACAAATGTTAGCTCATTTGATCCTTACAATGACCCAACAGAGTACTGTTTATCATCTCCATTTACAAATGAGGAGACCGAGGTAGAGAGAGGCTAATGATTTAAAGAGACAGAACTGCAGCCAAGGCTGTTTAGCCCCAGAGTCTGTGCATCCTTTTTTTTTTCTTTTGAGACAGAGTCTCGCTCTGTCACCAGGCTGGAGTGCAGTGGTGCGATCTTGGCTCACTGCAACTTCTGCCTCCTGGGTTCAAGTGATTCTTCTGCCTCAGCCTCCCGAGTAGCTGGGACTACAGGTATGTGCCACCATGCTTGGCTAATTTTTGTGTTTTTAGTAGAGATGGGGTTTCACCATATTGGCCAGGCTGGTCTTGAACTCCTGACCTTGTGATACGCCCACCTTGGCCTCCCAAAGTGCTGGGATTACAGGATGCATGCTTTAACAAGAGGAAAGTAAATGTGTACAGGTTATTAATTGCAGCACAACTTATAATTACCAACTATTGGAAATCACCAAAATGCCCACACCTAGGATATCCAATTGGATATCCTATGGTACCTCCATACAGTGGAGTACTATGCAGCTGTCAAAAAGAGTGAGGCAGTGTGATATGAACTGCAGTGGAGTGATAACCAAGGTAAAATGAGTAAAATGACAAGGAAAAAATAACATAAGCACAAAACAGAATGCATGTCATGCTGTGTTTTGGCCAAATGTAGATAATATGCTCCCTGCAAAGAAATGAAGGAACAATAAACAAGGAATAATTCAGGGTCTTCATTACCTACAGGGAGCGGGAAAGAGTGGAGGGGATAGAGGAGAGGGTAAAACTTCTGAGTACACTTTTTTCATAGAGTTTTGATCATTGCAACTCTACTGATGCTAATATTTCACCTATTAAAAATTTAAGTTCATAAGAATTTAAATGTTTTCAGGGGATGTATGTATATTTGCTAGTGTGAACACTTCTCTGCAATGGTGGTCTTTAGCATGGGGAATTTTCATGTTTTATCTACACATGTCTGTGGTTTGAAGCGTTTATACATGTGTGCACTGCTTTGAAGGAAAGCCCTATCACAAAGAAAATGGCATGTCTAATTGCTGAGGATGTGAGTGTTGTGGTGGAGGTAAGCAATGAACTCCTGGGGTTGCTGTGTGTCAAGAAAATGTTCCTAACACTCAAATTTTGGGAGTGCTTGGAAACAACAGGAAATCACCCAGGAACTGCTGATTCCTGGATCATGATGGAGAGATGATTCCCTCTAGTTGCAGAAGAGAGCTCTCAGGAGATGCCCATGGCTGTATTCCTCCAGCAAGGGCTTTGATGGTGACCCCCAACAGTGGTCTTTAGGCCATGGTGATGAGCTGTAGGTAAAGGCCTTGGAATCTGGATTTTGTTCAGTCCTCTATTGGATCACTGTTTGATGTGTTCCCATATGTGCCAGATCCTCCCTTGTGGGGCTGGAGACTGGCTGGAGACAGAAACAAACAAGCCAATAGATAAGAGAATGTGAAATTAGACGGAGCTTCCCTTCCCACTCTAAGCAGCCCAACCAGGCTGTGGATTTCATGAGAACAGACTCTCTCTGGAGGTTTGTGCTAATTTCTTTTTCCAATTGGGCTGGGAATACCATCAAACAGCTGCTCTGGTGCTGGTCCAGGGCATCTGCATCTGTTTGAACAGCAACTGGGAAGCCTGGAAGTTCATGGACACAGGGAAGGATGGTTTGGAAACCTGCACTTCTGTGCAATCAGCCTCTGTATTTGAGAACCGTCATATTGCTTCGATTTCTGGCTCATTCTTGGGGCTGGTTCTGATTGCTTGACCTTGATCACACAGGATGTTTCCCCTTCTCATCTCATGTAGCAGGAAGCGTGCCAGGGAGAGGAGACAGAAGGCCTGCATCGGGTCCTGATTCCTCTTCTTCCAAGCTGTGTGGCTTTGATAGGTCACTTTTCTTCTCTGAACCCCCAAATGATAAAATGGAAACACTAATATCCACCTGCATCTGGGGCTGGATCCGATTGTCTTTTGAGAGCTTGTAACCACCTCTCTCTCTGATAAACAGCAGCTCTGGGAATTAAACCCAGATTTGACTATTCAGAGCCAGCCTCCTTTCCTCCCATCACCCATAAGCCTGGAGATAAGTGGCTACAGGTACAGACTCCTTGCTTCTCTCCACCCTTTACTGAGTAAGTGACTCAACCTCTTTTAGTCTAAGTTCTCTTATCTATAAATTGAGCTAATCATGGACCTACCTCCTGGGGCTGATGAGGGACTAAGTATGCTGAACTCTTGGAATGCTGCTATGAATGCTGGCTGCTCTGGTCAGGGTGCTCTAGACACACAGTGCTTCCAGTTCATTTCACACATGTTGAATTCTTCCCTCTGATTAGCCCAAGGTCTAGACCAGGAATAGTAAATTCACACCTCATATTCTACCACTCCCACCGCCGATGTCTGAGGCAGACATCACCAATCAATCCCCTCTCTCTCCACTGTCTGGGTAGAGTCTCAGAAACTTCAAGGCAGGCACTACTAGTTGACAGCAGTTGAAGCCACTGCCATCCCCTTGCAAAAACGTGCTTGGAATCTGGCTTCCTCAAGATGAGCTGCTTTTCATGGCAAGTGACAACTGTCCACAAAACCTGAGGTCCCCAGTGCATTCTGGGAACTGTTTGATTGCTTTTCATGAGTTCAAAAGCCATTGTCTCCCAAATGAAGAGGAAAGCTATTTTTGCCAAGAGAGAATGGAGTTAGGATAAGATACTGTTCCTGTTTTCCTAGAGTCAGGAAGAGCCCTCTCAAGGGAAAGTAGGGGGTGTCAGGGTGTAATTGATGACATAATATAATGATCCCTCCCCTCAGCCACTGGCTTCCTTTTAAATCCGCTTCTCTTGAGAGCCACTTTGGAAGGAATGGTGACTCTGAACCTCTGGGTGATAGAAGAAGAGGATGATGCTTTGCATGGACAAACCTGAGTTCGATTCCCAGCGCTGTTTATCAGATGTGGGATCTGATCTTGGGGGGGACCTTCTTCAAACCTCTCTGAGCTTCAGTTTCTTCATTTAAAAAATGAGAAGAAATGCCAGTTTTGAAGGGCATTCATTAATTCACCACCTACTACGGGCCACACTCTCTCCAGGCCCGGAGTGAAGTGGTCGTTCATCTCTGAGGATAAGGGATGATGCCGGGAAGCACCACTGCAGTGTTTGGAATGTTTGCTATTGGCCATTATTATCCTTGGAATATCAGTTGCATGAAGATGTTTAGCACACTCAAACCAGAAACACCTGCTTGAAAGAGACAAGTTTTTGCTTTCACTTTCTGTAGACTAACTTGCCCACACTTTGGGGCCCTTCCCTCAACGCCCATTCACCCTTGTTTTTTGGTTTGTTTTGGGGTCTGTGTATTTGGAGGATGCTGTCATAGAGGCAAGAATAACAGGCCTCTGTTGAGAATGAAGGGCATTTTCACATTGTTACATTTCACATTCTCACATGTTCACATGTTCCTATTTCCTGGCTGTGTGACCTTGGGCAAATCATTCCACGCTTCCTCTGTCAAAAAGGAATAACGGACCTTTCCCAGCTGGGCCCTGTGGGGGCTTGATGGCTGATGAAGGAGTGAGAAGGAGTCTGCGGGTGCTCTCCCCTGGTACCCTGTGGGGTGCTTTCTGCAGTGGCATGCTTCTAGGCCAACAGCAGATCCTGCAGCCCCTATGCCTCCCCGCTGCCTCCCCTCTGCCTTAGTGAACTGCCCGGCTCATGGGGCCCATCCTGGGCACAGTCCTCAGTCCCTTCTGAATATTGCCTCTTTTTCCTCCTCCTCACTAAGGAGTGCTTGTACAGCCCTTACCACGGGGCCAGCTCCTAAAACTGCCAGCTCCTCTCACCCATTATTTCCAGGAACCAGCCACCCCTCCTTCTCCCCAGGGCCCTTGCACATGGATCACTCCCTGCACTGGACACTTTGCACCCCAGATGTCTGCTGCATTCGCATTCTCCTTTGTTTCAGATCTCGGCCTACATGTGAGAGGCTTCCCTTCCAGCCAGCAACACCTCTGGCTAGAAGAATCTCTCGCAGTGTTTGCCACTTGTTCTGGATTTTGTTTGATTTCCCTGTGGCAATCTCACTGTCTCATGCATTCCTTGTAGACTATATTTCTCTGCAACTGCAATGTCAGCCCCTAGAGAGCCAAAGCTGGGCGGGGGCGTGTTGTTCCCAGTGCCGCCACCAGTATCTGGACCCAGGCCCGCCCATGGTGGATGCGTGATGCATCTGTCAGGGAAGGAATGAATGCAAATCCCTGTCATACAGAAGAGGCTCCTGAGAGGTGACGCCTACTGCCCACGGCTGCACAGCTAGTGAGCGGAGGAGGGGTGGCCCGCATATGCATACCCCGTACCCCCCCTGGTGTCCATATAAGCGGCCCAGCCTGGCAGCTGCAGCTCTTCCTGTCTCACCCTTACCGATGTTTGGAGTTTGTAAAACCCGCTAATCCTCGACCCTGTGTCATCCACAGCAAGCTAATGGGTCTCTCTTCAGAGCTCAAGGCTGAGAGGGCCAGCCCTCCCCCTCCACGCACTTAGTGTCCAAATGTCTGATTTACTGGGCGAGGCCCAGGGCATCTCCCTCAGTGCCTTGATAGCCAGGCCAGTGTAAAAGGCACCGGGGAGGGTGCATTTGGAGATGGAAGGCAAAATGAAAATCCCTTTCGGCTTCTCCCAGGAGAATCTCAGGAAAGAGTGTCTCTGCTTGCTGCCCTAGTACCGGGAATGCCATTAAGCTTTGTCAGATAAACCCAAGATTCTAAAGCCGAGACAACGGGGAGAGGCTTCCAGTTACCGGACAGGAGGTGCTGTTGGGAAAACAGCACAAGTCTCTCTACCAAGCAAATGGCTGATCCTTGGGTCTTGACTTAAATTCATGCAGTGTTCAGAAGAGAAGCCAGTTCAGAAGAGAACCTCAAATAGGAGGTCTGATTTGTTACGATCCTGGCGGACACTGGAAACCCCAGCAGCGTGGCTGTGTCAGTGCTTGGAGGCCTGTCTATGTAAAACCCATAGTGGTCTGCTCTGTCAGGAGGTGACTGTGATGAAAAGCAACAGTGCTGGGCTCCCCTGGGCTATAGTGTGAATCCCAGTGTGGCTCCTATCGACTGTGTGACTTGGGCCGCTTACCTCATTGTTTGAGCCTCACTTTTCTCGTCTGGGAAATGGGCTCATGCCACAAGTAACCAAATCATCTTTTCCAGAACCTTCTGAGAATGAAAGAGGGCACAGCTAATGGTTACACTGGGGCATCTATTTTTTTTTTTTTTTGAGAAAGAGTCTTGCTATGTCACTGGGCTGGAGTGCAATGGTGCGATCTTGCGATCTCAGCTCACTACAACCTCCACCTCCCGGGTTCAAGCAATTCTGGATGGTCTCAATCTCTTGTCCTCGTGATCCGCCTGCTTTGGCCTTCCAAAGTGCTGGGATTACAGACGTGCACCACTGTGCCTGACTGGGGCATCTATTTTGAATGAGGACTGTCCCCAGCAAATTCCAGGTCCTTTTTGGACACCAACGCACAACTATAAAGTGTGTGTGCACGTGTGTGCGTGCACATGTGTGTGCGTGTGTATTTGTGCCTGTGCATGTATGTGCGTATTTGTGTGTGCATGTGTGTGTGCATGTGTATTTGTGCGTGCATGTGTGCATATTTTTGTGTGTGCACGTGTGTGCATTTGTGTGTGCATGTGTGCATGTGTGTGTTCGTGCATGTGCGTGTGTTTGTGTGTGCACGTGTGTGCATGTGTATTTGTGTGTGCATGCATGTGTGTGTTTTGTGTGTGCATTTGTGTGTGTGCACGTGTGTGCTTGTATTTGTGTGTGCATGTGTGTGGGTGTGTGTATTTGTTGTGTGTCTGCATGTGTGTATTTGTGTGTATTTGTGTGTGCATGTGTATTTGTGTGTGTGCGTGTGTATTTGTGTGTGCGTGTGAGTATTTGTGTGTGCGTGCGTGTATTTGTGTGTGTGCGTGTGTGTGTATTTGTGTGTGCATGTGCAGCAAGTAGCACAAAGAGGGAGGATGTTATTATGATGTCTAGAAGCAAAGGTCAACCTTGGAGTCTGAAAAGATCCCGGTTTATTTCTGTATTGTAGACATGAAACTGGATGCTCCTGTTGGATGACATCAACAGGGAATTAGCTGATTTCAAAGACACCCAGGTGGCGTCTGCACACACCCTCCCCAGCCCTGCCCTCGTATGCCACGTGGAGCCGGGTTCTGTGGATAATGAGGGAGGCCACGAGGGGTGGGAGCTGGCCATCGTGTCTCCCAGGCTTATTTCTGAAAGTCCCTCCGTCACCATCTTGAAAGACACTATTTTCAGGAAACAGAAAAAGGGGTAGTCGTCTGGCGTTCCAAGAAACCCACCAGGAGGAATGCGGAGAATCAAACGCGCTGGTCTCCGTCCAGCAGTTCCTCGGGGAGAGAAATGATTTCTGATGCTAATGGTCGGCCCCTCCGACGCTGACATTTTCTTACATTGTACTTAAGCCCGGTTTGTTTTGCTTTCTGTCTCCACAACAATTACAAAGATTTATTTTTTATTGCTCCAGTTAACTCTGCCAGGACCACACTTCCTATTTCTTTTTAAAGGAACAGCTCTACTGTCCGGCTGGGACTAGAAACTGAGCATTTTCAATCACAAAAAGGAAAATAAACAAGGCTGAACTCATCTTCTGGAGAAGGGCCGGCACTTTCTCCTGTGCGTGGTGCCAGAAGGGGCTTCTGGCTCTTTTCCTCATGACAGGGGGGTTCACCCAGCCACCCTGCTGCGGTCCCTGCATGAGGCAGCGTTGTCACAGTGCCAGGGAGTTAGAAGCTGTCCTCCCCAAATGGCTCCTCAGAGCACCCCCTGAGAGCTCAAAATACACTTTGTTCTCACCAGCGGGTGACCTGCTTTCATGTGAGGTGACAGGGCCGGGGTCCTGGGGTGCATCTTTCGCAGATTTGATGTGCCGTTCTAAAGCAGTGGTTTCAGGGATGCGTGGAGAGGCCAGGCCATGCAAGGGAGGGGCCAGGAGGACAAGCACGTTGCGTCCCTACTCCTCCGGGTTCCAGCTGTGTGAGCAGGGAAAGTAACTGACCCTCTCTGAGCCCCAGTTTCATCCCTGGAAAGTGGGCGTGACAGTAGCACCTGCCACCCTGCACTGCTGGGAGGATTCACTGATGCCACAGGTGGCAATGAGCTTGCACAGCCTGGCTGTGGAAACTGTGGTTGGTTGAATAATGGCCCCCCAAGGATGCCACATGCCAATCCCTGGAGCCTGTGAATATGCAACCCAACGTCACAAAAGGAACTTTGAAGAGATGATTGGGTTAATGGTCCTGAGATGAGGCGATCATTCTGGATTATCTGAGGGGGCCCAATATCATCACAAAGGTTCCTGGAATGTGGTGGGCAGAGAGTCAGATTAGAGGAAATGGGTGAAGGGTAGCAGTGATTGGAGTGAGGTGCTTTGAAGATGGATGGGGCCATGAGTCAAGGAATGTGGGCACCCCTAGAAGCTGGAAAAGTCAGGAAAGCAGACCCTCCCTGGAGCCTCCTGAAGGAACCAAGCCTGCTTACACCTCAGTTTTAGCCTAATGAGACCCGTGTCAGATTTTGGCCTCTAGAAATGTGAGAGAATGAAGTGTGTTGTTTTAAGCCACCAAATTTCTGGCCATTTGTTACCACAGCCACAGGAAATGAATGCAATCCTGTTATTACTATTACTAATAGAGGAAAGCAAGGAACTTCACACTGAGGCCACAGTTGGCCCCTGGTGCTCTGAGGCTTCCTGTTCATCCATCCATCCATCCATCCGCTCATTCATCCCTCCATCCTTCCATGCCTCCAACCCTTCCTTCATTCATTTGTCCACCCATTCATCCTTCCCTCCATCCCTTCATTCATTCACTCATTCACCCATTCATCCATCCCCCTACTCATCCTTCCATTCTTCTCTCCATTCCTTCATCCATTCATCCATCCACCGATTCATCCTCCATGCCTCCCTTCCTCCCTTGATCCACGACGCCGATTGACGTGATCTGGATCAAAAAAGCTGATCTCGTGGAAAACGACGATCGACGATTGATGATCTTTTTCGCATTTTGTTCGCGAGGGATTCTTCTGATGGATCTTTGACGCCGATGCGCGATCGACGAGATGAGCGATTGAAGCGCGCTGACGCGATCGATCGACGATCTCGACGCTTTGATCTGAGGATCGAGATCGACGATTGATCGATTTCGACTTTGATCGATGATGTCGATCGACGATCTTTCGACGATGCGCGTGATCGATCGATCTGCCGGATTCGCTGATTCCTGATCGATCGACGCTGGATCTGGATCGATTTGATCGACTGACGATTCGGACGCTGGATCGCGAGACGCTGATTTTTTCGACGCGGATCTTTGATCTTTGATCGACGATGATCGCTGACGTTGACGCGATCGACATTGATGATGATGATTTTTCGACGATGCGGATGAGAAACGATAGCCGATGACGCGCTGATTCGCTGATTTATCGATTATCGATCGATCGATCTGGTCGAGCCGGATCGACGGATCTGATTGATGCCGACTTTTTCGATCTTGATCGACGACGATCCAGCGACGATTCGCCGATCCCTTCCGACGATGACGATCCACCACGACGACCTCTTATCTCGACTTATCCTTCTTCCATTCGCCATCACCATCGACCCACGACGATGTTCTCCTATAACGATGATCCATCCATTTATAATGATCCATTCACTTACCTTCATACTTTACTGCGGACCTGATCTGGTTTCCTTGTTCTGCCCACCTCTACTCTCTAATGATGCCAGCGTCTACATTGCCCCTTCTGTTCATGCCCCAGTGACTCCCTCTGTCCTCAGTCTTGTGCAAAAGTCCTTGCTCTTCCGCTTGGAGTTAGTCCCCTCTGCTCTCCCCTTTGCTTACTCTGTTGCAGCCACTTCGACACCTGGCTTTGCCTCCTGCCCCAGGCCTCTTGCACTTGCCATGCGCCTGGGTGGAGCACCTTCCCCAGGTGACTGCATAACTTGCTCCCTCACCTTCTCAGGTCACCTCCTCAGTGAGACTCTTCCTGACCACTTTTCCCCTTTCCATGCTTAAAGAAACCGAGGCCCACGGAGTTTACTTTGCTGAAGGTTTCACAGCAAACTCAGTTCGCAACAACGGTCATGGTGGAAGCTCTGCCAGGAAAGCACAGAGCAGTGGGGCAGAGCGTTCCCTGCATGGCCTCTTGGGCACAAGTTTGGCTCTTCCTGCCCTAACCTGGCCAAGGAGAGGAAAGCTCAGTCCTTGCTAACTTCCCCAGAGGGGCCTGGCTCAACCATATTCCCATGATATGGCTTCTTACTGGGAGCCTTTGCTCTTGGGGCCATAGGGTGAGCTGCTGGTTAGACTTTCTCGGCTGGCACATACCCTTACCTCACTGAACCCGGAAGATTTCCTCCAAACAGGACCTTTGGCCACTGCTTGGAGGGAACTGGGGTGAGGGCATGGGGCTCTTTTCTTTTGGAGACAACGAATCCAACCTGACCTATCATCTAGGATTCCCAGATTCAGAGAAAAAAAATCAGAAACAAACAAACAAACAAAACCAAACAAAAACCAGGATGCCCAGTTACATTTACATTTTAGGTAAACTATAAATATTTTTATTTGTATATGTAGGCCCCGTGTAATATTTGGGCAGAAGCCATTGGATAACACACGCTTGTGTCCAAATAACTGAGAGATTCTCTTTCCCAAAGGCAAAAGGGATTCTATTAGTCCATTTTCACACTGCTGATAAAGACATATCCAAGACTGGAAAATTTACAAAAAAAAAAAAAGAGATTTATTGGACTGACAGTTCCACATGACTGGGGAGGCCTCACAATCATGGCGGAAGGCAAGGAGGAGCAAGTCACATCTTACGTGGGTGGCGCAGCAAAGAGAAAGGGTTGTGTAGGGAAACTCCCCTTTATAATACCATCAGATCTCATGAGACTTATTTGCTATCACGAGAACAGCACAGGAAAGACCTGCCTCCTTCATTCAATTGCCTCCCACCAGGTCCCCCCTCCCTACGATAAGTGGGAATTCAAGATGAGATTTGGGTGGGGACACAGCCAAACCATATCAGGAGTGGGGTGAGTACAGGGACAACTGTGGTCACTGGTGCAACCCCCGTCCCCGCTCGGCATGAGGAGACCCTGTGTACAAAGCATGTCTGGTCTCTTTGTCTCTGCCTTTGGCTAAGCTTTGTTCCACAGCCTTCCTAGCAAGGCAGGAGCTCCCCAGTCTCCTCCTCCTTCAGCAGAGAGTCCCCGTCTGCTGAAATGCATCTAACCTGTTTCTGTCGCTGCCAGCACTGTCTCCTATTCTGCTGGTGAATTCTGCTTACCTGTCTATCAAGGCCAGATGCCCCTCTCTGGAGCCCTCTGGATTTGTTTCCCTGAACTGCTCTAACAAAGAACCCCAGACAGGGTGGCTTAAACAGCAGAAATGGATCCTCTCACAGTTCTGGGTGCCAGAAGTTTGAGATCAAGGTGTTGGCAGGGTGGGTTTGTTCAGAAGCTACCAGGAATGCTCTGCTTCTGGCCCCTCCCTCACCTTCCGGTGGCTGTGGGGAGCCATTGGCCCTGTCTCTGGCTTCGTCATCATGTCACTTTCCTTCTAGGCATGCCTATCTCCTATCCATATTCCCTCTTTCCGAGGACACCAATCAGACTGGTGGCTTGGGGCTCTAAGGATTTTATCTTCACTCATGACAAAGCGATCTTATTTCCAAATATAGTCACATTCTGCTGCACTGGGGGGTAGGACTTGAACACATGAGTTCTCAGGGGTGCAGTTCAGCCTGCAGCACCCTCCCTCCCAATCATGGCTGCTTCTGCTGAGTTTTCTGAGTGTTTTGCGCCTTCCTCTTTGCTATGGTTCGGGTGTGTCTTCTCCTAACCTCAGGTTGAAATTTGATTCCCAGTGTTAGGGGTGGGGCCCAATAGGAGGTGTTTGGGTTATGGGGAGGATCCCTCATGGACAGATGAATGGCCTCCCTCAGGGGTGAGTTCTCACTCTATTAGTTCCCAGGAGAGCTGGTTGTTAAAAAGGCCTGGCACCCTCCCTCTACTCACTCACCTCATCTCTCCCATGTGGTCGCTGCACACACAGCTCCCCTTCACCTTCCGCCAGGACTGGAAGCAGCCTGAGGTCCTGATGCACAATCTTGAACTTTGCAGCCACCAGAATTGTGAGCCAAATAAACCTTTTTTTCTTTATAAATTACCCAGCCTCAGATACGCCTTTACAGCAACACAAAACAGACTAGGACACTCCTTCTGCACCTTTGCCATAGATGTAAGCTTCAGGAAGATGAGGAGTTTTGTGTCTATTGTAGACTGCTGTATTCCCAGCACCCCAAAATAGTGCCTGTCACAGAGTAGGAGCTCTATCTACGTTTGTTGAATGACTGAGAGAACTGACTCTCAGGGTATCTACTAGACTGAGTATCCCCACCAGGGCAGTAACGGGGCAACTTTATCAGTCCAGGGCCAGGCTTGGGGAAAACACTCAGTAAATGCTTGGGAAATTGAATCACTTTTTGGTCCAGCAGTGAAATTTCCTGTGACTCAGTAAATCACTTTAACTAATGAAGGAATAACAATCCCAGAGGAGCAGAAGTTTCAACTATGCAGATTATTTCTGAGATTTAAAAAGTGACTCTTCAAAGAAGTCAGTCCCTGGAGGCTGTTGGCTCTCTATAAAGGCTGACTTTCCACTCTCTTAAGTAGCTCATTTTGGCCCCGAGACAAGATTCTGTTGGTGGTTTTTAATAAATAACGTTTTTGTGTTACAAAAGCAAAATTTAGAAAATTTACAAAGTAGAAAGAATGAAGAGAAAACAGCTCATTAGCCACAGACAACCAGATTATTCATAATATGCCATTGTATTCATATTTCTTTCTGGTAAATTTTGATATGTCTGTTTTTATGTGATGCTAAACAAATTCAAATGCAATTGCATTGCTGCTTCAGAAACAAACATCCATTCCTAAAATGTTCTCTGGTTTCCACGTCGCTTAAATGCTCCAGAGGCGGCTAGTTGGTGGGGGTTGGAGAGTCTGGAGGCTTCTAGATGGAGAGGGGACAGGAGGGGCTTAGAGTGGGGGCCTGGGGTGGGAGGGACACATCCACTGAGAGGGATGAGGGGACAGCTCGTTCCTGCCAAGGTCATTCCGGGCAAGGTCATTCTGGACTCCCAGGATCCAAATGCCCACGTGGACGGTGCTTTAGAGACCGAGTGCAAAAGGAGGACAAAGCTCGCCACCATAAACCCATTTCCTGGTCTCGGCTCCCAGTTCATCTGCAACTTGCACTTTTCCAATTACAAGCCCCTCTGCAGCCTGGGTGGGAAAGCGCACGGCTCCCACTGAGGGAGCGGGCTCCGAGCCGGCGGGGCTGGGGACGATGCCGCAGTGGGTATTTTGGAGGGGAAATGATACATCCCGATGTCCTGAATGCAGTGAGGCCGATTCGGGCTTTGTGGTGGCCGCTGATGTCATTTCAGAGAAAGAGCTAAAGGGCTGTTTTGTTTTTCAGTCTGTCTCTGAAACTGTCTCTCTCTCTTTTTTGTTTTAATAAAAAAACTGATTTTATCTGAAAACGGATGTTCCAAACCCCAAACCGCCAACACAGGCTTGCTCGAAGGCCCCTTCCCTGGTCGGTGCTGGCGCCGGGTGCTGGGTGCAGACTGGGAAAGGCCGGGTCGCTTGGTTCAATCCACCACAGAGCTCCCAAACCTCATTCGTGCCGGCCTGCTGTGGGGCCCAGGAGCTAGGCAAAGGGCGGCAAGACCGGTAAGGGACTGGCCGAGAGACGTCTGTGGAGGGGGTTCATCTTATAGAAGGCAGCCATCGTCATCCAAGAATGCCACTGTGTGTGCTCCAAAATTCTATCTTCCGAGGGCGCGTGGGAGGCTCACCCTTGGCTGACACGCTGGGAACTCAGAGGATGATGTCGTCTGGGCTGGCACTCACAGTCCCGATAAACAGGAGAGAGGGAGGGAGAGGTGGGAGAAAGGCCCGCCTCCTGCCTTGTGGGGCACAAGGGGTTAACCGCAGGCCATCTCCAGCCCGGAAGTCCCCTGGACTCTCCTCTGATCCACCCAGTCCTCCAACTAGGGGGTGCGTATTCAGAAAGGACCCTCATTGCCCCTTTAGCACATTTCTGTTGCCCTCCAAGTCGTCAGGCTTTGCTGTCTGCTGGTTGGGTAGACTGTGGTTGGCCACTAATTGGTAGGGAAATGTAATTCTGCATTGCCAGTTATCAAGGCCCTACTACGTGGCCAAGTTCAACACTGCTGGCTTTCTATGTGCCACCTCCGTTAATTCACACATCCACGGTGTGGCCTGATCCATTTTTCAGATGAAGAAGCTGAGGCTTAGAGGTTCGGGTCACCCAGCCAGGAAGCAAATGAGCTGGGATTCCAGTTGCCTCTGCTGGGTTTTTTTCCCGTTGCCTTCAGGGAAGGGCGACTGTCATTGGTTAAATGTTTCCCCCCCAAAAAGATTTGCTCACATCTGAACCCCCGGTACCCATGAATGTAACCCTATTTGGAAAAAGGGCCTTTGCAGATGTCATGAAGTTAAGACGAGGTCATCCTGGATTGACAGTGGGCCCTAAGTTATGTGCCAAATATCCCTATGAGAGTCAGAGGAGAGGACGCAGACACGGGACAGAGCAGGCCAGGTGGAGACAGCGGCAGAGCCTGGAGTGATGCAGATACCAGCCAAAGAGCACCAAGGTTGACTGGAGCCCCCAGCAGCCAGGACAGAGGCACAGAACAGATGACCCCAGGAACGCCTGGGAAGGACCACCCCAGCAACACTTGAATTTGAACTTTTAGCCTCCAGAACCGTGAGAAAGCAAGATTCTGCTGGGCTGTACCACGCACCCAGAACACCCATCCAGCCGCCCTGAAGGCTGCGGGCCTCTCCACCTTTGGTTCTCCTGTGCCTGTTCAGGTATGAGGGGTTCCAGCACCATGCTGGTCCTGGCAGCTAAGAGCCTGGTCAGTGCCTTCCGAACATCCCTGCCCTCCACCACGTGCAGGGTCCTTCCCAAAGGGAGAGCCTGCATTGCCCAAGTCTCCAGCAGTGCCTGGGCACGTATATGTCCCTTCCTCCTGCCCATGCTCATCCCAGGAGCCATGGCTCAACTAGTCAACAAAAACGTATAGCACATCTGTGGGGCGCCAGGCCCCACTTCAGGGCAGAGGGCAGTGAACAGAACCAAGTTCCTTTCCTTGAGTAAGTTATGTGGGAGGGCGAGAGAGAGGGAGCAAGCAATGAATGAAGGAAAGAGAGGGAGGAGGAGGGAAGGAAGAAAAGAAGGAAGGAGGGGAGAAAGAAAAGAAGGAAGGAGGGAAGGAATAAAAAAGGAAGGAGGGAAGGAAGGGAGGGAGGGAAGAAAGAGGAGGAAGGAAGGAAGGAGAGAGGGAGGAAGGAAGGAGAGAGGGAGGGAGGAAGGAGGAGGGAGGGAGGAAGGAAGGAGGGAAGGAAGGAGGGAAGGAAGGAGAGAAGGAGGGAGGAAGGAAGGAGGGAAGGAAGGAGAGAAGGAGGGAGGGAGGAAGGAAGGAGGGAAGGAAGGAGAGAAGGAGGGAGGAAGGAAGACCATTCCATGCAGTGATAAGCAAAATGAAGTGAAACAAAGTCTGTGGAAAGGTGGAGTGTGCTGAGAGGCTGCGGAGGAAGACTGCAGGGTGGGGCCATGCACTGTGCCTACGTGGAGATGGGCACCCCAGCGGACCCTGCGCTTGCTATTTGACTGGATTCTCACAGCAGCTCTCAGCTCCAATTTGACTGATAGAGAATGAGATACCCAGAGAGATTAAGCAGCTCCGGCAAGGCAAAGCCATGGCTCACGTTCCAGCTCCCTCTTGCTGGGTGACAACTGGCTCCCTCTGTCCCCCACGTGGTAAGAAAATCCACAGCCTTCTTTGATTTTGTTCACAAGTTTTGGGTTGACTAGACTCAGCCAGCACTTCTCACTCACGGTCTTCAGGCCAGGGTAGTCAGATGGGCCAGGTTGGGGCATGTCTCGGGTTCCTCCCTCACAAGGCTGGAGCCCAGCTGGGAAGACCCAAAACGGCTGGTGTTGCAGCTGCTGGAGGTTCTCTCTCCATCTCCCTCTCTCCACCTGTCTCTTCCTCCCTCTCTCCACCTCTCCATCTCCCTCTCCCCACCTGTCTCTCTTCCTCCCTCTCTCTCCACATCTCTCTCCATCTCCCTCTCCCCACCTGTCTCTCTTCCTCCCTCTCTCCACGTCTCCATCTCCCTCTCCCCACCTGTCTCTCTTCCTCCCTCTCTCCATCTCTCTGCCTCTTTCTCTCTGTGTGTTTGTCTCTCTCTCTACATCTCTCTGTGTATCTGTCTCTATTTCTCTTTCTCTCTCTCCATCTTTTTCTATCTCTCCCTCCAACTCTCTCTTGTCCCTCTCTTGATCTCTTTTGTCTCTTTCTCCATTTCTGTTTATCTCTGTGTGTCTCTGTTTCTCTCTCTCTCTCTACATATATATTTATTTATTTATTTATTTACGGCTATATATATAGCCATAGGGTGATTGGACGTCTATTGTGGCAGTGGGAGGCTCCCTCAGTGGGTGTCCTAAGAAACTTGGGCAGAGGTGGCCTGGCCTCTCCCAGCCCACCTGGGAGGTCACACAGCAGCGCGTCTGTCATGCCCCACTCAGGATGCAGCTGCAGAGCCTCGCCCTGCACAGTGGGGTGGGGGTGGGGCTGCCCCTCTCCATGGCAGAAGGGTCACAGAAGGTGCTATGGGTTTTAGATTCTCCCCAGCTCGGCCCCACCCCACACCACGCTCACCACGCGTATCAGCCCTCCCCTTCCTGTGGCTTCTCACACTCCCCACTCCCGCTGTCTCCAGCAGGGCTTCAAGTCCAGCTGCTTCCCCGAGGGACGGGACGGTGAGATGCTCTTTCGTGGAGTGGGCCAGTTGGCATGGCCTCAGAAGCCACCTCACCACAACTAGACCTGCTGGATCCCCATCCCCCTGGGCCGGTCCTGCCCAGCTCTGAGAATACAACTGCGCACCCGGGAAGGCCAGTTTGGGCAAATTCCCGCAATCCATATTCTTCCTGTCCACAGAGTTGTCAGACTTCCTGAAGAAATACTTGTTATAACTAAAGTGTATTTTGGGTGTTGGAAATATAAACTTTGGTGCTTGACCAGGTGTGACCGTAGACTCGTCCATAATGGGATGAAATGCACAGTCCGTGGATTTCCACCACAGGTTTATATTTTTAACATTTACAACCAATAAATGTTGGCTCCAACATCAACAGAAGAAAAGGAAGGCCGTAAATCCTTCCTTTCCAGTAGTAAAGGGAGTGGAATCCCAGACCATAACCCTCGCTGTCATATTTTAATAGCCACTGCTAATGGAATGCTTACCACATCCAGATTCGGCGCTGAGATTTTGCATTCATCATCGCAGTGGGTCCTTCAACAGCCCCGTTATTATTCCCATTTTGGAGAGAAGAAAACTGAGGCTTAGAGCTGGTTAGTCACTCACTCCAGGTCACATGTTAGCAAAAAGCAGAGCCGGATCATGAATATCCCTGTCACTAAATGGACATCCCATATTATCACATCCCTGTCACTGAAGCTTTTCTGTAAGGGGCAGAATATTTCAAAAGTGACACATCGGTTTTCTCTGCAGTATGTGATTAGAATGCTGCACCTTCGAAAAAATTATTTGTGACATGAAACTTTGCAGTACTGGGCTGACAGTTTTGAGAAAAACAAGAGTTGGTAGGTGGATTTATTTTGAAGGTGAGCCTTGGACAAGGTTCAAGTGAGCTAGTTCTCTCAGAGAATTCCTTACACAAGAGGAAAGGAGGAAGAGCGAGTGTCCTTTGTTTGCAGGGAGATTCTGACCAAGAACACACTAGACAAAACCAATGGGCCAGGTGCAGTGGCTCATGCCTGTAATCCCAGCACTTTGTGAGGCTGAGGCAGGCCAATCGCTTGAGGTCAGGAGTTTGAGACCAGCCTGGCCAATGTGGTGAAACCCTGTCTCTACTAAAAATACAAAAAAAAAAAAAAAAAAAGTAGCCAGATGTGGTGGCAGCACCTGTAATTCCAGCTACTTGGGAGGCTGGGGAAGGAGAATTGCTTGAACCGGGGAGGCAAAGATTGCAGTGAGCTAAGTTAGCACCATTGCACTCCAGCCTAGGCGACAGAGTGAGACTCCGTCTCAAAAACAAAAAACAAAAAACAAAAACAAAAACAAAAATCAAACAATGAACCCAAAAGTTGCTTCTTTGAGAAGATCAATACAATGGATAAACATCTAACCAGGTTGATCAAGAAAGGGGAGAAAAGGCACAAATTATTAATTATTAGGGATGAGTTTTTTTTTTTTTCTTTTTTTTTTTCTTTTTTTTTTTTAAAATGGAGTCTCGCTCCATCGCCAGGGTGGAGTGCTGTGGTACAATTGTGACTCACTGCACCCTCCGCCTCCCGGGTTCAAGCGATTCTCTGGCCTTAGCCTCCCGAGTAACTGGGACTGCAGGCACCCGCCACCACGCCTGGCTAATTTTTTGTATTTTTAGTAGGGACGGGGTTTCACCATGTTGGCCAGGATGGTCTCCATCTCCTGACCTCGTGATCCGCCCGCCTCCCTAAGTGTTGGGATTACAGGCGTGAGCCACCGCGCCCGGCCAGGGATAAGATTGTTGACATCATTGCTGATCTTACAGACAACTTGGGGAAAGTGGACAAATTGCTTGAAAGACACAAACTACTAAAGCTAACTCATGAAAATATGGATAACCTGAACAGCCCTATCTATGGAAGTAACTATATTTGTAGTTAGAAATCTTCTCACCAAGAAAACTCCAGGTCCATACGGCTTCACTGATGAATTCTGCCAAGGCTTTAAGGAGACTAATGATTCCAACTTTACATAAACTTTTCCAGAAAACTGAAACGAAGAGAGCACTTTCTCATTCATTTAATGAGGCTAGCATTATCCTGATACCAAAGTCAGACAAAGCAATTATAAGACAAGAAAACTACAGGGCAGTATTCCTCATGAACACAGAAGCAACAATTCTAAATAAAATTTTAGGAAATCAAACCCAACAAAGGATAATACATCACGAGTAAGTGAGTCCCAAGAATGCAAGATTAGTTGATTTGAAAATCAGTCAATGTAATTCATCATAGTGACAAACTAAACAAGAAAATCATGGCCAAGTGTGGTGGCTCAAGCCTGAAACCCAGCACTTTGGGAGGTCAAGGCAGGAGGATCACTTGAGGTCAGGAGTTTGAGACCAGCATGACCAACATGAGACCAACATGGTGAAACCCTGTCTCTACTAAAAATACAAAAATTAGCTGGGCGTGGTGACACATGCCTGTAATCCCAGCTACTTGGGAGGTTGAGGCAGAAGAATCACTTGAACCCGGGAGGTGGAGGTTGCAGTGAACCGAGATTGTGCCACAGAACTCCAGCGTGGGCAACACAGTGACACTCTATCAAAAAAAAAAAGAAGGAAGGAAAGGAAGGAAGGAAGGAAGGAAGGAAGGAAAAAAGGAAGGAAGGAAGGAAGGAAGGAAAGAAGGAAGGAAAAAAAAGAGAAAATCATGATAATCTAATAGTGGCAGGAAAAGCATCTGAAAAACCCAACATTCATTCCTAATTTTAAAAAAACTCCGAGAAAACAAGGAATAGAAGGACATCCCCCTAATTTTGAAAAACATGATCACAACTCACCTAGTATGAAATAGATAATTTCAATAGTCTTATAAGTATTTTTTAAAAATTAAATTAATAATTTTTAAATTACCACAAAAGAAATCTCCTTGTTCATATGCCTTTACTAGAGAGTTCTACCAAATGTTTATACAAGAATTAACACCAATTTTATACAGTCTTTTCTGAGAAATACATGAGATGGGGACACTTTGCAATTCATTCTGTGAAGCAAGTATTACACTGATATCAAAACCAGACAAAAACAATAAAATTTTAGTCTAATATTCCCCATGAATATAGATGCAAACATTCTTGACTATATATCAGCAAACAGAATTCAGTAATATATAAGAAGAATTATACACCATAACCAAGTAGGGTTAATTCCAAGGATGCAGGCATGTTTCACTACTCAAAAATCATGAGTATTGAACGTAATCCACCCTATTGACAAGTTAAAGAAGAAAAATCACATATTCACATTAATCAATGCAAAAACAGCATTGATAAAATTCAACATCCATTTGTGATTTAAAAAAAAAAAACCTCAGAAAAATAGAAATAGAGGAGAAACTTCCTGACTTGAAAATGTGCATCTACAAAAAGCTACAGATAACATTATACTTAGTTGTAGAAGACTAAATATTTTCCCCCTAAGATTGAGAACACAGCAAGGATGTCCACTCTCCCCATTCTTCTTCAATGCAGTGCTATAGGTTCTAGTCAGAATAATAAACACGAAAATTAAAAATATAATACCATTTATAATTGCTCAAAATGTGTAGTAAATGTAACAAAACATGTACCTTGTATGCCAAAAAATATACAATGTTGATGAAGGAAATCAAAGAAGATCTTAATAAATGGAGTGATATACTGCATTCAGGGATTGAAAGACAACATAGTAAACAGGGCAATTCTCTTCAAATTGATATACAAGTATAATGCAATTAACATCAAAATAACAGCAGAAGTTTTTAACAGATGGACAGGGTTATTCTAAAATTTATTTGAAAATGGAAAGAAACTAGGAAAGTTGAAATAATTTTGAAAAAAGAAGAATAAAGTGAGAAGAATCAGTCTCCCCTATGTCAAGGGTGACTACATAGCTACAGTAATCAAGAAGACTGTGATAATGGTGGAAGGATAAACATATGTCAATGGAATGGAAGAGAGACTCAGAAATAGACCCACACCGATATGCCCAACTGATTTTTAACAGAGATGCAACTCAATGGAGAAAAAAAGAGCCTTTTCAACAAACAGTGCTACAGAATAGCACATAGGCAATAAAATGAACATCTATGTAAGGTTCACACCTTATACAAAAATCAATTCAAAATGTATAATGGACTTAAATGTAAAATATAAAACTATGAAACTTTCAGGAAAAATGTCTTAGTTAGGCCTAGGCACAAAGGTCTTAAGACTTGACACCAATAGCACAATTCACAAAAGAAAAAAAATGATAAATTCAACTGCATCAGAATTAAAAACTTTTGCTCTTGAAAGATACTTGTCCAAGGATAAAAAGAAGATCCACAGAGCGAGAGAAACTATTTGCAAACAATGTATCTGAAAAAGGACTAGTATCCAGAATACATAAAGAACTGTCAAGACTCAGTTAAACCAAATGATCCAATTAAGCAAAAGACATGAAGGAACATTTCACTGAAGAGATTACACCCATGGTAAATGAGCGCATGAAAAGACACTCAACGTCACCAGCCTTCATAGGATTGAAGAGAGTTAGGGCCTTGCTCCGGATTAGGCTTTGGCTCAAGGCAAAGTAGCTAGTTTGATCTTTTAATTCAAACCCTAAAAATTTCACCGTATCAGCAGTAAGGTTATTTCACTTTCTTATCATTCATGTGTTCACTGGAGTAGCACTTTTAATTTCCTTCAAAAGCTTTTCATTTGCATGCACAACTTGGCCAACTGTTTGGTACAAGAGGCCTAGTTTCAGCCTACCTTGGCTTCTGACATGGCTTCCTCGCTAAGCTTAATCGTTTCAGCTCTCGGTGTAAAGTGAGACCTGTGGCTGTTCCTTTCACTCGAACACTTACAGGCCACTGTAATTCACTGACCTAATTTCAATATTATTGTGTTGCAGCAAATAGAGAGGCCCAAGGATAGAGAGAGAGATGGGGGAACAGCGAGCAAAACAGTTAGAACACACACAACATTTATCGAGTAAGTTCACTGTCTTGCAGGGGTGTGGTTCATGGTGCCCCCAAACACTCACAATAGTAACGAAGCTCACTGCTCACAGATCACCATAACAGATGTAATCATAATGAAAAGGTTTGAAATACTGTCAGAATTACTCAAATGTGACAGAGCCCTGACATGAGCATGAACTGTTGGGAAAATGGCGCTGATAGACTTGCTCCATGCAAGGTCTCCACAAACCCTCAGTTTGTAAGAAAGTATCAAACACAGTATTTGCAAAGCACAGTAAAGCACTTAAATGCACAATAAAACAAGGGAGGCCTGCACACTCCAGTAAAGTTCTATTTATTTATTTATTTATTTATTTTAAGACGGAGTCTTACTCTGTCGCCCACGCTGGAGTGCAGTGGCGTGATCGGCTCACTGCAAGCTCCGCCTCCTGGGTTCACGCCATTCTCCCACCTCAGTCTCCCAAGTAGCTGGGACTACAGGCGCCCGCCACCATGCCTGGCTATTTTTAAAATTTTTTTATTTTTTTTTATTTTTAGTAGAGATAGGGTTTTAACTGTGTTAGCCAGGACGGTCTCAATCTCCTGACTTCGTGATCCTCCTGCCTCGGCCTCCCAAAGCAGTAAAGCTCTTTAAAAAAGAAAGAGTCTGGACAAGTAAATATTGCCCTTCTCGAGTTTTTTGCTTTTCTAACAGAAAGAGACGTTAGAGACTGTCTAACCTCGTTGTTTCCAACTGTGTTTCTTGGAACCTGGGGTGGACTATGATTTGTAAAGACGTCCACAATCATACCTGATGCCTGTAGGCTCTCCCAATAACGTGGTCTTGCCTCACCTGTTACTGAGAGGGAGATCTGTGTTCCCTGTGGTTGGATTTGGTGGCCCTTCGACCTTCAATAGAATATGGTGAAAGTAAGGCTGTGTGACTCCTGCGAGTAGGTCACATGGGCGACATGTATTCCACCTGGTTCTCTGGAAACTCTTGCTCTGGAGGAAGCCAAGCCACCAAGTAAGAAATCTGACAACCCTGAGACCGCCATGCTGGAGAGGCCACATGTGGATGCATTGGCTGACAGCCCCCACATCAACACCAGCCACGTGAGCAAGACACCCTGGACACACACGTGGCTTGTCAAGCCTCCAGCTGCCCGCAGCCCAAGCTGACACCTGGCTGCACTCTCTTGAGAGACTCCAAGTAATGATTGCCCAGTCAAGCCCTCTCTAAATCCCAGCCCACCAAATCATGAACAGAGTAAAAGGGCAATGGTTTGATACCACTGATTTATGGGGTAATTGGTTACGTAGCAATAGTAACCAAACTAGATCATGCCAGGGATCCCTGGAAGGCAGGGTGAGGGCAGGGTGAAGATCTTCATGGTGGGGGTTCTGGTAGCCTCCCTCCCTACTTGCTCAGGTGAGAGGAATTCAATTTGTTGGAGAAAAGTTCCCCTGGTCTCGCCTCGCCCCTTCGTTTTGGAGATCAGGATACAGAGGCAAAGCAGGGAAGTAATGAGCTGAGGACGGTTTACAAGGCTAGTAAGTGAACATGCTGTTTCTCACTCTAGAATCTGACAACTGCAAGTCCAGGGCTCCAGTCTGAACCTATTGGCTGCCCATTGGGAAGCTCCCAAGTCAATTCTGTGCTTTCTTAGTGTTCCCACTGTAATCTCAATAGCAGATTTTTTTTTTTTCCAATTCAAGTTGTGAATCTTAAAGCAAATCTATCAATTAGAAGAGAGTCATCAGGTTCTGTAATTATGGACCTCCAGTGCTAATTCAAGCAATCTGCTTTCAATCTAGCAGAACTCACACCCCATGTGTGTGTCCTGTGTGATTGTAACTTTGTTTTTAAAGCATTACCTGGAGAAGCATTTCTCATAAAAATCGTAGAAACAACATAACACTCTCACCCACATGTATTTCCTTTCAGTTTCAACCCATCCAGTCCTGGCAGCTCCTGTAAGCATCTGCTGTGTTACTTTTTTCCTTCTTCTCCTTTAATGCCAGGGACCTCGTGCTGGGGACCTCGACCTGGGTAGACCAGTAAGCCACAGTTGGGAATGTGTTCAGAGACCATTAGTTCAGGAAGCACAGTGAAATCCAAAGAAACCATGAACCAGTGAGTTGGAAAACACTCTATGAAAGGCCTTTTCAGGCTGTTTCTTTCAGGAGGAGTTTGTTTTTGGATTAAAGGAGTTTATTCAGGTATTCACAAATACCCAGGCTCTCGGCAGCAGCTGGAACGTGGAAAGCCCTCAGTCATAATCAATGGCCGTAGAGCGGACTGGCATGTTCTGCCTGAGCAACACAAGGATGAAAGGGGTATAATTAGGTGACACGCCTTCAGAGGAGATGAAAGGCCCAAAACATCCTCAAAAACGGAGGCAAAATATACCCTGAAGTCACTACTTTCTTTATTTTGGAAGTAGCGGTTCCAATAAAAGCCTAGGTGTCAAAGACATGGGATGCAGCCAAGCCTTGGACGTGGTTGCTTTCTTTCTTTCTCGCCCCTGCCGCCCTTTTCTTGCTTGGGGAAGAAAACTGATGGAAATGTCATTCCTATATTTCCTGCACTCCTAGCAAATGGTGTAAATGCCTCGCTCCTTAAGCAGGGACTCCAGGCTGAGCTGACACTTTGATGGGCTTCCAGGCGGGGTGGATGAGAGGACCACAGGGGTTAATGGCGTAGGTCGGATTTGAAATCTCCCCCCCGATCAGATTTTTCTGGGTTTTCTCAGGGGCTCATTTGTATTTTGGAGTCTGCTGGTTACAAAACAGCGCCCTTCCTCTGCTTAGAGACCTGAGAAAGCTTAGGACACGTCACAGCCCTCTTGCAAGCTGCCTTGCTTTCGAAAATTATTATTTCCCCATTCAATTCAATGTAGAAGATGAGCTGGTTTTCATGAACAAGGGGTTTTATGCCGAGGGCACTGATCAATCTGTCCCACCCACTGTTCATTTTCAGACGGGAAAGGGAAGCCCTGCTGAGACCGGGTGACTTGCTCTGAGTGGTAGAACTGGAGCCAAAGAGAAATTTGGGAGAATTTTGACCCCCAAATGAGTGCTTTTTCTCCTGCTTGAGCTATTCCTTTCCCACTTCTCTTTATTTTTAATCCTTTAATAGACATACTCTGACTGTGTTCTGAGCACTCATTAACACATATTTAAATAATTATGGAAAAATCCACATTTTATGCATCCTTAAGCACTTTGACCTCTGGGTTTCTGCAGCTGGGGCTTACAGAGCTTCAAATATTTGGCACCTTTTAATCCACGCTCTCACTGCTTCTTTTGCTCCTGTGGTCTTGAAGGAACCCGCACAACACACCTGCCTTGTTGAGCTCAGTCTCCAAAATGCTCACACAAACACTCGGCTTTTTCTTTTTCTTCTCCCTGCTTCCCCCCCACCCTTTCCTGGCTGAAGTGGAGAGCGGAGAATGAATGTGCTATTGAAAAGACACATTGACAACACCACTAAATAAGGATTCCTCTTGGTTGGCAGAATTTTTCCAGTTTAGACCAGGGCTGCATGGAAGGAGATGGGAGGCTGTTCCTTGGCCGGCACAGTGATTGTTGCTTGAGGCAGAAGATTCCACAAAAATGGAATCATGTTCTCCTAAGGAATGCTTTTGGGGCCGTCTATATCATGCTCCCTTTTCCTTGGCTAGAGCTAGTGGCACAATAGTTCACGGTACAGATGGACTATTGACTTCAAAACCAAGTGTCTACTGACGGAACAAGTGGACATTTGGGTTGTCATTTATTTGTTTAATTTACTTAATTTTGCTATTATTGAAAGTGTCCGATCAACATTTTGCATACAGAACTTTTCAATCTAGTCTGAATATATTTACTCGGAACAAATTCCTACAAATGTTGTTCTATGAAGGGCCTGTTCTCCTCACATTTGGACCTGCATTTCCAAGCTGTTCTTGAGAAAGGTGGGGGTGATTTTGAATTCTGCCATCAGCTTTAGAGGATGCCCGTCATGCCCTCTGCCTTCACCAGCACTGGGGTTCCTCAGGAAAAACAGCCTTCATCCACATAGGGTTGCAACGTCCCATCTGCTGAGGACGTGTTGCTTGACGTGAGACTCAAAGGCTGGCATGTCTCTGGTGCTTCTGCTGTGGGAAATCTGTTCTGCTATCATATGTGCCCAAACCCACCAAGATTTATAAATGCGGAAGGGTAAGGGGTAAGCACAAGTTACTAGGGTTTTGTTGAAATATGATGCAATTACATATTGCTATTTGCTTAGTACTTGACTTCAAATCAACTCACTTTTTATCAGAGTGCAGTTAGCTTCAAGTCAAGAAATACTACTGCAAAATTAAGAGTTTTATGCCCTTAATATGTATCTTAAGATCTTAAAGTTAAGATCTTAAGTTAAGATCTTAAGATACATGTTAAATATGCGACTATCCTAAAAAGTCAGCATATGACTTAAAGTATCTTGTGTGTCAGCAGTTGGACACTTAGTGCATTGTAAAACCTATCGCCTTGACCCAAGACAGGGTGAGGCGCCATTCATGTACCTGCATATGACTTCGAGCAAGGCTCTCAATGTTTCTGGAACTCTTGTAAAATGATGGCAATAGTATCCATCTTGCAGCACTGTTGTAATCATTAGCAATTCATTGAACTGTCCCTCCCTGTATCCATCCATGCATGTACCCATCCATCCATTCAAACTCAATCTTGTTCCAAAGAGAACTGAAGGTTACTCGCAGACCCTGTATGCAGTAGGTCTGCCATGCATTGAAGCTACTAACCAGTGTCATCAATCTTATTCCAGTCTTCTTGCAGCTTGCTGTCTTTGCTGGGGAAGTGCCCACTCAGGACAGCTGAGGAGACAGAGCCACGGAGGTTTGACATAGGAGACGATGGAGCAGCCAGCTTTCCTGCTGAGCCCATCCTTATAGACAGTCAGCATGCACTGATGTGTCTTGCTCCCAGCTTCAACTCCTGCCTGCAGAGCTGGAGTCTCCAACTGTTCCCCCACGTCCCTTGTCTGTTGTTACCTACAGTCCAGACAAAAATGGCGTAGTAAAATAAAAGTTGAGAGAATGCACAAACTGATCTTTATTTTCTCCAACATCAAAGCATGATTTATTTATTTTTTATTTTTATTTTGAGACGGAATTTCACTCTGTTGACCAGGGTAGAGTGCAATGGCTCACTGCAACTTCCACCTCCCTGGTTCAAGCGATTCTCTTGCCTCAGCTTCCCACATAGCTGGGATTACAGGTACCCACGACCACGACTGGCTAATTTTTTGTATTTAGTGGAGACAGAGTTTCACCATGTTAGTCAGGCTGGTCTCGAACTCCTGACCTCGTGATCCACCCGCCTTGGCCTCCCAAAGTACTGGGATTACAGGCTCCCACCACCATACCTGGCTAATTTTTTGTATTTTTAGTAGAGAGGAGGTTTCACCATCTTGGTCAGGCTGGTCTCGAACTCCTGACCTCAGGTGATCCACCCGCCTTGGCCTCCCAAAATGCTGGGATTACAGGCGTGCACCACTGCACCCAGCCGCATGACTTTTTTCTTTCTGTTCTAGACAATTTGAAAACATGAATGAGAAGAAGAAACAGAATCCACCTAATCCTAACTGCATCAAACGCAGCGGGCACTTCGACATCCATCTCTGTGGTCCCTTTCTTACTAGAAAAGCTGGAGATGTTCCCTACATAATTATGCTTAAAAAAAAAATCTTTCAATTTTAGAATAGCTTTGTATTTGCAGACAAATGGTGACCATAGTACAGAGAAATATACCGCACACCCAGTTCCCCCTATTATTAACATCTTACATTAGTATGGAGGAACATTTGTTACAATCAATGCAGAATGAGACTTTTTATTAACTGAAGTCCATACTTAAGATTTGTTCGGTTTGTACTTAATATTCTTTTTCTGTCCCAGGATCCCGCGTTGCATTTAGTCATCATGGCTGTGACACTTTCTGACTCTCCTTGTCTTTGATGATCTTGAGAGTTTTAACGAGGACTGGTCAGGTGTTTTGTAGAACGCCCCTCAATTTGAATGCCTGTTTTTTGTTTTTTGTTTCTTTTTGAGACACAGTCTTGCTCTGTCATCAAGGCTGGAGTGCAGTGGCATGATCTCTGCTCCCTGCAACCTCCGCCTCCCAGGTTCAAGCGATTCTGCTGCCTCACCCTCCCATGTAGCTGGGACTACAGGCACGTGTCACCACACCTAGTTAATTTTTGTATTTTTAGCAGAGACAGGGTTTCACCATGTTGGCCAGGCTGATCTCAAACTCCTGACCTCAAGTGATCTGCCCATCTCAGCCTCCCAAAGGGCTGGGATTACAAGCATGAGTCACCACTCCTGGCCTGATCACCTGATGTTTTTCACGATTAAACTAAAGATACAGGTTTTTGGGAATGACACTTTTTAAACTCCTTGTTTAAGTTTCTATTATGAAGGATAAGAGAGAAAAGCTGATAACTTTTGGGGATAGCTAAGAAGAAAACATGTTGTTACATTTTTGCCTCCACTCAATTAGTGATTGTAGGTTGAGGCCACCTGACCACAGGGCTGCCTTCCCTCCCCTTTCCCACCTCTACACTCCAATCTCCACTGCCCGAAGGAAAGAAGCTTTTGAAACTTGAGTCCCATCTCGTCACTTCCTGGCTGAAAGCGCGGCTGCTGTGGCTGTGGTCCTTGGCAGGATTCCAAACCCTTCTTCTGAGTTTTCAAAGCCCTCATCTGGCTCCAAAGGTTCCTTACCCCTGGAATTAGTTTGAGACAAAAATTTGGAGGCAAGTAATTGATTTGGGGTGGGACTGGTGATCCCAGGAAGCAGGGGAGAAGGGGTGGAGTGGAAGGAAACTGTGAAAGGGTGTGGGCAGTTTCAGCAACGGGGTCTTGTTTCTGCTGGAGACCCCCAAGGAGCACGCAGAACCTCCTCTGAGTCTGCCAGCTCCTGTTCTTTGTGGTTCAGAGATGCTCCCGGGTTGTTACTGTCTGGACATCCAGCCTGCTCCCTGTTAAGCAGGGTGGTGTTGGGGACCTGCCCCCTCCAGCTGTGGGGGGCATCCAGGTGGGCCATGGGAGGCGGTGGACCCCACAGCCTCCTTCTTTGATGGGCTTTCCTGGACACATGGGACACTGTCTTACCTCCTCCCCACCTCCCAGTTAGCCTGGCCACTTTCTCACTCAAAACCCATGGTCTCCAGAGTGGGTGCTGGTGGATCAGACCACCTCAGAAGTGACCTCCTGGAGGGGGAGGAAAAGAACAGAACTTCTACTTACATCTTTTTTCATCTCAAAGTAAAAGAGACGAAGTCTTATGAAGGCACTGACCCCATGGCATGCATTCTGCGAGGTTTTCCTCCATTTGGAGGTGCTCTATTAAAAATGTAAGAGATTTTTTTTCTCTCTCTGAGGAACACTCAACAGGAATAGTGAAATAAACTAAGTTTAGAACCAGATTCTTTAATCTCTGTGTTAAAAAGTGTGAAAGATTTTCAAAACAACATTGTATCTGTAATCACAGTGCCCCTGAAAAAAAAAGATAGCAAAAGTTTTTTTACTGTTTATAACATAAAATAAAATAAAATGATACTTAATTATTGTTTTGTATTTAGCATATTCGTTTAATGTTTTCTATTTTTGTTTTACAAAGTAGACGATGCACATGAAGGGCCTGTATAGAATTTATAATAAATGAATAATAAATGAGCATGGATCGTGTGGAGTCAACATTTTTTACCTGATGGGAAGCAGGTCAGGAGGGTTTGGAACCAGGTTTAGGTGTAGCTGACATGCTGCTTCTTCCAGCTGTGCCCTGGTTGTCCAAGTCTCGGTTCAATAAACCGATGATGAGGTCCCGCGCTGCGTCCACCCCCCTCCTCTCCCACTCATGTTCCTGATCTTGACTGTGTCCCCGATGCCTTTGTTCTGTGTGATGACATGGCCCCATTGCTTAGTGCTGATGAACAAATATCTTTTTTTTGGAGGCCCCTGAAAATGTCTTTTTCTTTTTTTTTGAGACAGATTCTCACTCTGTCGCCCAGGCTGGAGTGCAGAGGCATGATCTTGGCTCACTGCAAGCTCCACCTCCCGGGTTTACGCCATTCTCCTGCCTCAGCCTCCCGAGTAGCTGGGACTACAGGCGCCCGCCACCACGCCCGGTTAATTTTTGTATTTTTAGGAGAGACAGAGTTTCACCGTGTTAGCCAGGATGGTCTCTATCTCCTGACCCTGTGATCCACCCGCCTTGGCCTCCCAAAGTGCTGGGATTATAGGCGTGAGCCACGGCGCCCGGTCAAAAAGTCTTACTCCTTGTCCAGCTTGTAATCTCCACATCAAAAAAATCTTACTGTAGGAGACAACAGAAACTCCAGGACTCACAGCAGGGTGCAAAGGTTGCCAGGGGATATTCAGGGGATGGTCCTAACCCACAGGGCCACCAACACCCCGGCAGGTGACCTCTGGGGGTCTGCACATTGTAGGTCGACCTGTGGACAGGTGCAGAAGGCCAGGTCACTTCTCCCGCTCAGCGAGACTTCTCAGAGGTGCTCTTGGACGGCCTCCGCTGTTTCTGGCTGTAATGTTCTAGAGCGTGCACATGCGCAATCTCTCTCTCTCTCTCTCACACACACACACACACACACCATGCTCACATGCGGCACACCCCGACACACAGCCTCTTTGCACAGTGAGCTCATTGTGAGTTGGTTGCCTTTCTGAATACTGAGCTCAGCAGGGTTTTTACAAGGTCAGGTTTAGGGGATTTTATGTAACAAAATAAACTGAACATCGATAGAGTGAAATATCTTACTTTAAAAGGCTGGGCTTGAAATGGCAAAAGAAAACAAGACTGCACATCCTCAAAGTGGCAGAAGGAGACAGAAAATGACCTCCCTGCATTTCTTGATGAATTCAGCTGCAGGACCTCAAATAAAGAGGACACGCTTTTCTTTGCTTTTACATTTTTGTCTTCTCTTTTTAAAAATAAGAATGAATCATGCTGAGAGACAGTTCTCTACCAAGAGCTCTTCTACTGCATGGATTCCAACAGAATGTCAACTCGAAATCCGGGCTCACTGGTGAGAAGGGGACTGGGTATGCGGGAGTGGGAGCCTCCTGTGCCATCCTTTTTCTTCCATTCCACTCGCCTGGGCAATTGCATGTGTTTCCAGCCCTTGGTCCCAGAGAAGAGCCCAGGGCAGTGTCAGGGGAGCTGCTGTCAAACCTGCAGCCCTGCTCACTGGTCTTCACCAGCCGTGCTGCCAGCCCTACCTGTGAAAGCAAGGGAGTGAAAAGCAGGGAGCTGCCGGGAAGGGTGAAATGCAATGGCTCGCAAAGGTCGCAGCCCAGGCCCAGCTGCAGGAGGGCCTGTCGAGTCCCTGCTCAGGAAGGCCCACGTCCAGACGCCTTGGAGATGCCCCGGGTTTTCATCTTAGAGATATCTCAAATGTAAAATGGCCAAACGGGCCCTCTGGGCTCTGCCCAGGCCTGCTCTTTCTCTCCTCCTCCATAGCTCTGAAAAGGGCACCCCACCCTCCACCTCCCAGAGTTTTCTTTGTTGAACTCCCCCATCCAGCCGTCCGTGAGTGTGGACCGTGCAGCCTTCCATGGGCACCTGAGAAGCTCCACAGCCTCCACACCTAAGCCAAGCTCCATCCTCTCCTCCTGGAGGACAGAGCCAGCTGCTTCCTCCGTCCCCTGCCACCTGCCGTCCCTGTCCCACAGTGGCCTGGGTCATGGCTCTCCATCGCCCTTGGAATTGAATCCAGAGGGCTTCTCTGGGCTCCCACAGACCTGCATGACCCAGGACCTGCCCCCTTGCTCCCCTTTTCCCCTTCCTCTTCCCACCCCTCATGGCCACCCTGGCCTTCTCTGTCCTCTGGACTTTCCACAGGGTTTCTGCACACATGGTTTCCCCCATGTCTGGCAAGCTCTTCCCTGGTGGCTTCTTCTGTCCTCAGAGGGGTCTTTGCTGAGCAGCCAATCAAAGCCCCACCCCATAGTCCCGAGTTGACTTCCCACGGCTCTCAGTGCCCTCCGAGGCCATCACACTAATTTTCTCATTACCCACCCCCACCCTTGCAAGCTGGGAGGGCACGAACTCTCCCCCTTCTGTTCCCTGATGTACCCTCTGTGCACGCGCCCTGCGGGCATGTGGCAGGTGCTCGGAAACGCCGATGGAATGAACCAGCGCGCGTCACAGAAAGAGCTAAGGGACCCCCACACCTGCTTCTGTCGGAAGCCAGTTGGGTGGCAGACACAAAACGAGGCAGAGACCCCACTGCAGCCCCAGGCCCTGCTCCTCAGGCCAGGATGCCCCCCTCCGGGAGACCATGTAGAAGATCAGTGGTCAGCACTTTGAATGTGGTTGAAGACAGATGTGCTTTTCAGATAAGAGCTTTGAGTGCAGAGCTTCCCTTTAAGCCCTGACTTCCTCTTGGGTACAAAAGGGAATTGTGACTGCCATCTGGGGTGAGGCTCAGGTGATCCTCCAGTCTTGGATACCTACAGAGTCAGAGATCTGCAGGCCAGCCACAGCCAGCAGGCCGGGGTTGTTATCAGCGCTGCCGCCCGCATTCTGCCTCCTCCCGCATTCTGCCTCCTCCAGGGTGAGTATCTAGGCAGCTTCCTGGGGAGACCTGGGTTCCCATTTTTATCACAATGACAACAGCTAGTTTCTGGCACCCAAAGCAGGACCACAGCTTTAAAAACTACCTCCTCGATAATAGAGAGGAGAGACGGATAAATACTTTAAAATAATGTTCCAGGACAAGATGACCAACAGTTTTTGAGAATGGAGGTTTTAGAAACTGAGCCAGGCACGGTGGCTCACACTTATACTCTCAGCACTTCGGGGAGCTGAGGTGGGAGGATCACTTGAGCCCAGGAGTTCAAAATCACTCTGGGCAACAGCAAGACCTCAACTTTACTAAAAAATTTAAAAGTATTATCCAGGCATGGTGGCACACACCTGTCATCTCAGTTACTCAGGAGGCTGAGGTGGGAGGATCACTTGAACCCAGAAGGTCGAGGTTGCAGTGAGCTGAGATTGCACCACTGCACTCCAGCCTGGGCAACAGAATGAGGCCTTGTTTAAAAAAATTTAAAAAGAAAACAATGATTCCGTGTCACACCCATTAGGACGGCTGTTCTGAAAGAGGCAGGGAATAACACGTGTTGGCAAGCACGAAGAGAAGGCAGAATCCTTGTGCACAGTTGGTGGGAAAGTAAAATAGTGCAGCCACTGGGGAAAACAGTCTGAGGCTCCTCAAAAAATTAGAGAGTTGCCATATGACCCAGCAATTCCACTCCCAGGTATATACCTACAGGAACTAAAAGCAGAGTCTTGGAATTTATTTTCTTTTTTTTTTTTTGAGATGGAGTCTCGCTCAGGTTGGAGTGCAGTAGCACAATCTCAGCTCACTATAACCTTGCCTCCTGAGTTCAACCGATTCTCCTGCTTCAGCCTCCTGAGTAGCTGGGACTGCAGGTGTGTACTCCCATGCC
Source organism: Papio anubis (assembly GCF_008728515.1). Taxonomy (NCBI): domain Eukaryota; kingdom Metazoa; phylum Chordata; class Mammalia; order Primates; family Cercopithecidae; genus Papio; species Papio anubis. Next base: position 3,321,081 of record NC_044993.1, on the reverse strand, counting down.
TGGCTAATTTTTTGTATTTTTAGTAGAGATGGGGTTTCACCATGCTGGGCAGACTGGTCTCGAACTCCTGACCTCAGACGATCCATCTGCCTCAGTTTCCCAAAGTGCTGGGATTACAAGTGTGAGCCACCACTCCTGACCTTGGAGAGATTTGTGAACACCCGTATTCACAGCAGCACGATTCACAACAGCTAAAATGTGGAAGCAACCCAAGTGTCCATTGACAGAAAAATGAGTCAACAAAGTGTGGTCAATCCACGTAGTGGAATATTATGCAGCCTTAAAAAGGAAGGAAATCCTGACCCACGCTCCAACACAGATGAGCCCTGAGGACATTATACTCAGTGAAATAAGCCAGGCAGGCACACACACACACATACACACACACAAATACTATACAACTGCACGTATACGAGGTGCCTAGAGTAGCAGATTCATGGAGACAGAAAGTAGAATGGTGGGTGCCAGGGCTGGGGGAGGATGCATGGGAAGTGTTGACTTAGCGTTTAATGGGGACAGAATTTCAGTTTGGAAAGATAAAAAATTCTGGAGGTGGACGGTGGTGATGGTTACAACACAATATGAATAAAAATGGTTTAAACGGTAATATCATGTATATTTTGCTGCAGTTAAATAAGTCTGGCAGCCACTAGCACCTGTGTAGGGCGTCACCGTTGCCACCCTCCACCCATGTGGAGCCCGCCTTGCAGAGGAGGAGCTATGAAAGCAGACAGGTAGACGGGGCAGGTGCTGGGTGCAGGGTCCTCTGATCCATCAGTCTGCAGCCCAGGTGCCATGTTTAGAAAGCCCAAGGTCACCCGGGGGACAGGCTCCTCCACCCAGAGGCCTGCGGCTGCCAAGGCCTCACCCCTAGAGACACTGGGAAGATAAGAAGAGGTGTAACCTCACCTGAAAGCTGCCAGGGCTCAGATGCACTTCAAAGGCAAGACTCCGGGGGAGGCCCCGGAGCAGGAAGAGGCGTGAAGAGGCTGATCATGTTCCACCAGAGTGAAAAGGGCACGCAGGGAGAGGCTGATGGGTTCATGGGGATGGTAACTGTCTCCCTGGAAGTCCCAAGAGGGTGAGGTGAGCCCTCAGAGCTCAGGGGAGGTGAGTGAGAAGGGCCCCCCAAACCCCAAAATCCAACAGCAGAAGCAGCAATGCGAGGACCCCAAGTGGACAGTGTGCAGGCTGCCTCCCTGGAAAGTGCATGCAGTGCTCCTGGAATTCCACGTACATTCCAGGAAAGAAAGAATGAGGATGAGAATCAAAATCCCCCAATGGTAACTCTTCCTCCAAAGAAGTAAACCTCCAAATTCCCCGAAGGTGCCCCTTGCCGCCAAACTCAATGCCTTCTCTCTAAATGGCAAAGGAAAGTAGGATTTCTTCTCTCAGACTGGATCTTTGTGGGTTTTTGTTTTGTTTTTTTGTTTTTTTTTTGAGACGGAGTCTTGCTCTTGCCTTCCAGGCTGGAGTGCAGTGGCCGGATCTCAGCTCACTGTAGCTCCGCCTCCCGGTTTACGCCTATCTTCCTGCCTCAGCCTCCCCGAAAGTAGCTGGGACTACAGGCACCTCACACCTCGGCCTGCTAGTTTTTTTGTATTTTTAGTAGAGACGGGTTTCACTGTGCTAGCCAGGATGGTCTCATCTCTGGACCTCAGACCACTGCCTCGCCTCCCAAAGTGCTGGATTACAGGCTTGAGCCACCGCGCCCGGCCTGGATCTTTGTTTTTTAAAAATGCACCTTTGGAAACCAACTCTAAAAGCATCTCAGGAGGAGCCACTCCTCCCAGGAAGCAATCCTGATTTTACCAGGAATACTCACAAGGCTGCAGGGCCCTATTGCTTCTGCTGCCCTGACCACCGAGGACAGGAACGGGTGAGCACCTTCAGGAAGCCCAGGTGGGTGAGCCCAAGGTGGTGGGATGTGAGGGACAGACAATCACTGCCCTCAGGAAGCTGTTCACCCAGGCGACAAGGTTGACACAATCCAGAGGGAGCACCCAGTAATGAGGGTCCTGAGTTCAGACAGCAGAAGGCTTCCTAGTGGAGGTGACACTGAAGCCTAGAGCAGAAGAGTGGTAATGAGCAGAGGAGGAGCCCACTCTGTCTCGGTGGTGGGCGTTGAGAGAGGAAGACCAGCAGAGGTAGAGGTGAGATGGGGTTGGGGTGTAGTAGGGCCCACTGGTGGCTTCAAATTGCATGGGTCTTGAGGACCCAGGAACACTGGAATGGATTTAAGCAAAGAAGAGCATTGGTGTTGGATCATTGACAGCCATGCTTAACTGTGAAACAACAAATGGTTTAACCTTTCTTTAAACCCCACTGTGGCTGGGCATGGTGGCTCACACCTGTAATCCCAGCACTATGGGAGGCAGAGGCGAGTGGATCACCTGAGGTCAGAAGTTTGATTCCAGCCTGGCCAACATGGTGAAACCCAGTCTCTGCTAAAAATACAAAAATTAGCCAGGCATGGTGGTGTGCGCCTGTAATCCCACCTACTTGGGAGGCTGAGGCATGAGAATCACTTGAACCTGGGAGGCGGAGGTTGCAGTGAGCTGAGATCGCCTTAAAAAGGAAGGAAATCCTGACCCATGCTCCACTGCACTCCAGTCTGGGTGACAGAGTGAGACTCTATCTCAAAACAAATAAATAAACCTTTGCTGAGCTGCAGGACATGGACTGGGTGGGGGTGGGAGGCAGGGAGCCCCGTCCAGGCTGTGGGATGGTCCTGGACAAGGTGATGCAGCATGGCCCAGGGTCCTGGCAGTGAGATACAGAGGTGGACCAGACCAAGAGAGGCTTGGGGGAGGGGCTTCATGGGTCTTCCCTAAAGTGCCTGACACAGTTTGGCTGTGTCCCCACCCAAATCTCATCTTAAATTGTAGCTGCCATAATCCTCACGTGTCGTGGGAGGGACCCAGTGGGAGGTAACTGAATTATGGGAGCAGGTTTTTCCCCTTCTGTTCTCATGACAGTGAGTAAGTCTCATGAGATCTGATGGTTTTATAAAGCACAGTTCCCCTGCACACGCTCTCCTGCCTGCCACCATGTAAAACATGACTTTGCTTCTCCTTTGCCTTTTGCCATGATTGTGAGGCCTCCCCAGCCATGTGGAACTGTGAGTTCATTAAACCTCTTTTTCTTTATAAATTACCCAGTCTTGGGTATTTCTTCATAGCAGTATGAAAATGGACTAATAAATGCCTTATTAGAATTTTAATTTTTTTTTGGCCAATGTCTGCATTCTTTCTTAGAAAATGGGCCAATTTTCTAAAATATCATGTCTTAAAAAAATGAGAGTCATGAATTCTGGAAGGAGAGGGAGGCAATGTGGGCAAACAGAACAAGCAAAGACCTAGGTTCAAGTCCCATCTCTTCTGCCAGAGCTTATGTAAGGATGGTGCTTAGGAATTTTGAATTAGTCACATCACCTCTCCTCTGGGAAAGAAAACCACAGAGCACAGATTCGAGGAACCACGAGGATCAAAGTCCAGAATCCCCTTTGTTGCTGGGGAACCTAGATCTTGACCTGTACGGCCCTGACCTCACCAGCCAGCTGCAGGGACAGATGCTCCCACATCCTCCAACCGTGGATGCCCCTGGCTCTGTGTTAAGGTGGAACTCCTGGCCCAGGGAACACCAGGCTGACCCGCCAGGTGAGTCACCCCTCCTTCCCCATGAGAAGAAGCTTGTGAAGCCTGGGGGTGGCCGGAGGCCAGCGCTGCAACCCTAACGTGTGTGCTTAGGAGGGGAAAGTGGACATCCCTGCATGGGAGAACAGATGAAGTGGTGGGGTCCCCAGATAGATGTCCCTTACCTCGGCGATACTGATTTGGCATCTGTGTGTAGCAGGCTCCCGGGGGAATTCTGGGGACCCAGCCAGGTAGGTTTGAATGGGGTGGTTCGGAGAGCGGTGGCTGCAGCAGGAGGCTGGTCCTGTGACCGGGGAAGCTCCTCACCCTTCTCATCCTGTGTCCTTAGGAAGACAAGGTGAGTGAAGTTTGACCTTCCCATTGTGAAGGCCAAGGTCAGTTTGCAACCCATTGGGTCTGAGGCAGCACTGGGGGCTGAGCAGACCCGTGGGAGGCAGTGGGAGAAGCAGGGGCTGCGCTCTGGAGCCAAGCGGCGGCTCGGCTCGGGAGGACTCTGGCTCATCGGTGTCAGCTGTTGGCTCCCCGGATGGAAAGAGAACCTGGGCCTGGAGTTGGGCAGCCTGGATTCACATCCCCACTCTGCCCCATACTGGAACCACTGTCGGACCTGGGGGCAGGTGATTTCACCCTGCTGACCTCAGCTTTCTGTAAGTGACGAATAAGAGCAACATTCGCTTCCTGGAGTTGTGAGAAGCACGTGAGCTGCACACGGAGTGGGTCTCGACAGCTATCGACCCCATAGTCCCCCTTATTGATCAGCACTGTCTGAATATTCTGGAATCAAGAGATATCAGAGTGTAGGATGAAGTGTGCAGCCTGGCACGGCCTCGTCAGTCTTGAGTGGAGTGTAAAAAGCACCTCTGGTTTAACTCTGCGAAACACTGAGGGGTTCAACCTTTCTTTGAATAAACTCTCTACTCCACTGCGGTGTGCTCCTGAATGCCAGCCTGGCTTGGAGCAGAACCAAGTGAGCGTCGTTCATTCATGCCCCTCGCGGTGTGCGTGACTGCAGTGATACCTCAAAGTGTCAGATGTGAGCATAGGGCTTCAGGAGACAGCTGCTGACATCCTGGCTCAATGCAGTTGCTGCCTTTTGGGTTACTCAGTTACTGGAATTTTCCGCCTCCTGCCAAAGCCTGTCAAGTCAGGGCACATCTCATTTTGAAGAAAACAAGAATTTTACAGGAAAACACCAACGCAGCCTCTCATGGGCATAAACAAGGGCCACCGTGCTCTGGCACATCTGTGGACCTGTGAGGTGGTCTGAGAGCTGTGTGTGTTCACAGCGCTCCCTCTTTTCATGCACAGAAACTTACTGGAAATCCAGATATGAAACAGTGCAATCCCAAGGAAAGGCTCACGGATTGCAAGCCGTCTACACCAAATGCACTCTGCATGGCCCCGTGACGGAAGCCCAGGCTGCTGAGTCAGACATGACCAGAGAAGACAGCCAGTGTTCAGGGACCTGACTTTCAGGGAGCTGTGGGCTCTAAGTCTCGTTCTGCCGGATCGGAGGATTCTGGCAAATGACTCCACCAACGCCTCTTGGAGTTCCCATATATTTTATTGGACCTCATACTCTACTTTCTGTCATTAGATTCTTATTCCAGGGCTGAATGAGACATTTCAGTGTATGGACTCTGATTTCGGAGGGCCAAGTACAAAGCAGACGGGCTTTATGTGAGCAACATAAACACTGATACTTCTTAGGGTCGCATTTTCACTGAAGCTCACCCTTCTCCTCCCAGCCATCCCTGCTTTCTGAATGTCTTGAAGGTCATGATTGCAAAGTTGCAGCCACTCTCAAAGAGAAACGTTTCACTTACGATGTCTCAGCGACAAGTGATGAGAAATGTAGCTGTAGTGAACACATAACCTTGTCTGAATGTTAAGGTCTGTTTTCATTTCATCGATACTTCTGAAAAGTGTGAAGTTAGAGGTCTGATGCAATGATACTTCGTTTGAAAAATCCCGAGAAGCTAATGATATGGCTTGGCTCCGAGTCCCCACCCAAATGTCACCTTGAATTGTAGTAATCCCCACGTGTCAAGGGCAGAGCCAGGTGGGGAATCATTGAATCATGGGGTTGGTTTCGGCCATGCTGTTCTCGTGATAGCGAATGAGTTCTCACGAGATCTGGTGGTTTTATAAGCATTGTCTGGCATTTCCCCTGCTGGCACTTCTTCTCTTGCCTGCTGCCATGTAAGACACGCCTTTCACCTTCCACCGTGATCGCGAGGCCTCCCCAGCCATGTGGAACTGTGAGTCCATTAAACCTCCTTTTCCTTTATAAATTACCCAGTCTTGGGTATGTGTTTATCCGCAGCGTGAAAACTAATACAGCTTCATGCAAACGCACTCACAGAGCAGAGTGCCTGCCCCCCGAGACGTCCTGGTAGCGGCTCCTACGGAGTCCAAGGTGGCCTTTCTGCCTGTGCCTCCCCACCAGGACCCTCTGTAAGTGCTGACTGGAGTTGGGCAGAGGCAGCTCCAGCCTCGCTTCTCACCCACGGCAGGCAGAGCCTCCTGGCCTCTGATAGAGGCCCTGTACTCCTGCATCCTGTTCTCCACGGTTGGTCTGGGGATGACCAGAGGAAGATGACTGGCTCCTCCCTGGCCACCTCTCCTGGCCTCTCCCTTGCTAAGGAAGGTCAGGCCGTCCAAGGCGGGTAGGGAGATGCATCAGAACTCATGGGCCCCTTGCTGGAGCTGACAGAGCCATCGCTTTTGGAGGCAGCAGATGATCCGGGCAGCCCTGTGCCGCCACCGTGCCACGCTCAGCAGCAAGCAGGGCTCATGGGAGAAAAACTCCTGGAACACACTGTTGACAACTGGAAAAGAAAACACCTGAAAGGCCAACAGTCATGGACGGGGCCAGGGATCAGGTCCCCAAACGCTTTTCCTGTGCCAAGGTGGGGCAGAGGAGGCTGGAGGGGGGCTCAGAGCTGTCCAAAGGAACAAGGGAATGCAGACAGGTTGGCAGAGCCCACCCCCTCACCCCCCATGGTGTCATCCGCTGCCCCTTCCTTCAGATGGAGCAGGAAGGGGGCAGTGAAGGAAGTGGAAACTGCGCACCGCACACCAACTCAGCTTTTTGCTGCTTGGAGCTCAATTTTTTTGCTAACTTTGGATATCCCAGAAGAGAGGGGTGTTTTGTCAAGACATTAAAGAAATTATTTTTGAAGGGAAACAAGACGGGCTATTCATGAACAGCGGGGAAGTAGCCTGCTTCGGGGCCGGCACTCCCGCCGTGCCCATTAATTTGATTTAATGAGATGATGAGGTTGACTTGGGACATCCATTCTCAGCCACGGGGGGCCCCCACCTTGGTGCTCCGGAGAGGGCGTTAACACGAGGAACAGCCAAACTTTGAAGCTTTATTTTGTTTTCCTCTCTCCCCACTCCCACCCTCTGCCAATTAACACCAGGGAGAAATTACATCCAGGTGCAGCCTGACGTTGGTCACTGCCAGCTACAACCTTCTTCCTCCCTAACAGTGAGAGGAAGCAGTGAGGCTGGAGATGGTGGCTTCAGGGCCCAGAAAGTGCCAGGTGTGCCACTAACCTGAGTGTCTGATGTGTGAGCCGTGTGCCCTGGACATCTGGCGTGCTTTGGGGCCACAGGGTTGCTCCACTCAAGGTCCTTTGTATCTGCTGGTCCAGCAGTGGGAATGCTCTCCCTCCAGAACTGTGTGTGGCTGCCTACTTCCTGTCATCCAGATCTGGGCTCAGATGGTACCACCTTCCAGAGGCCTCCCCTGACCGCCCACATCTAAACAGAGTCTCCCCAGAATGAATCACCTTCCATCCCTCACCTGGGATTTACTTGCGTGCTCATTTTTCTCCATGGCACTTGTCATTACTGAACACAGCATTTGCTTGCCTATTTCCTTGCTTGTTTCCTGACTCCCACACTGGACTGTTGACTACACGCGAGCCGAGAGTGTGCATGTTCATTCGCTTCCATATCCCCAGTACCTGGAGCACCACCAAACACATAGTAGGAGCTTAATAAGCACACACTGGGAAAATACAGGAACAAGCAACCCTGATTGCACCTGTGCATGCCATACACCAGGCTCTGTTAGATTCCACACACACACGCACAGGCGCACACATGCACAGGTGCACACACACAGGCGTGCACACACGCACATGTGCACACACGCACAGGCGCACACATTTGTCTACCATGGACTTACCTAGCTATTTGCTCAATTAACCCTCACAGCAGCTCTTTGAAGAAAAGATCATTAATCCTGTTTTACAGATGGGAGAGCTGAGGCTCAGAGAGAGGCTCTGTGACTTCTCAGTGTCACACAGCTGGGGGTTCAGGTCTGGGACCAGGGCTTCCTGATGCCAGCATTCCCCCTCCTCCTTCCCGAGCACCCTGCTTCAACACGTTGGGTGCTGTGGTAGCTCACCTGCTCCTGGACCCCCGCAGCTGGTTGCGTTACTTGGGATTATGTCTGTGTTGCCCTGGGCGGGAGTTTCCTTGGCACAGACAGGTCTCAGAGGGTGACCACGAGGGCATCTGGCAGCTGGTCTCCTGCTGTGAGAGCCATCTAATTGGTCATTCATCCCGTGTGTGAGCGCCCATGGTGGCCACTCTACCACATGGCTCTGGGCACTGGTCCGTAAGGAAAACCCTGGACAAGACCTGCTGCACGGCAAGAACGGACACACATCACATGCGTCATGTTGCCTTGTGTCTTAGTAACAACCCATTGACCCACTTTACACACATGTACCAGCACATACACGTATGTACTCACACACATGTACACACAAACCGTGTACACACACACATGCACACATGCTCTCACACACAGAGTGCACATACACATATTTGCACACACAACACACATATACACACATGCACAGATATACACATACACATATACACATGTATACACACCTACACACACACGTACCACATACCACACAAACATGCACAAAATGCACACATACACATGTGCACAGATACACACATACACATATATACATGTATACACACCTACACACACACCACATACTACACACATGCACAAAATGCACACACATATACACACATGCACAGATATATACATACACATATACATATGTATACACACCTACACACACACGTACCACATGCCACACACATACATGCACAAAATCCACACACATATACACACATACACACATTTATACCCACATGTGCCTCAAGGCTCACTAAAAGACAAGTGTATCCCGTGTTCCACACTCCTGAGCAGGGAGCTGAAACCCCAGGGTCTGGCTCTGATGCCGTCTGGTCTGGGGAACCTTGGTCCGTCCACTGCGACCACAAGCTTTCGGTGCTGGTGACTGGACCCGCAGTCATGACCCTGAAGGGAAGAATGAGGGCTGAGGATGCCGGCGCCTCCCAGAGAGCCTGGCTGCGGTGCTGGTGTGGCTGGACTTAGTGGGCTGCTGCTATCTCTCACCTAGAGGCAGGTCCTGACGGCGGGGCTTCCCCTGAGAGCCACATGCAGAAGTCCAGGGGGTCTGGGGCTTCCCTCCTTATGAGTTGCAGGGAACAAGGCCGGGCAGCCCAGCATTGGGATCACGAGCGGTGAGTGACGGCAGGAACTGCTCGCGGGGTGCTGGGAGTCAAGAAGGCTCCTAAGGGGTCTGTTTGCAGCAACCGCTCTGTTGGTGCTGGCCGTTATTCCCACGGCTTCCTTCAGGGGACCCTCTGTGTGGCCAAGCCAGCCCCACCCTGCTGGCCTCAGCCCCAAGAGCACTCTACAGACAGGACATGCCCAAAAGCCCAGGAGGCTCTGAGGCAGCCCCAACTTGCCATGGGGGGTGCTGAGCCACAATGAGCCCAAGGTCCCACTGGGCTTGGGAACACCCAGCTTTGGGGGCAGAGGCCAGGACAGCCCTGTTTGCTCCCCTTTCCATGGTGCAGATCCCAAATGGACACAGGATTTACACAGGACCCTTTTCTGTGTGCTTAGCAGATCACAAGTTCAAAGTACCCCCTCAGCCCACCCAAAGGGTGGGCTTTGATTCCCACCCCATCTTGGGTCTGTTGAGAAAGCACCTCAGGTCCTGGCATCTTCAGAGAGGCATGACTGACAGTTCTGGGCCTTCCAGCTACTGACAGGACCCAACACTTCACTGTAAGAGAACAAGTCATGCTTCCAGTGGCTTTGCTCCTCTAACTTCTGTCTCTTGGAGCCGTAGGGCTACTCAGAATTAAAATTGCAAAAGTGTCATTGTCTCCCTGGCTTTAGAAAATCATCTGTTGGATTATTGCATTCTTTTCTGTCTTTTGTGTGTGCGTCTGGAGAATGGGGTCTTGCTATGTTGCACAGGCTGGTTTTGAACTCCTGGGCTCAAGCGATCCTCCTGCCTCTGCTTCCCTAAGTGCTGGGATTACAGGCATGAGCCACCACGCCTTGTTGTGCTTTCTTTTTTGGTCAATATTTGAGCAGGACAAGCCCTCCCGGTTCAACTGGCCAGCATTGCCAGACACCCCAAAGATGTTGGCAGGGTCGTGGGCACCTCTCCTTTCCTTTCACTGCTGTGCTCAGGACCCAGCTCTGTGTCTGGAGCCTTTGGGCCACTCCCTTCCCTCTGCTTTTGAGGAATGAATGAATTTCCAGTGGACAGCGACAGATCCTGAAGCTGAGTCTAGCCTGTGTGTCATGTCCTGTGGGATAACTGGGTGATGGTTAGAATGGTGCTGATGGAGGATATTGAAATGCCCATGCCTGGGCCTTCAGACTGGGGCTGGGGTTGAGTGATGAGTCAAGGGGGCCATGGAGAGCCAGCCCAGGGCAGGGAGGATCATGGACTTGGTGTGGACGCACCGTGGGGCCCTGGGCACATCACTCAGCCTCTTTGGGTCTGTTAAAGTGGGAGTTATCCCAGGGTTGCCATGAGAATACGTCGTCGTAAATACCACAGGGGGATGGGGCCAATGTGCACAGGCCCTGCTGAAGGCACTGCTTTCACGGTACTTTAACTTGCCCACCACATACGTCCAGCCTGCACTTGCTGTCCCTCCTGAAGACCAACACGTGGGCTTCCGTGGCTGACCTCTTTCACTCGGCACAATGTTTTTGAGACTCATCGTGGGTGGCAGGGGTATCCGCACTTCCTTCCTTCCATGGCTGAGGAACATTCCGTTGTGTAAAAAGACCAGATTTTGCTCATCACTGACGGATATTTAGGCTGTTCTCGCTTTTGGCCACTGTGAAGAAGCTGCCGTGGACATTTGTTTACAAGTTTACAAAACGTTATTTGTTTTATTTTTATTTTTGCATGGACGTTCGTTCTTATTTCTCCTGAGTAGATAGGTGGGAGTGACTCGCTGGGTCCCGGGATCGCTCCAGGTGATGCATTGTGAGGACCTGCCATACTCTTTTCCAAAGGGGCTGCGCCAAATCATATGCCCAAGTGGTATCTTCTGATGAGCATTCTTCCCTCTTATCTTCTAAAATTTCTGCAGTGCTTATGCCCTACTTAGGATTTTTTTTTTTTTTTTTTTTTTGGTCTGAAGATCAGGTTTTCTCACAGAGCAGTGGCATGGGAGATGAGGCACAGCTGGTCACACCAACCGGGATGTTCTGGGACTTCAGAAGTGGCCTCACGCTTGGAGGTGATGGGGATACTTCTAAGGGGGGACACGGTAAAGGAGGGAGGCTCTGGGTAGGTGGAGAGTGAAGGCACATATGGGGATTCATGGGCTCAGAGGAGGGTTAGTGTCAACCCCAGGCTCCCGATCCAGTAGAGACTTTCCACAGTCCAGCTTGAATGGCTGCTATAAAGCGAGGCTCACTGCATTTTAAAATTTGTTTTATTTTATTTTAATGGTTTCAACTTTTATTTTAGATTCAGGGGGTACCTGTGCAGTTTAGTTACATGGGAATATTGCATACTGCTGAGGTTTGGGGTACAGATGGTGCCATTAACCAGGTAGTGAACACAGCACCCAATAGGTCATTTTTCAGCCCTGTCTCCCTCCTCCCCTCCCGTCTCTATTAGTTCCAGTGTTTATCATTCCCATCTTTATGTCCATGTGTGTTCAGTGTTCAGCTCCCACTTAGAAGTGAGAACATGCAGTATTCAGTTTCCTGTTCCTGTGTTAATTCACTCGGTATGATGGCCTCCAGCTGTATCCACGATGCTGCAAATGACATGATTTCATTCTTCTTCATGGCTGTGTAGTATTCCATAGCATGTATGGACCATATTTTCCTCACCAATCTGCCATTGATGGGCACCTAGGTTGATTCTATGCCTCTGCTATTGGCTCACTCCATTTAAAAGTGAAGAAAGGGATTCCCCTTACTTACCCTTGCCACATCTGGAGTCCTGTCTCCAGCCTCTGGGAATCTGGAAAGGTCACATGGGACACATGGGACACCACTGCTGATCACATCAATGTCTTTAACATTAATAGTACGAGTTCACAGCTAAGGGCCTGTACCAGAGACCAAAGGCTGATGGCAGCTTCTGGGCCTCATGCTTGCAGGTGGGGGACAGTAAACCTCAGGACAGGTGAAAGCCCAGGTGAGCACCCATAGCTGAGGTCAGACTCACCAAGGCTGACCTGGGGACGGCTCCCAGAGGTTGAGCGCTCTCATGTCATTCACACATAGCAGACATTCCTGACTTACATTAAAAATAGGCTGTCTCCACACCCCCCGCATGCACATCTCCCTTCTTTTTGGGTTTAAAATGATCTAGTGCTTTTATTCGAAGGGTGTCCTGTGATTCAGATTTTGTAGACTTTAGAATTCTCAGAGTCGAGAGCTTTGAAGACTTCAGAAGATCGTCCAGTTCAGACTGATCCCTCCCTCTATTCAAACAGATCATTAGGCTGATGGGAAGATCAGGGAAGACCCTCCAGGCAGTTACTAAAGCTCTTCCCGTAAGCTTCTTTAGCAGTAAACTCGGGCAAACTAGTAAGACCCACCTCCAAAGGTCGTCGTGAGGATTAAACCAGATATGCATGTAACGTTCTTAGTGACATGCCAGACACTCTGCAAATACTCAATAAATGGCAGTATTATGATTGTCGTGACCATCTTCAACGGACAGGGTTTTCTTTGTTTCCACACCACCCTTTTGAGTCAGTCAAGCCTGCAGCTGGCTCACAAGTGAAAGCTTCTTTCCCGGGCTCTGTTACAACATAGGAGGCAGAGCTTAAAGCTCCTTCTAGACTGGTGGGAACCAGCGCTCACCTCCGACAGGGGTGAGGCCAGAGGCGTGGGAGAGCCAGGTGGGGCGGCGGACGCCACGGTGCCATGCCCTCCTTCAATCCTCAGGTGGGCAAGGAGGCAGGTGACCTGGGATGTTCTGCAAAACAGGTAGGTTTTCATGCCATTGATTTGATTCTCCTGAAACTTAGCCAGTAAATTGAAACAAAGGGATCAGCATCAAAGACAATGCAAACAAAAAAGTATGTCCTGGGATTGACATTGCTAATGGGCTTTTCCTGCCTTGTGTTTTAAATGCAGACTGAAAACAACAAGATAAGGAAGGGTGACTGTTAACAGGTACACAGGTTCTGAATTAATAAAAATGTTCCAGAATGGACCATGTTGAGAGTTGTCCAATTCTGTGGATATACTAAAACCCACTGAATTGTCTACTTTAAATGGCTGAATTGTGTGGTACTTGAGTTATATCTCAATAAAGCTTGTTTTAAAAATAGATTGTAAAAAAGTGTTTCATTATTTTTAGACATTTTCCCCAAACACGTGTTACCAACATTGGGAGAGACATAAAGAAACAGACTGTTTTCAAACCATTTTTGAGTTATTTGAGTTTCAGATGTGTTTTCTGGTTTTCCTCATTGGCGAAAGTTTACTGTGAGAGTGAATCAAAACTTCTCGTCATGTTGAGGGGACCAGACTGAACCTTGGAGGCAACTAAGGAAAAAGAAGGAAGATGTCTCAAAATAAGGGCCTAAATTCTTCACTGAGAGCATTCAAAGAAGAAAGATACTAAGGAAGGTCGAGCTAAGCCAGGAAGGCTTCATGGAGGAGGGAACTGAGCTGGAGCCTCCAGATTTAATAAAAGTAACAAAGAGTTCTAATAAATAACAGCAGCAGCCCTCCTTCACCAGACCCTGGCCATTCCCCAGGCCCCCTGCCTTCACACTTCACAGGTCTCCAGGAGACACGAGCGCCGTTTCGGGAGGGGGTTGTCCCTGCCTGCCTTGCCTGGCCGACCCCCTGCCAGAAGCCAGAGAGCAGGGGTCACTGAGAGCCCACGTGGGCAGCTCCCAGGGTACCGAGGAAGAACAGAGGCAGTGACGAGGAGGTCCAAGCCTGAGACATCCAGCACCTCATGGGCGACTTTGGGTGGGCTGAAGAGTAACAGGCGTGGGAGGGACAGAGGGGTTTTGTCAAAGATAGTAGGCCCCGGCCTGAGAGGTGGGGCTGACCGAGGGTGGCCACGAGGTACCCAGCTGTCCTAAGCTGGTGAATGATAGAGGGGTGAGTGATGTCACCTTTCTCATTAGAATGTGCTGGGCTGGCCGGGCGCGGTGGCTCACGCCTGTAATCCCAGCACGTTGGGAGGCCCAGGCGGGCGGATCACGAGGTCAGGAAATCAAGACCATCCTGGCTAACACAGTGAAACCCTGTCTCTACTAAAAATATAAAAAATTAGCTGGGCGTGGCGGCGGCGCCTGTAGTCCCAGCTACTCCGGAGGCTGAGGCAGGAGAATGGCGTGAACCCGGCAGGCGGAGCTTGCAGTGAGCCGAGATCGCACCACTGCACTCCAGCCTGGGTGACAGAGCGAGACTCTGTCTCAAAAAAAAAAAAAGAATGTGCTGGGCTCTTGTGTAAGTTCTCTTCATTCACTCACTCTAGGTCCTCACTACCCAAGGCACAGTCCTCAGACATTGCCCGGGAGCTGGTTATAAATGCAGAGTCTCAGGCCCTGCCATGGAGGCCCTGATTCAGAATCTGCATTTCAGCAAGAGCTCGAGTGATTCTGGCAGGTCACTGACTGCTTTAAGTCACCCCCCTGGTTTGGGGATGTGGGAGTGGCTGGCGGCCGGAACAAGTCAGTTTCAGGTTTAAACGTGGGATTGTCCACCTTTGCGGCAGGGTAACATTGTACCAAGAACAGGAAATACTGGCTGCTTCTTGCCTTCCTTCGTCCCAGGGCAAATGCCACTCATCAATTGCTGCCTGCTTCCCTGCAGACCCCAGGGATGGCCCCATCATGCCTCTCAACACAAGATGCCTGTGCCTACATTGTGTCCGTTTGAGCTGGCAGATTATACATAAGATTGCTCACTTATAACTTTTGGCAGAAATATAAAACCCACGGATGATCAGAAAACAAATCCTATACCTGTCTTATATATAATCACTTATACCCATGTAATGCCACGGCCAGTAAGGAAAGAGGGAACTCCACGTGGAGGTCAGGGCACAGGGAAATGACACGGTACCTTTGAAGGGTAAGCCTCGAAAGGTCACTCTGTGTTCTGGGGGTCCCGTGGACACATCTGTCCCTGGGCATCCCTCCAAAGATGAAGGCTGAATATGGCCCTTGAGTTGGGTGTGGAAGGATGGGCCCAAGAGGCCAGAGGACACAAAGCACGGGGAGATGGAAAGTCCTTCCAGACAGAGAACAAAGCCATCAGCTCTTGTGCAGAAAGGTGAACTGTGACCTCAGTAGGCGGTGCTCATCTGTCACAGCTGTTTGAGTTTGACAATGTGGGAAAACAGTAGTTGTGCTCTTTCTTTGGTTCTCAAGCATACCTGAACAGTTATTCTTATTTTTTAAGCCCGTAAGAGCTAAGTTAGACACAGAAATGACAATGCCGATAAAACCACGTGACTTTGACGATTGTGGAAACGGGTCAGTGGGTGAATTTACGTTCTTCCTCCTTATTTAAAACACCACACTTGAGTTGGATGCTTCAGTCCCCTGTGTACTTTGTTGAGAGAAGCAAAGATCCGGTTCTGAATCCGTGCTCGGATGGCTCTGGGCAAACTGGAGGACGCGATTGAAAGATGCAGATGTTTCAGTTCATGGTGGCCCGATTGAATGACGATGGACCTGGACCTGGAACGTGCAGGTACCTGCGGGCCCTGTGAGTGGGCCTTGGGAAAACGGAACAAATCTCATGCTGCATCTGATCGGATTGCACTCAGTGCCAAGTGCAGTGTAGACAGAAGCTAGCAGTGTGTGCAGGGCAGTGTGGCGTGCTGGGAAGGAGCTACCACGCTGCCTTGAGATATTGCCTGCAAAGCCTCAGTAGCTTCAGACCCTGGCACTGCCACACCAGAGAGTCACTGGGGGGGCTCTGTGGCTCCCCGTGGTTGGGGGTTTCCTGGCTCAAATGGAGATCACGGCTGTGTTTCAGGCAGGGCCTGGCACTGAAAACACTTGGTATGGGTGGAGGTTGTTCTTTTTCCCCGCACGTGATCTTCAACATCGTGCTAGTGCATCTCACAAGACGTTTGCTAAAACTGAATTGTGTACCTTGCTTTGTGTTCAATGAGTAGGGAGCAGCCACATTGGAGAAAGATTTCAGCTGTGACTACTGTGTATCACACACGAAATCGTGGCTTAAGGCTGTAGGACTCCATTACACTCTTCCATGCACACGCTATGTCTTCGCAGGTATCACATCATTAGATGTGATAACAGGTCAGCATTTTTACATTCTCCAAGCTGTCATCATGTGCAAGGCACATTAGCTCCTCCTGGCCCAAAGCCAATATAAATGTCAGTATGGCCTGAGGGGTGCCTGAGAATTTAAACCATGACACTTGAAGCAGGTCTGGGAGAACCATCCTGGAGGGATGGGCTGTAGGTGCAGCCTCTTCTAGATTTGCAGGCTCATTCCCCAGTGGGCACCATAGTGGCTCCCCACCTGGGTTCATCTCTTGAATCAGTTCTCTCTTCTGCATGAGTATCTGGGTATCCCTTGCAGAGCCACACCTTTTTTTATTATTTGACATGATTTCAGATGTACAGAAGAGGGGCACAAAAATCCCAAGATACCCTTCACCCAGAGTCCCCAAAATTAATATTTAGCGTATTTGTTACATCTCTCTCTCTCTCTCTCTCTCACACACACACACACACACACAGAGGAAGTTGCAGACGAGACATGCCTTTACTATTAGATACTGCTGCATGCATTTCCTGAAAACAAAGAGATTCTGTTCTGTAACCACAGTACAAAGAGCAAAATCAAGGATGTAGCATTGACACAATTCTATTAGCTACAGACCTCATTTGGATTTCTTCAATTGTCCTAACACTGTTGGAGCCAAAAGAAAATCCAAGATCATGTCTGGCATTCAGTTGTTGTATCTCTTTAGTCTCCATTAAATGGAAAACTTCCTGAGTCTTTCATGACATTAATGTTTTCATGACATGTCTTTCATGACATTTCATGTTTATTTGTAGAATGTCTGACCATTTTGGGTTGTCTGAATTGTCCTCGTGGTCAGATTCACATCAAGACTTGGGGCAAGAACACCAGGATGTGACGTCCTGATCATATATATCGATCACGGGGCCTCTGGTGTTGATTTAGCCCTCTGCTGGTGGTAATACTTTGGTTATAGTTTTTGCACTGTAAAGTCACTATTTCACCTTATGTAGTAAGTTACAAGCATCTTACTAGGAGATCTTTAGCTAATTTCCCAAAGATCTAATGTGGAGCTAGGGACTCGATCAATGTTGAGCTCCTCTGAGAATCTAGCCCAGCAAATCCCAGTAGAGTGTGGACCAGGGCTGTGGGGAGGGCACAGGAGAAGATCTTCAAGGGGCCTTCAGGCTGGAAGAAACTTTAGCTACTCACCAGGTCTGCCCCCTTTTTGGCAGAAAGAGAAACTGGGATCTAGAGGAGGGGCGTGCCTAGGGTACAAGGCAGAGAAGGGCACAGATGGCCAACGTCACCGTCTTGTGCCCTGGGATGCTACAGGTTCCTGACATCACGGTGAGTGAGAGAGGACACAGACCCTTCTGCTCACCAAGGGAACAAATGCAAACTAGAGAACTTGTGGTCACGTTAGACAGGGCTTTCATCTTTTACTTTTCCTCCCCCTCCTGATGATCCTCTGGTTCCTATTATTACTTAAGAAAAAAGCCTGTCTGTCCATCCAACTGTCTGTCTGCTATCTCCATCTGTGTATCCCTCTCCATAGCTAACCCTTTTTAAATTTCTACTATGTATCTATTTCTATATATCTGCGTCTAAATCCACATTCAAATCTCTCTCTTTCTCTTGGTTTTCTTACCTTTCAATGTTAAATGCTACATGAGAATACAGTGAACAATGATAAGAGCAAAAATATAATTTCCTTTACATTGGCAATAAGATTCATAAAATATTACTGGGAGAACATTAAAACCGGGATCTTTGTTTGAAAGTAGCAGGCAGGAAACACCAAGAAGCTAGAGAAATTCTCTTCAGAAGCCCCATCTGGCCCACTGAGGGGCCACCTTGCTAGAGGTCATCCCTCTTCCTACAGTGGCATCTTGTATTGTGTAGGGCACTGGCTGGGTGCCAATCCCGAGTTGAGTGTTGTCCGATGCACACACCCTTGGCTGATGACCTCAGACTTGCCTCGGAACCCTGGCTTTATGACCCAACTGTGTGCTGTGGTCCAAATGTATGTGTCTCCCTCAAATTTGAATGTTGAAATTCTCACCCACAATGTGATGCTATCAAGAGGTGAGGTCTTCGGAAGGTGAGTGGTTCATGTGGAACCCTCATGCATGGGAATAGTGCCCTTATAAAAAAGCCTCAAGGCTGGGCACGGTGGCTCGCGCCTGTAACCCCAGCACTTTGGGAGGCCAATGTAGGAGGATGACCTGCGGTCAGGAGTTTTAGACCAGCCTGACCAACATGATGAAACCCCACCTCTACTAAAAATACAGAAATGAGCCGGGCATGGTGGCGGGCACCTGTAATCCCTACTTGGGAGGCAGAGGCAAGAAAATTGCTTGAACCCAGGAGGCAGAGGTTGCAGTGAGTGGAGACCGTGCCATTGCACTCCAGCCTGGGCAACAAGAGTGAAACTCCATCTCAAACAATTAAATAAATAAAAATAAAATTTAAAAAAAGGTCCCAGAGAGGCCCCTTGCCCCTTCCAGCACATGCAGACTCTCGAGAAGGTGCCATCTGTGAATCAGGAAGTGACCTTCACCAGACACTGAAGTGGCAAGGGCCTTGATCCTGGACACCCTAGCCTCCAGAACTGTCAGAGATAAATTTCTGTTGTGCATGGGCCGCCCTATGGATGGCATTTTGTTACAGCAGCCCAGGTGGACAAAGACACCAAGTTTCCTTGTCATGAGATCTGAACGAATAATTCACTGTGTGTGGTTTGACACTGCAGTGGCTGTTCTGACCCTCCACTGGTCACGATCTCCTCCCTGGATTAAATTGCTTCTCCTGTACATGCTGAGATGTTTCTGTTCCCCGGTTGTGTCTTGACCGACAGTCTTCATGAAGTCTTTCTTTTCAAGCTTCCTCTGTGATGGTTTTGGTGTCTGGTCGTGCCTGGAAATGGAATAGAAAGGTCTAGGCGTCTCCCTTCACTTTAAAGGAAATCCTTGCTTCGCTGAAAATGGATGAAGCTGTGGGCTGAAAAAAATATGTGTTCCTTCTTTACCTGGCTTCTCTTCCACTCAGCTTCTCTGTTCAGTCCCTGCATTTTTCATTTTTGGTGCACTTCCAATGATGTCTTACTTCATAATCAGCAGTAATACTGATCATAGAAACTTTTGTATGTGCTGCTTTTTCTCTAGTAAGTCTCTATTTGAAGCAATACTTCAGTGACTAGCTAACAAGCCATCTGTTTCACAGCTATGAAGGATAATTGAGGCCCACTATTACTTTGAGGTTTAATTTCTCAATCTGATTGTGTGTGTGCATGCGTGCAGGTGCGCGCGTGTGCGTGTGTGTGTGTGTTCGGGGGAGCTTGTGCACCCATGTGTGTGAACGCAGCATCATACAGGCGACAGATGAATTGGTCGGCGTCTTTGAGTGTTGGACTTGAAGGCACACAGCCTTCCTGGTTGACCTTAGACTGGTAAATTCAGTTCTTTGAGGCCTGTTAAATTTCAGGTAAGGTCACTGCCATTTAAGGAGATCTGTTTTGCTTGAATATTCTAATTCTCAGTCCGCAAACATAGTGAGTGTGTGAGTGTGAGTGTGCCCCAAGATAGGGAGGATAATCAGGCTCCAGCTCTGTTTTTCTGACCTTTTTATGGCTGCCTTTCCTCTGTGCCTGGGGTTCGTTCTCATGCTCCTTCCCTCGTGTTTACAGGATGGCGCAGCATCAGCAGCTGCAGAAATTCGTGTTCATTTCCCAGCTCCGAGGAGCGTCATTTCTCCAAGTTGGAATAAAAGCTCATCCTCTACCTGATTGGGCAGCTCAGATCAAGGGCCTAACACTAGCCACAGTTGCTAAGGCACTGCCAGCAACCGATTGGCTGAAGCCTGAGCGTCTGAACCAATCATTGCAAAGGGGGCGGGGCTTGCCCCATCCCTGGAACAATGGATATCTCAGCCCCTTGAGATCACCTGGGAGCAGAAGAAAGTTGAAAAAAGAAATCAAGATTCCCTTAGGATGTAGGAGGTGGTGTGGATGCTGGGACAACGACCAGTGCTGTCTACTGTAATTCCCATTTTGGTGATGAGCAGCATGAGGTTCAGGAGGATTAAATTTGCCTAAAGTTGTAGCTGGCCAGTCAAGCATTGGAAACCAGATGTATTTTGGCTCCAAAGTCTTGTGGGTTTTCTGTGAACCCACAACCACTCCCTATAGAATGGGGACAGCTGTGCCAAGCAGTTTTGTAGACTATCAATTACTCAGCCAGCCTGGGAATCGCTGCAGCATTATTGACAATAGCCAAAAGGTGGAAGTAACCCACGTCTCCATTGATGAATGAATGAATAAAGAAAATGGTGCATCCAGGTAATGGAGGATTATTCAGCTTTAACAAGGAACGAAGTGCGGACACCTGCTATGACATGGATGAACCTTGGGGATGTTCTGCAAAAAAACCAGTCACCAAAGACAAACACTGTATGATTCCACTTTGATGAAGTACCTACAGTAGGCAGAATCATAGAGACAGAAAGTAGAAGGCACCAGGCGCAGCGCCTCATGACTGCAATCCCAGCACTTTGGGAGGCCGAGGCAGGTGGATCACCTGTGGTCAGAAGTTCGAGACCAGCCAGACCAACATGATGAAACCTCATCTCTACTAAAAATACAAAAATTAGCTGGGCGTGGTGGTGCACGCCTGTCATCCCAGCTACTCAGGAGGCTGAGGCAGGATAATTGCTTGAACCCAGGAGGCAGAGGTTGCAGTGAGCCAAGATCGCGCCATTGCACTCCAGCCTGGGCAACAAGAGTGAAGGAAGGAAGGAAGGAAGGAAGGAAGGAAGGAAGGAAGGAAGGAAGGAAGGAAAGAAAAAGGAAAGGAAGAAAATGATAGTAGAAGGGTGATTGTCAGGGCCTTATGGAGTGGAGATGGGGAGTTATCGTTTAGTGGGGACAGTGTTTCAGCTTAGGAAGATGAAAAAGTTCTGGAGGTGGATGGTGGTGATGGCTGTACAATAGTATGAATATAGTTAACACCACAGAACTATACATTTAAAAATGGTTATGATGGTAAATATTATGTATATTTTACTACAATTTAAAAAAATAATTTTTAAAAAAGTTGTGCTCCAGAGAAAGTGGGCATTTTAACCTCTGTGTGGAGGGGTTTGGCTACAATGTTCAAAACATCTGTCATGACTCTGGAGCCTCCAAACCTCCTAACTTCACTGGCCACAGTGATGTCCGCTGCCTCTTCCTCTCTTGAATGTCATCTGGAAAAGCGAGTGGTGATATGTGGAAACGCTTTTCAATGTTCCCCCGACAGCAATAGTTGGCCTGATGCTAGAATTCTTCTCCACTGTACACTGACCCCTGTTGTGTGTCTGTTATCAACACGTTGCATGCCTACATTTTTAGCAATGTGTGACCTTGCACATTTGCTGCCACCCTCCGCCCCTGACATGAGTAGTCTTGCATCTCTCTTCCCAGCCAGACAGCATGCATGGGCCAGAGTCACGTGCTTGGGGAAAAGGTGGGTTGTATCGGCTCCACAACAAGTCAGAGTACAGTGGGCCCATGTTTTGTAAAATGTTTGGCAAATGACTCCTGTGGGCTGCAGAAATCCAGATGGGGGAAGTTTTCTAAGTGTGATGTCAGAATGTTACATCTGCTGATCCCATGGGTGCATGGGGCCAATAAGAAGACGTGACTTGGTTTGTCCCATAAATTGCACGGCAGGGAGATCTGGGGGGCACATTCAAACCTGGAAAACAAAGGCCATAATATCCGCAGCCCTCTTTGGGTTTGGGTCTTGTTAGAGCTGGGAGAAGTCTTCACATTGCCTAAAAGAGTCCCAATTTTATGCACGAGGAAACTGAGGCATGGGGTGGTGGGTAAGGTGAGTTGCTCAAGGCTGCCTAAGGCTGGAACTTGAACCTGGGGCTCTGTAGTCTCAGCACAGCACCCTCAGCCCCAACACGCTGGACCAAGGCAGAGATTAAGGTCCTGGGTGTAACATCAGACTGCCTGGAGGGCTAAGGCTCTGTTCCATCTGCTGAAAAGCTGTGCCACCCTGGGCAAGTTCATTCCTTTCTCTGAGCCTCAGTCTCCTCACCTGAAAGCAGTGATTACAACAGGGCTTGTAGGTAGGGATGTGTGTGCTGGGGGGAGCTAAGTGGTAGTGAAGATGATGAGTGTGAACAGATGATGGACAGCAGCATGTGCCCAACATTTCATGTCCAAATTCTCACTATGCCCACTCAGCCTCCATGCAGCCCCACAACATGGGTACCACTGTCCTATCCTCTCCCATTTAATAATGAGGTGGCCAATACTACTTAAAAAAAGAAATGAGGCAGAGCCTGTTGCATCCAAAGATCCCAAACCTTAAACCTCTTTTACACATAGCTGGGAAGAAATGCATTTACTTTCCCTGGCCTTGGGCCAGTGGGTTGTTTAGAAACCTTCAAGGGAGCAGGAAGATGCAGCCCACAGCACGGAGACGGCCTTCCCGGGTCCTCGAGAAACAGGTATTTCATGCCATGTTGGCACAAAAGCGCCTGCCAACAATCCCTGTGCTTGTCTGTCTGGACTGTTGGGTAATTTTACAAATTGGCTTTTGCTGGCAGGGGAGGTGGGTGGATGTAGGTAGTGGAATATTCCAGTAGGTCACAAGTTCAGATCCAGCCTGGTGGTTGGTGACTTCTGGGGTCATCTGCCCTCTGAGAAGTTGTTTGCTTAAATTGATTGGGACCCTGGATCAACGCATTCGGCGAAGCCTGTTAACCTACTTAATTCCAGGCCTGTGCTACCTGCTGAAGACACAGTGGTGAGCAAGACTGATATCTTGTGTTGATGAAAGTTTAAGTCTAGTAAAAAAGAGAGATCATCATCCAAGCTTTAACAAAGACTGAGGGTGCCCAAGTTCCCCCTCCTCCTGTTTAGTTTCTCACGGTTGGCAAATAAGTCAATAAATAAGCAAATTTTAAAAATATGTATATCTCAAGATGAGGATGGAAACCTCATTCTTGAGTGGGGTTATTGACACATCCAACGTAAGGTCTCTGGGAAAGACAGTGTTCTGGGATAGCCTGTGCTTCCCTTGTCTTCTCCCTGTCTCTGCCAGAACTGAAAGTAACTGGACCCTCAGCAGGAAGGATAGATAGAGCTTACCTGTCCAGGTGCAGGCTGAGGTGCTGAACATCTAGGAGTGAAGATGGGAGCTGCTCCAAGAAGAGGCAGAGAACAGAGCTCGCCTGTAGGACGCTGAGTCAAGTGATCGTGCACTTGTGTCAGACGTCACTGCTCAAAATAGCTGCATGAGAGGCTGCGGTGAGCCAAGGTCGCGCCACTGCACTCCAGCCTGGGCGACAGGGCAAGACTCCATCTCAAACAATAAAAAAAAATAATAAACCAAAATAGCTGTATGACGACTCCTCCTTTTTACTTGGGGGAGAGAGAGTTTGAGGTGGAGAGAGGAGAGATGGGCAGGAAGAACGGGTTCTCACCATGCTTTCCCACTGGTGAGAGAACAGGTACGTGTCCTCCTCTTAGGGAAAATCCAGGGGCAAATACAGGGTGCCAAGAGAGCGAATTTCAGGAACTCCTCCTTGTCCTCAAGGACGAGACCATGGATTCCAGATCCAGAGGACAGGTAGATGTCGGCCTGGCAGAGGTGGGGCTGGGGAGGAGGTTTTCGCTGGCGATTACTGCAGATCAAAATCCCCAAGGAGAAAGAAAATATGGCCTGCCTAGGAACTGAAAGAAGCTTGGAGTGTTCAGCCTAAAATGAGGCATTTTATGTAAATTAGTGGGCATGATTCCTGCTACATTGTATGTACCTGATGGCTTACAGTCATTTTGCAGAAGTTTACTTCTTACTGGGTGGAGACACTTGCCATTTGTAAATGAGAATAACAATTTGAAAGAAGAACAGAACAAGAACAAAACCTCCTATAGCATAAACAGGTATCCCTGCATTAAACATCTCTGAGTGGATTCCTAGGAGCTGAGAGTCCGTGGGGAGGGGGCTGTGGGAGAGGAAGGCTGGAGAGGAAAGCAGGTGCTGATCTCGGGGGATGTTTGCACTTTCTCTTGAGGGCAATGGAGAGTCATTTAAGGAGGAGCTGGTTGTGATCAGGTGTGGGTTGGAGGACATCACAGCTTGCAGGGGGACCAGTTGGGAGCGGCTACCAGCATCCAGGCAGGGAGTGCAGGAGCAGGGCAGTGGTGATAAGGTGCTGCCGGGATCCAAGAGACATTTGGGGAGTGTGATTGACAGGTCCCTGTGCTGACTGGATGGAAGGTGGAAAGAAGGATGAGTTGGAAATGATTCCTGGGGACTACCAGGCAGGAGATGGGTGAGAAGGAGAGGTGAGATGGTGCTGGGAGTCCAGGCAGGGACCTCAAGCTGGTCAGGACTCAGGAGAGAGCAGCAGGCTGGGGAGAGAGGCGGTGATAAGTGTGGTGGTTTAGGACAAGATTCCCAGGGAAGGAGGAGTGTGAGAAGACTTGGAGTAGAATCTCAGGAAACCAGCATATGAAGAGCGAACAGGGGATGGGGGGAGACTGTTTCTTGGACAGAAGGCTCCATGGATCAGAGCCCTCAGCTCTGAGGGCTGGAGGGGACAGAGGGCTCAGCTTGGATGCTCATGTGACATCAGTCAGCAGATGCTCTATTAAGTGCCAACTGTATGCAGAACCCAGCACTAGGAGCTTTGTGAGCCCTGAGGAGGCGTAAGACAGAACCTGGAGGCTTCCTTATTTAATGCTTTTATTTCTCACATACACCACTTGAGATATTCCTTCCAGAACTTTCTGTGCCCCTCAAAAATGGGGATGTGAGCAGCCTGGGTCTGTGGTCCCTGAGTTTGGCTGATCTCAGGACCAGTTTAAGAAGTGAAGAGAGGTGGATGCTGGACCCTTCCCTAAGCAGAGACTAATTCTATATGGGCATCACCTGAAAATATCTGTTGAGAGTACCCGTTTCCTGTTGCCACTGTAACAAATTGTCACAAAGTCAGGGGCTTAAAATCAACACAAATGTATTTTCTCATAGTAATGGAAGTTAGAAGTTCAAACCGAGACTTATGGGGTTCAAGTCAAGATGTCCACAGTGCTGGTTCCTTCCGCAGGCTCTGGGGGAGGACCCATCTTTGTCCCTTCAGCCTCCAGAGGCTGCCCACGCCCCTTGGCTTGTGGCCACGCCACTCCAATCTCTGCTCGTGTCACCCCCTCACCTTCTCCTGTCTGACCTTCCTGCATCCCTCTCACAGGAGACCCCTGTGAGTATAATCTAGGAAAAGCTTCACATCACAAGGTCCTTAATCCTGTCTGCAAAGTCCCTTTGCCAGGTAAGGTCACATTCACAGGTTCCAGGGATTAGGACGTGGACATCATTTGGCGGCCGTTACCTTGTTTATGTCACAGGGGGAAAGACATGCGTCTCTAGGCTGTCCTGCATCATGGTTATTGGCACTGACCAGCCAGGCTCTCCCATGCCCCGGCCACTGCTGAGCCCACCCTGCACCCCGGCTGCCCCCCACACCACCGGAGAGTACCTCTGCTCCACTGGGGCCGCTCAGATCTTCCTTCCTAGATCTTCTCTTCGTGCCTAGTGCAATGCTCCTCAAACCTCACGGCCCACTCAAATGGCCTGGGGGATCTTGTTAAAATCTAGCTCCAGCTCTGCAGTCTGGGGTGGCGCCCGATACTGCCTTTCTAGAGACTTCTGAGAATGCAGATGGCGCTAGTCGTGGATCACATTTTGAAAGGTGAGGCTCGAAGGGGCATATTTCATTGAGTTTCCATTCACTCCAGACCCCCTTTGCCTAGAAGAGCGCTTAGCACATAGTAAGTGCTTGACGAATGCTCATGAATGAATGGTGTCTCCATGGTAACGCCCTGTTTCTCAGGACAAGGATCTCAGCATCTTTTTCCAAGTCTTGTCAATAGGCCCTTGGCTAACTTTGGAGCTGTGAACAGAGATGAACAAGCCACAGAAGGCACCACACTGACTTGATGAGTAACAGACCAGACGGGCAGGCAGACAGTGGCCCCCTTTACCCCTGTAACACGCTACCTCTATTATTTATATGCTATTTGACTTGCTCATGTGTAACTCAAAACCTTAGGTTGTCACACCAACCCCACTAAGCCTCCATTAAATTAGGGACAATTGGGCTGAAGCAGCCCCTCTGAGCCCTCCCCATTGCCTGCGTGCGTTCCTGACTACTGTTAAGTCTCCCAGAGCTTACTGGGAATGATCCCCAGCCCTGCCTGGGCTTGGGAGCCTGCTGCAGACTCACTGCAGGTTCTGTTTATTATTGTAGAGAAGCAATTTTCCAGGGGGTTGAAATACTTGTTAAAATTAAGGTGAAAAATGTAAACCACAGCCAGGCCCTGTCACCTGACGCTTCCAAAGCCTCTTGTTTCTCCAGGCACCCCCTGCTGCAGGTCTCAGCTCCGGTGAAGAAGAAGGCCAGCTGCCCAGCAGACAGGGACAAGGAGTGTGCCCACAGCTCTGGGGCAGGCACAGCTGTCCTAGGGACTGGAAGCACCTGCTGAGCTCGTACAAAAAAGGCCGCTTGGGAAGGCTGAAGAAATCCAGTTGTGTGAACTTAACGAATGATTAGAGGAGAAAGAAAAAGAGCCTGCAAAACCCACGGGCATTTTAGGGACTGACCATCCACTTGGAGTCAACTGTATCTCATAACGAACGAAGTAAATATTCCGTCCCAGCCTGAGGACTCTCGGCATCTTGGCATCTTGGGGTCTGCGTTACATCAAACGGAAAAGATGAAGCATTTTGACAACTTTAAATACCAATGGCAGCGCCTATTCAACGAAAACCACAGAGGGGTTGCCTCCCCTACCCAGAACGCCGATTCTGTTTCCTAGGAATTACTACTTCTTTTTATATTATTATTATTATACTTTAAGTTCTAGGGTACATGTGCACAACGTGCAGGTTTGTTACATATGTATACATGTGCCATGTTGGTGTGCTGCACCCATCAACTCGTCAGCACCCATCAATTCGTCATTTACATCAGGTATAACTCCCAGTGCCATCCCTCCCGCCTCCCCTCTCCCCACAATAGGCCCTGGTGTGTGATGTTCCCCTTCCCATGTCCAAGTGATCTCATTGTTCAATTCCCACCTATGAGTGAGAATATGCGGTGTTTGGTTTTCTGTTCTTGCGATAGTTTGCTGAGAACGATGGTTTCCAGCTGCATCCATTTCTGCAGGCACCCTCCCTCACTTTTTTTTAAAGATGGGAAAGGAGGGCAATTTAGGGAGACTTAGCCTTAAAAGCTCGCTAAAATGGCGCTGGCTGCAGCGGGAGGATGGAGCTGGAAGTGCCCTGTGCTATGGGGGAGGGACTGTCACCTCGGGGCTCTGCAGGAAGCCACATTCTCCCAATTACGTCCAAAGAGGAGTCAGGCACCTTCGGAGATGCCTTCCCAACTTCCTCCAGAGATTAGATTAGCAAATGGGGAAAACAGTAGATTTTTATTAAACATTAATGAATCTGAACTTTCTTCCAAAGCAAGTTCAAGTTCAGGATACATCTTTGACAGTTTTTAGCAGCCAGCTCAGTGCTTGAAGTGGCCCTCCACACATATTTTTCAGATGATGTATCATTTCTCATATAGAAGACGATGGAATGTGGATTTCAGGATCTGGGTTCAAAGCCCAGCTCTTCAGCTGTTTGGGGCTGAGTGATGTCAGGAAATCCCTAATCTGTGGGAATCTCTCCATCTGCGAAGGTGTTAGGAGGCTAAAATAAAGAGGGGACCCTACCAGTTCTCACAGGTGACATGTGAGAAGGCAGTGATGGGAGGCTTGGAGCTTTGATGGAGAAGGGGCTGTCGGAGCCAGGCAGGTGTGGCTGTGATGAACCTCCCTCTGTCTCAGACTCTGTTGCTGTGCAGGGCGATGGGGCACCTGCGAGACATCCAGTCCTAGGGAGCTGTTTATGTTCATGACACTGAGATCATTAAAGCCCTATTGATCCCAGATTAGAAATAGGGTGATACATCCAAGAAGCAGAGACTTACGACTGCGAATGGTGCCTCTCCACCTGGTGTTGTCCACATATCATATCAACAGGAGATGATCTGTGGGAACTGCCAGTGGGGACACCACCGTCAAGGATGCCAAAAGGACTCAGAGACCTGGTTGAGGTCCCAAGATGAAATACCATGGTGGGGACATCCCCTCTGTCCCTTGAGCAAAGGAAGAAGGAATTAGCCCAAGTCTCAGAGCTCATGGGACCCCAGATTCTAGACATACCTAGTTATTCTCATGGCCACTGAAAAAGGAGTTATAGTGTGGATTTCTGCTGTTCAATGAGCTTTGGAAAAAAGTGTTGATGGACATCAGTCAGTTTTAAAAATTATCAGATGAAACTTCCACCTTGTAACTAATTTAAAATAGTATAGACAAAGGTACTTCTGGAGCGGGGATCTCCAGGGCAGCTCACTAGAGCCAGGCGCTGGGCTGAGCACTGTCAGTGCCATCTCTCTCAGTTCTCAGAGCCAACCTGCAGGGAGATATTGCCGCTGCGCCCATTTCACAGACATGAAAGCATGCACAGAATAACTTTAAAAAAACAAACACCAAAAATTGAGCAGAAATAGCGAGTTGGGGAGGAGGACCTTGAAACAGGCAGACGTCACAGCCAGCATGGTTCTACCTGGCTGTCAAATCAAGTCAGGGTGTGTGTGTGTGTGTGCATGTGTGCTAAACACATACTCAGTTCTGCGATTTTTTCATTTGCAGAAACGTTTGGAGTCTATTAATCTGCTGCTCACTTTCGAAAATGCCATCAGCCTCTTTCCGGTAAGCATGTAGTGGGCCCCCTCCTTCCGAAACTGCGGTGTATGGTTGGGAGGTGCAATTGTTTGACCATTTCTGAGTAGCGCGCATTTCTGCAGACTTCTGCCAGTTTGGAGCTGTCGCAGGCAAGGCTGCCGGGGACCTCTTTGCTCCTTTATGTTTGGGCACCAATGGTTGCTTTGCTGTAGGAAAGACGGTGAGATTTCCGGGTAGGACGCAGGCGCTGTTGGCGCTGGGGCATGGCAGTAGCTCTGCTGGCTTGGTGTGAACTGTGCGTGGTTCGGGGGTGAACGGGGTAAATAACTGCACAGCCTGCCAGGCCCTCGTGTGAGTCTAGGACAGATGAGGAACCCAGGAATTTAATTCCAGATGATTACCTCCTCCTTTTGAACGCTGAATCTCGCAGGAGAGCTGCCAGGGCTCTTCACAAATCGAGGGCAATTCAGACGGTGGGTGGTCTCCTAATCACCAGGCAATTAGATGTGAGGAAGCATTTCCCCGCAGACGTGCGCATTTATTCAGCTGCTTGGTGAGCTCAGCGCCGGCCTCCTCTTGCATCCCGACAGCGCAGGAAGCTGGGGGAGCGGCACCCGGGCCTCTGTGTCAGTGCCTGGGAACCGCCTGAGGATTTCTGGGCGACCAGGAGCCAGGGCCGCCACCGTTCCCGGGACAGGGAAGAGGAGGTTCACATTTCACTCCTGGAAGGAGAAAATGGAAAATGTTCTACCAGGAGGCACGAATCACTCTGGCACATGCTGTAATAGCTGCAGCGGGAACGAATTCAGCCCATGACATTTGAATGTACGAGAAATTCTCTTTATAATAATCAGTTTCTCCTCAATCCAGTTGCACCTCTCTCCTGCCCAGCCCCATGCATCAGGGTTTTCAAGAGATTTAATTTTGGTCCTTTACCCTTTTAGGGGGTTGGGCTGAGATCCTTAACATCCTCCAGAGTATGGTAAGGGCCTCAGGGGGTCTCAAGCCATCAGAAATATTTGGGGGAGGGGGTCTGGTGCTCCTTCCACCAGGGTCTCACTGTGGAGGCAACGGTGGTGCACGGTCACATCTCCCGGTCGGGAGGAGCTGTTGACGACACAGGTGCGCGGAGGGGCGGCCAGAGCCTGCTAAGAGCCGCAGGAATGTCCCACCCAAACTCTAGGGCAGGAAGAGCAGCGGGAAGCCGTGGGAGGCCAGCCAGCCGTTTAGCTCCTCCCTGGGAGCCATTCTCCAGCTGAGCTGCCAGAGTCATAAATAAAAATACAGGACGCCCAATTACATGTGGATTTTACATAAGCAATTGTATTCATGTCCTGTGGCTGCTGTAACAAATCACCTCAATCTGGGGCGCTTAAAACAACAGAAATCTGTTATCACAGTCTAGAGGCCAGAAGACCAACGTGGAGGTGTCAGGGCTGGGCTCCCTCGGGAGGATCTTCCTGCTCCTGGGGCCTCCTTTCGGCCTCTTCCTGCTCCTGGGGCCTCCAGGCGTCCCTTGGCTCGTGGCCCCGTTGCTCCAGCCTCTGCTTCTGCCCTCACACGGTCTCTTCCCTGCGCGTCTCTCCTCTGTCTTCATGTCATTCGTATGAGGACATCAGTCACTGGACTTAGGGCCTGCCCTACTTCAGTATGACCTCATCTTAACTAATTACCTCTACAAAGTACCTGTTTCCAAATAGAGTCACCTTCTAAAGTTCCGGGTGGGCATGAACTTCTTGGTGGATGCTATTCAACCCGTAATAACAATGAAAAAGGTTTTTTACTTCTGCAGGACCTATTCTATGCGAAAATAGTTCTTTTTTTTAAATCTGAAATTCAAATATTACAAGAGACCTACTGATACTAAAAACTATTCATTTTTACCTGAAGTTCAAATATTGCATGAGACATAGATATTAAAAGTATTTGTTGTTTATCTGAAATTCAAATATTGCATTGGATACACTTATACTAAAAAGGCATTCCTATTTTATCTGGTAACTCTCTTCCTGCATCCCCCGGCGTCCGTGTGTGTCCTGCCCCTCTACAGTTCCGCCGTCTTGCAGGCCTCCGTGTTTCCATGGGAGAGAGAGAGCGTGCAGGTCACCCACCCCCGGGGCACTGCAAGTGTTAAACCCTCCCCCACCCCTCACCCCCCTCCCCACCCAACTGGCTGCAGGCCCCAGTCCTGTGGGTGTGAGGAGAGCTCAGACTTTGGAAACTGAATAAT
The DNA here is from genome assembly GCF_008728515.1 of Papio anubis. Classification (NCBI taxonomy): domain Eukaryota; kingdom Metazoa; phylum Chordata; class Mammalia; order Primates; family Cercopithecidae; genus Papio; species Papio anubis. Next base: position 3,289,798 of record NC_044993.1, on the reverse strand, counting down.
GCTGCTCTTGCCTTCCTGCATGGGGGTAGGGAAAGGAAATGCTTTAGTGAGATTGCAAAGCAGGGAAAAAAAAAAGGTCAATCAGTAACTCTTTTTTCTGTATCCATTAGAGATTGCTGGTGAGACAGCAGCCACTGCTCCCTGGCCTGAGAATAGGGGCAGCACCAAAGCTGGTCAATGTTTCCTCCTTACAGATAAGGGAGGTGGGGAAGAGGAGAGAATTTGACGACCTTGCTTATTAATTCAGCAAAATGTATTAAGGTTGGGTGTGTGGGGGAGTGTGCAGTGAGCAGATAGGGAATCCACAGGCTGTGACCCATATCCTTGTTTGGGGCAGAGAGACCCAGGCATAGCCACGTAGCACATGGTGTGGAATGGGGTTGCGGCTGCTGTGCCCAGTTCTGTGCAGAGCCCTGCACAGGGCAGTTCTCACGACAGCCCAGCAGGCTCAGTGAATGTCCTGTGGACACCTGAGGGACGCTGAGAGGTAGACCATGGTCCTCAAGGTCACGCAGTTGGTAAGTGAGGGAGTGGAAGTGACTGACTCCCCTTGGCCTGACTCAGAGCCCACACACGTGGAAACCGAAACTCCTGAGGCTGTTCCTTCACTTGGATGTGCATGTATTTCTTCCTTCCTTGAGTAATGATTGCATTTTACCATGGGCTGGAGGCTGGGAGAGGCTCAAGGCCACACACGGCAACATCACACGTGGCCCCAGACTCAATGGATAATACGACAGTCCTATTGCACTTCTAGAAATTCAGGATTAAAAAAATAATAATGTGCATACCCAGGGAGAAAAAATGACAAAGTACCCATCACAAATTACCCAAATAACATGCTTTACCATTTTTGTAAGAAGCAAAAATTGGTTAAAAGTACAAAAAGGAATAGCGAGAAACACCATGGAAAGGGATTCTCTACACTTTTAAACGATCAGGTAAACTGAAATTTGTGTATTAAATTGATGTCTTGGTCTGTTTTCTGTTGCTATAACTGAACACCTGAGACAGGGAAATTCACAATGGAAAGGAATTTCTTTCTTTTTTCTTTTTTTTTTTTGAGACGGAGTCTCGCTCTGTCACCCAGGCTGGAGTGCAGTGGCCGGATCTCAGCTCACTGCAAGCTCCGCTTCCCGGGTTCACGCCATTCTCCTGCCTCAGCCTCCCAAGTAGCTGGGACTACAGGCGCCTGCCACCTCGCCCGGCTAGTTTTTTGTATTTCTTAATAGAGACGGGCTTTCACCGTGTTAGCCAGGATGGTCTTGATCTCCTGACCTCGTGATCCGCCCGTCTCAGCCTCCCAAAGTGCTGGGATTACAGGCTTGAGCCACCGCGCCCGGCAGAAAGGAATTTATTTCTTATAGTTCTGGAGACTGAAAGTCTCCAGAAGGGGCGGCATCTGGTGAGGGCCTTCCTGCTGGTGGGGACTCTGCAAGGTCCCATGGGGGTGCAGGCATCTCAGAGCAAGGGGGCTGAGCCTGCAAGTCAAGCCCTCCCCTTCTCCCCCTGGAAAGCTGCTCGTTCCCACCCTCACGACCTCATCTAATCCTAATCACATCCCAAAGCTTCCACCTCTCCAATACCAGAGGCAGATTTCCTATCCTCTTACTGTCACCATGGGGACTGAGTTTCAACATGAGTTTGGGAGAGGACAACATTCAAACCATGGCAGTTGACTTAATGGATACAAAACAAAAGTTGTATTACAAATGGAAATTCAAAGGTGGTGTCAACCCAGATGCCACCTTCTCCCCCTTGTTTTCAGGGACTAGGCTTTGTTTCCAACCTTGGCTTTCTCAGGGAGACTAGTTAAAGCCCTGCCATCCTGGAGAGACCTGGCCAGCCCTAACCCCAGCCCACCCTGAGGTCCAACTCTAGAGTTCTCCTTACGTCAGATGGCCCCTTATACCCTGAAGCCTTAAACGACACCCACCACCATGATGCTACTGGACAGTGCCCTAAAATCCTCCCAAGAAATGGGTCATTTCATGCCTGGAAGGCAGGAGGAAGCTAAAATCCCACAGTGTTTTCTCCAGTTGTTGGACTGTCTGCCCCACGAGGGAACAAAAGCCCTGTCAATGAGCATGGATCCAGAAGCCTAGGAAATCAGGCTGGAGCCTTCCTTCCTTCTGCTGTCTGCAGTGATCACTCTGGATTTGGGATCCAGCGTCCCTGAGACTGTAAACATCTGGGTGAGAGCCAGCCGTGGCTGAGCCTGTAATTACTGGCTGCAGCCTCCCTACGGCGGCACAGAGGAGGTGGGTGGAGAATGGTTAGCGGGGCCTGTGTGATATGAGTCCCTAAAAACACTCTCAATCAATGGGCAGATTGAGCCTTCCCAAACCATGCCACATACCAGCGACTGTGACATGTGGTCCAAATCAAGTTGGCTTAGCCTTCCATCTGGAAGGATATCATTAGAGGTAGTTGAAACCAGGAAACTTCACACCAAAGACATGAGACCAGAGTTTGAAACAATGTGGTATTCACTTCCAGCTCCATACAGTCCTTGGGTAAATGGTGGCTTAATGTTTGGCCTCAGAAGACTTTGCTCTTTTACTAGAGGCTAAATTTGTCCCCGAGTGCCCATGGCCCTGTGGAAAACTTGGGCTAAGACTTCAGATATGACTTAACTTTTGGTCAAGATACAGACATGCATTCATGCAAGTAAACAGACACATGCCTGTGTGTCTGCCGCGTGCAGGGGGTGGTGGGGAGAGGAGAAGGAAACCCACAGCTTTTCTGTTGTTTCAGGGACCTGTTTCAGGCCTAAAGTTTCCTAAAACAGTCGTGCACGTGTTTGTTCTCCATCCTCACTTCGCTCTGAGCACTGTGAGTCACAGCTTCACGGCAAAGCCCTTGTGTGCAGTGAGCAGTGGTTCACTCCTGGCTTTTGTACATGCAGGTCTCAATGTGCTGTGGAGGAGGGTGCTCCCCAGAGAGCAGCCCTGTGACAGATGGATGGAAGGACCCCCAAATGGCTGAACTGAGAAGAATGAGCATATTAGGAGGCCATAGCATTGGGGAACCTCTCAGGCAGACAGACCAAGCCGTGGAAACTGCAGACTTATTTCTATGTTTTAGTAAACACCTTTGCTTCATTTTCCCTGTCTCCGCCTGGACTGAGGGTCGCCTCACCTCTCCTGGTGTCCAGAGCCTCCTTCAGCACAGATGTTTCAAACCTGAGTTCTCACAAACAACGGAGTCCAGCCCTTCTCAACACGGGAAAGCCCTTGAGCCATCTTTGATTTGTGTGTTTTGATCTAATTGCACTACTGCTTGTTATGCTTGTTTTTAGCAGTGAGTGCTGGTTTAATTTGTTCCTTTCTGGTCTCCCAGCCCCACTCCAGAATTTTGGCTCCAGGAGAGGAGGGGCCCTGAACTGGCATTTTCAGTGATGCATCCCAGTGCCCTGAATCCAGTAAGCAGCCAGGTGTCTGTTGGCTTCATAGTTTAATGACCCACAATTTGAAGAATTGCAGAGATGAATTAAAATGTTAGAGCCCCTGAGAGGCTCCCCGATCCAATTGCACTTCCTGCTTAAGAAAAGTAAAGAAAAACAGGAATGAAAACATAACCCAATGGGTTAGTTCCATGCTGGCCATTGACGAGGTTGCAGCCACCACCGGAAGAAGGCCAAACGGTTAGAAAGGTGCGACGGTGAGGAAGATGAGCCTCATTATCGACTGTCACCCACAGCCCTGCACAGGTGCTCAGAAAACACTTGATGTCTGGTTGAGGTTTGTGGAGTCCTAATTAGGGAGGGGGAGTCAGTCTGGCAGGACCCAGGGAAAGCAAAAAGAGAAGATAGATAAGCTCCAAGTCTGCCTGTCTTCGTGGTCCAGAACACATAGTCATCCTGCACAAGTAACTCACAATCTTCCTGCGTCCAGCTGTCATTAGACCCTTGGCTGACAGAAAAATGCACGTTAGCGAACCACAACCTTGTTGTTATTAGTACTGCACATCACTCTCTCCAGCACACAGCACAAGAACCACGCTATAACGTCCCCAGCAAGCCTTTGTCTCCTTGCCGTCAGCTCCTCTCTTGCTGGCCTGCCTGTTGTCTCCTTGCCATGTATTTTCCTACTTTAATAAATTTGCTTTTCTTTCTTTTTTTTTTTTTTTTGAGACGAAGTTTCGCCTCAGCCTCCCAAGTAGCTGGGAATACAGGCGCCCGCCACCCCGTCCAGCTAATTTTTGCATTTTTAGTAGAGACGGGGTTTCACCATGTTGCCAGGATGGCCTTTTCTCTTGACCATCTCACGATCTGCCTGCCTCGGCCTCCCAAAGTGCTGGGATTACAGGCATGAGCCACCGCGCCTGGCCTAAATCTGCCTTTCTTTATCTGCAATGGTCTTCACCCTGAGCCGCTGGCCCCAGATAGTCACTGCTCACTCATGACAATATTTCACCACTGAGATCATTTATCCTTGAAAAAATGAGTAGAATGGCCACAGAATTGTGTCCAAAGAATGAAGAAGCAAAACAGTCTTGGAGCCTTAGGAGCAAAACATCTCCATTACTAATATCCTCCCAAGCCCACCAAGCCTCAGCCAGGAATGGTTCCCCACTTGTGAAGTGTCTGATAAGTTCGTCCTTCCTTCCTTCCTTCCTTCCTTCCTTCCTTCCTGCCTTCCTTCCTGCCTTCCTTCCTTCCTTCCTTCCTTCCTTCCTTCCTTCCTTCCTTCCTTTTCTTTCCTTCCTTCCTTCTTTCCTCCCTTCCTTCCTTCTTTCCTCCCTTCCTTCCTTCTTTCCTCCCTTCCTTCCTTCTTTCCTCCCTTCCTTCCTTCTTTCCTTCCTTCCTTCTTTCCTCTCTTCCTTCTTTCCTTCCTTCCTTCCTTCCTTCCTCTCTCTCTCTTTCTTTCTTCTTTCTTTCAATCTTTCTTTCTTTCTTCTTTCTCTCTTTCTCTCTCTCTCTCTCTCTTTTTACACAGTCTCACTCCGTTGCCCAGGCTGGAGTGCAGAGACACAATCTCAGCTCACTGCAACCTCTGCCTCCCAGGTTCAAGCAGTTGTGCCTCAGCCTCCTGAGTAGCTGGGATTACAGGTACTCGCCACCACATCCAGCTGATTTTTGTTTTTTTAGTAGAGGTGGGGTTTCGCCAAGTGGCCAGGCTGGTCTCAAACTCCTGACCTCAGGTAATCTGCCCACCTCAGCCTCCCAAAGTGCTGGGATTACAAGTGTGAACCACCACACCTGGCTCATTCATTCATTTATTCATCTGGTAAGTATTTATTGAACATTGTATTCATTAGCTTGGGCTGCCATCACAAAGTACCACAGACTGGGTGGCTTAAATGACAGAGATTTATTTTCTCACAGTCCTAGAAGCTGTAAGTCTGAGATCAAGGTGCCAGCAGGACTGGTTCCTTCAAGGCCTCTCTTTTTGGCTTGTAGGAGCCGTCTTCTCTCTGTGTCCTCACAAGGTCGCCCTCCGTGTGTGTCTGTGTCCTCATCTCCTCTAATTATGGGGACACCAGTCCTACTGGATTAGTTCCCACGCTGGTGACCTCATTCTACTTTAATTACCTCCATAAATGCCCTATCTCCAAACAGTCACATGATGACATCCTGGGGGTTGGACTTTGACATGTGACTTTGTGGGGGATGCAACCCAGCCCATAATAAACAGCAAATACATTGGAGCTTCTCGAAGATACAAAGCCATTGTTGTGCATCTCATACCCTCGATGGGGAAGGAGCCAGTAAGTTACAGAGATCAGTAACGCAGGTGGGGACGAAGGTACAGAGGAGAGCCAGGCAAAAGAGGCCTGTTGGAGTGCGGGTGCTTGGCAATTTTAGAATCTGAGGTCCAGGGGAGGCCGGACTTAAAAGACGATGTCTGGGCCAAGTGCAGAGAAAGGTGACGGATGAGCTGGAAGGAAGCCTGGGAAAAGGCACCTTGGGCGTAGGGTTTTGAGGCACAACTGTGTCCTGCCTGTGGCACAGGAGCACTGGGGCCGGCGTGGCCCATGTGGCCTAGGTGGAGGTGGCAGGGGAGGCGGGAGAAGGGGTGCCCTCGAGATCTTGGGAGGCATTGACCACGGAGAGGCCTCAGGCTGTTACTTCTACTTTTGCCTTTTACCAGTTAAAAGCATCCTCCCATGCAAAGGCTTGAGAAGGATACAGTGGACTCTGGGGACTCGGTGGGGAAGGGTGGGAAGGGGATGAGGGATAAATGACTACACATTGGGTGCAGTGTATACTGCTCGGGTGATGGGTGTGCCAAAATCTCACAAATCACCACCAAAGAACTTAGGTAATCAAATACCACCTGTTCCCCAAAAGCCAATGGAAATAAGAAATTTTAAGAACCAAAACAAAAAGCATTCTCTCCTTAGCATTGTGTCCGAACAGCGGCAGCTGCGAGGACCTCGCCGTTTGTCACCCTCAGAAGCCATGCCTCTCATCTGGGGCCTTGATCTGGCATCCCCGGCCAGTGCAGCCCCTTCAGCCATGGGATAGGTGGCGGGCGGAGGGGCCAGCCTGGCTGCCTGGCATCCCCGTGGTTCTTGTAATAAATAACAAGGCTCACTGACAAATTTGCTGTTTTCTTATACGACTGCCACGCACGCTACAAAGTGTGAGGCAAACCACAAGTCATCAGCGTCACAGCAAAACAAAAACAGACACACAACAGAAGAAACCACGCTGGTGAGGTCAGCAGGGTAAGTTCTGCCTTGTAGGGTTTGCTGGGGGGGGAGAAAAAAAAAAACCTGGGAGAAGGAGACGTGGGGGCGGGGAGGGCTGAGGTCAGAGCCAATATTGAAAGAAATCTATTTGTGGCTGTGGGCAGGACGGGGACGGCGGCAGGAATTTAAAGAGGCAGAAGTTCATTTCCTGCGATTTATGGGACTTTGCTGACTTTCACGCTCCGGTTCTAGGGACAGGGAGACCCTCCCTGCAGGAGCTGCTGCTAGAGGGAAAGGCAGCGTTGGATCCGATGCCGGCCCCAGCCTGGGAGACCTGCTTCCTCTGCGACCTGTGTTCAGGAGCGAAGTGTTGAGACCAGAATCGTTCGGATGCAGGGCTGGTCCCTGTTGATTTATGACTCAGGCAAACAGTCCATTCATCCGTCCGCGGCTCCACTTCTATCCCCAGCTTACTGGAGGCAGAAGAATGTCCCCGGGGAAGTGGTCTGAGCTGCTTCCTGTGGTCGCCCCATTGCTCGGGGTGGGGGATCCTATTTTTAGAGGGCCACCATTGCTATGAAGGTCCAGCCAGCTCATCGGCACCGTGTGGCATGGTGGGACGCAGCACTGAAATTCGAGGGGGAGCTGGGCATTCATAGATGTTTCTTACAAATGAGAGAGGCCCTGATTCTAAGGCTCCATTTCCTCCTCTGTAGGTGGAAGATAGCGGAGACTATGCAGGGAGGCTCAGCTGCACCTGACACACAACAGAGGTTCTCCAGGAACAGGAGATGAATGAGTACAAAATCAAAGAGGTGATTTCCCTCTTCCTCCAGCAGACAAACCCAGAACAGCAAAGATCCCTTGATGAACTAATGTAACCATATCAGGCAAATTGTACCCCCTTGTCTGTCTTTCGTTCTCCCCCAGGCACACTTGCCAGCTTCCTCTTTCTATGTCCTCCTGGGCATATCCAGCCTTCATCATGAAGTCGTGTCTATTTTCCACTTGCACACTTTCCTGGAAGACTCTTGGACAGCGTATCAAGATCTCTCATTTTCTGGCTTGAACTCACTGCAGACTCATCTTGTGGCAAAGCTCACCACCCACCATGCCGGGCCTTGTCAGTGCCCTGGGGCAGCGTGGATGGGCTGCCCACGCTCTCAACTAACAGACGGCAGCAAAGGCCATCACCTCCTTCTGAAGGAATCAGAAGCTGGAACCAGGCCAGTGTAGGGTGGGACCAGAACTGATGCCTGGACACATGACCATAGACTGTCCTTGCTGCTGGAGAGCTGGGGACCGCGCCATAGGAGGTTATGTGTGGTTATCGCCTGTGAGCCACCAAGACCTTCATTTCCTCATCTGCCTTTACTTTGTGTCTCCTCTGAACGTGATCCTGTGTTCTGGGTTTTTTTTTTTTTTTTTGAAATGGCAGCATTTCAAATATGCTGTTTTTTACCATCAATCATTTCTTGCCAGCTGGGTGCAGTGTGTGACACCTGTCATCCCAGCCCTTTGGGAGGGCGAGGGGGGGGGGGTGGATCACAAGGTCAAGAGTTCGAGACCAGTCTGGCCAACATGGTGAAACCCCGTCTCTACTAAAAATATAAACATTAGCCAGGCGTGGTGGCCTGTGCCTGTAGTTCCAGCTACTCAGGAGGCTGAGTCACACGACTTGCTTGAACCCAGGAGGTGGAGGTTGCAGTGAGCCAAGATTGTTCCACTGCACTCCAGCCTGGGTGATAGAATGAGAATCTGTCTCAAAAAAAAGAAAAAGAAAAAAGAAAAAAAGTTTCTTGCCTTGGTTTGAGTTGCCAGAAGCAAACTCTCGATCAAGGGTTCGTGTATCTGGGAGGTGATCCCTGGCCATGCCTGTAGGAGGGTGGGAGGGGAGGCAGGGAAGGGAAGGGCCCATTGAGGGCATGTGATCCCAACCAGCGTCACTCAGGGCATTTGGACCCAAATCCTGCTGGGGGCCCTGGACAACAGCATAGACACCTGCCCCAGTTACCCCAGCTCCCTTCAGTCAGTGGCCGAGAGATGTTCGGGGACAGCTGTGGCTGGGACCTGATGATCCACCAGCTCTGGGGCAAGGCACAGTCAGGCACATTGATGCCTCCTGGGCTCCAAGGGGCACCGTAGGAGGCTCAGGTGGTTGGGGGTGCTCCCAGGACAGAGGTGGGTGCTCCTGGGAGCACAGAGGGGTGGGACTTTGAGAGTTAGGCCAGGAATCTGGGCAGGGATCCTGCACGCCAAGGTGAGAGAAGCCAGAGCAGTACCAGGACCCAAGCCTCCTCTGGTGCCAGGCCCTGGCTGCACTGCTCCTGTTCCCGCTCCTGTGCCCCTGCAAGGAGGGCATGCTGTTCACTGCTACTTGAGGCTCAAAGAGGGTATCTATGACCTGTCAGTGAACGGACCAGAGTATAGGGAAGTGGATGGGAGGGGGGCTGGAGGGGCAGGGCAGCTGCTGAGGGGTCTTGCTTATCATGGTAAGTGCCACTGTGTGATGCTGGGTCCTGGACTCTGAAAGCCAGGGGGAAACACTTGCCTGGACTTTATCCTATAGGTGGGCAGTATCCACTGAGGGCTTTGTTTGGAGCATAGAGTGATAAAAACTGGGCTTTGGGTCAGCAGAAGGCCGTGAATGAGGTTCCCATCACCTGTGCCCTACCTCGCCTTGGCTGTCCACTGGTCAATCGCCTCCTGGGGCTGTCCCCACAGAACTCTGCCAGCATCCCTGGCAAGCACGTGTTTGGCATGGGCTCGTGGCCAGGTGTGCTCGTGTACACATGCGTGAGCAGCAATGCATATCAGAGCCCCTGAGATGCATATTTCCTTCAAGATCAGATAGAGAGATGTGAACTCACAGAGCTCCGTGGGGAGCAGGGAGGGGACTGAACATGAGTGATATTAGCCAAACCCAATCCCCACTTTATTTTTCCATGCCTGCAAATAATAATACCTTTTCAGTCTTGTGAAACCTGGTACTCTAGGAAAAAGGCACAGAGGTTTAAGAAGCCCTGAGTACGGTTTTGGCCAAGCACGCCTTCCTAGATTCCTCTCCAGCATTCTGAGACTTGGAGAGAAGAGAGGAAGAAGACTCAGCTCTCATTCTCTGTATTGTCCATTTCTTCTCCCCGGTTCCACATTCATTCCCTAACATCCCTCTGCAAGGTGCTTTTCATTGAAACACCACACGTAAAAGCACAGCATCTGGTTTGGGTAGCACAGGTCGTCTACTGCAAAAGGATGTCTAAGAGGGATGACTAGAGCGTGCTTTGGGGGATTTTCCAAGGGGGCCTGAAACCAAGGAACAGATACAAAGCCTGTGGGACCTGTGCAGCCCTAAGCTGGCAACAGCAGTTGGGGGAGAAAGATCTTTGCTATATTCCAATCAGACCAAGTCAAGATGAGCTCAAAGTCATGTCTTGATACATGTCTGAAAAGACAAAGGTCTGTCTTTAATCCTGTATCTTTCTCTGTTAAAACTTTTCTTGTTTGTTTATTTATTTATTTATTAGACGGAGTCTTGCTTTGTCACCCAGGCTGGAGTGCAGTGGCACGATCTTGGCTCACGGCAACCTCTACCTCTCAGGTTCAAGCAATTCTCCTGCTTCAGCCTCCTGAGTAGCTGAGATTATAGGTGTGCATCACCACGCCTGGCTAATTTTTTCTTTTTTTTTTTTTTGTATTTTTAGTAGAGACAGGGTTTTGCCATGCTGGCCAGGCTGGTCTCAAACTCCTGACCTCAAGTGATCTGCCCACCTCGGTCTCCCAAAGTGCTGAGATTACAGGCGTGAGCCACCGTGCCGTGCCCAGCCTTCTCCTTTATTTTAAAGCAACTCCTTTTCCCTACATCCTTGGCCCTCCCCACCATCCACCCATCTGTGACCTTGTGGACCCTTAGCTCCCCTGCTCCACCAAAACTTATTCAAAGGAAAAAGAAAGAAAAAGAAAAAAATGGATGTCAGTCATTTACATGTTAGTATACATAAGCTATGGAAGCTATGGAAGGATTCCCTTTCTGGGCTGAGCTTGGCCTTTTGGTACCAGTTGTTCAGGGCTTGACCCAGCAGGTGAGCTGTAGCTGAGCCTGTCTGTAGCTGTGTTGGCTCCTGCCTGGGGTAGATGTAAACACTTTTTCAGTTGCAAACTCATCAAAGGTGTTTGTGCACACACGTGTGCATGTGCATTGTGTCCACGCCTGTGTGCCTGAAACCCTGCCCGGGTCGCCCTCCAGAAAGGAAGCAAGTGTGCGTTCACACATTGGAACAAGCCAGCCATGTCTCTCCGTAACAGGAGAGGAAGCGGGGACTCCAGCATTTCTTTTTTAAATGGTAGTGGGCACTGACTCAAAGATGCCTGTTAAGAAAAACTCCATGTTCCTCTCTCTGCTGACTCATTTGGTGAGAATTACAAACCCAGATGCCAACATGTGGCCAACCGCATGACCCTGCACTGAGGAATAAAAGACAGGATCATCTGAGTTCTTATGTGAACAAACAACAGAGATTCAGTTACATTTTCTCTCCGTGTTTTTTTTTTTTTTTTTTATGTCAGGGATTTCAGCAGCTCCAGATTAGGCATTCTGTGTGACACTCTTGTGTCAGCAGCTCTAGATTGGAGGGAAGAGGCCACACGCTGGCACCTCTGTGTTATTTCTTAAGGAGGGGAGAGAGTCTTGCTATGTAACGGGGACGGGAAATCTAAAACCCTCCATTGTCTGATTTTCCAGCTGAGTCCTAGAAGTAACAACATGACCAAAGTTGGGAGGAGACTGGCCTGCGAGTCAGAAACCCTGGCTCTCTCCTCACCCCCCGCTGCTGCCTTGCACCCTCATTTTCTTATCAGCAAGTGGGAGAGTTGGTGTGGGTCAGGGGAGGCAGTTCCAGGGCACGCACCCCCACCAGAGCCCGCAGCCCCGCCAGAGCCCTCCCCAGGCACCCTCTGTTGGCAGCCACGCATTCCCCCACTGACCTTAGCATCTTCCTCAACCCAGCTCTCTGCGAGTGACTAAGGATTCAGCAGGAACCTCTCTATTCTGGGTGGTGGTCACTGGTGCTGTTTGCCAACCATTTCCCGCCATGCCCGTCCATCAGTCCCCACTGGGGCCGGGTGGGGCACCTGACTAATTCGGCCAGTGAAGGGTGAGCCAGTGAAGAATGGGCTAGGACGTCTAATTGCTAAATGGTGGCCTCCAAAGCTCCCTTTTGAGGGTGGGGGAGCAACTGAAATGACCAAGGTGGTGACCACTGCATGGGCCATGTCTGTGAACAGCAGCCCCTGCCTTCCTGTGACAGGCCTACATCGTGAACAGGGAATGGCCTTTTCTCTGTTTAAACATAAACCTGGAGATCAAGGCTGTTTGTGACCTGGATGGGGCGCAGCCTCTCCTGGCTGATCCGTCCCCTACAGTCCCCCTGTTCTGCAGCATTTCAGGTCTGGGTCTGGTCACCGGACCATTCCGCCCAACTCCAGGGGTCCCTCGGGGTTCATCACATCCTCACACCCCACCGGAGAGTTCATGGAAGGGACTCCCATGGAGTCAGCTTTCAGATCTGTGGATTGATCCTTTAGGATCAAGTTTTTCAAATATCGAGAGGCACCAAAGCCAATGTCGGAAGTCGGAACCCACGGCTTCCAGGGCAGGGATGTGGAGAACGCAGCGTGTTCAGGGGCCTGAAGTCACTCACGGATCTTAGCAAACAGCAACTCTGTGTCCAGCTCTGTCTGCATCACACTTTCCATTTTGAAAAACCACTTCTCCTCCCATTTTTCCTTAAGGCTCCTAACCCTGGGGTGTCCAGGGCTGTCCAAGGCTGTGTGTTTTATTCCTAAACCTTTTCCTCTAGACCAGCAGGAACCACGAAACCTCTTTTGGCACTAACCAATGTCTAAGGCGAGGGAAGGGCGCTGCGTGGCTGCTGGCTGATGCAATGCGACTCGTCCAGAGGCTCCTCTCCCGCAGGACCCGAGCGTCACTCAGCACCAAGAGCGTGCACAGAGAGAGGCGCTCCTTCCCTCGTGGACTTCACAGACCCAGGGTGGCGGAGTGGGGAGCAGAGAGGAGCCACTTGAGTGGGGCTTGGAGAGGAACCTGTCAGCCTCGAGGGCCCCAGGGAGAAGGCTGGCTTCCCTGAAGCTCTGGAAGAGAACCGGCATCCCATGACAGTTCGTCCCTTTGGGGTCTGGTGCCGGCCTTCACGGCATGGCTTTCCCACTTCAACTGTGTGCACTCTAAAAAAAAAAAAAAACAAAAAACTGGACGCCTGAAAAACCATCTGGAAAACAGGCATCATCATCCACTCCTCATCACCTTGTGCAGGAGGGATGGAGACCCAGCTTGCCGAGGGCCTGAGCCTGGGGCCTGAGGCCTTCTGAAAACCCATTGCACACTAGCCGGTGTTCCTGTATCTCCAACAGGAAAGGAGCAGCTCCACAATCTAATGGAGCCCACACACACTTCATCCCTGCCATGCCTGGCCAGAAGCCAACATTAGGACTCCCTTTGGACATACCAGGAGGCTTTTAGAAGCCTGACAAGCTGACGAGTCTTTTTTTTTTTCCCCCTTCAATGTTTCAGTTCCAGGTACACGCAGGACGGCAGGTTTGTCGCGATAGGTAGACGCGAAATTGGCACACGTATGGACGTGCAGGTTTGTCGCATAGGTAAATCCAGGTCTGGGCACACGCAGCGGGACGCAGGTCGGTTCAAAGATAGGTAAACGTGAAATTGGCACACGGCGTGGACGCAGGTTTGAATGATAGGTAAACGAAACTGGGCAATAACGTGGCGGACGCAGGTTTGTCGTGATAGGTAACGGAAATGGCAATGGTGGACAGATAAATGGAATGGTGGAATGGAATGGAATGGAAATGGATAGGAATGGAATGGTGGAAAGGAAGGAATGGAATGGAATGGAATGGAAATGGACTGGGGCAATAATGCGGCGGGACGCAGGTTTGTCGCATAGGTAGACGTGTTCCAGGGTGTGTTGCTGGACAGATCAACCCGTTACCCAGGTATTAAGCCCCGCATGCATTAGTTATTTATCCTGATGCTCTGGCTCCCTTCACACCCCGCAAACAGGCCCGTGTGTGTTGTTTCCCATCACGTGTCCATGTGTTCTCATCGTTCAGCTCCCACGTATCAATGACAAGATGCGGCGTTTGGTTTTTCTGTTCCTGCCTTAGTGTGCTGAGGATAATGCCTTCCCGCGCCATCCATGTCCCTGCAAAGAGGCTGACAAGTCTGAAAGGAGCAGCAGCTCCATCTAGCAAGCTTCCCGGCCTACGAGATGTTTACTGTGCACAGAGCCCTTCTGTTGAAAGTGCTCAGAGATGTTGAAGAGAAGAAACATTGAGGATGCTCTACTCTTGTTTTTGGCCATTTACATATTTATTTAAAAATTAGTTTTCCAAATTTTGTTTTGTAATGATGAAATCATTCGCTATATGGTGGGGACTTGGCACTGCACCATGTTCCCTGGAGCTTCAGTGCACACCTGCGGGCACACATGTATTGGAACGCATGCCATGCAGAGTGAAGTCAGCTTGATTGGGTGGCGCGGCCAGCACCTCTCTACCCACCTAATGGAGTTCACAAGCCATTTTAACAGTGGAATGGGAGTCCTGGCAATTTTTGTTCCCTCCTTTGCACTGTGCTGTTTTTTTTTTTTTCTAAATTCTGTATATGGAACATACATTACCTTTGTAATCACATTTTATGGTTAAAACAATAATGCATCTTCAACTCTGATTTCTTTTTTCTTTTTTTTTTGACACAGAGTCTCGCTCTGTCACCCAGGCTGGAGTGCAGTGGCGCAATCTCTGCTCACTACAACCTTCGCCTCCTGGGTTCACACCATTTTCCTGCCTCAGCCTCCCAAGTAGCTGGGACTACAGGTGCCCACCACCACGCCCGGCTAATTTTTTGATTTTTTTTTTTTTTTTTTTAGTAGAGATGGGGTTTCACCGTGTTAGCCAGGATGGTCTCTATCTCCTGACCTCGTGATCCGCCTGCCTCGGCCTCCCAAAGTGCTGGGATGACAGGTGTGAACCACCGCGCCCAGCCTACATCTTCAACTCTTTTTAGGAACTTTTACATGCATTATCTCATTGCATTTCCACCACTGCCCTGTGAGGCACTTGGAGTCAGTACTGTCTTACAGATGGGCACATGGGCTCAGAGAAGTGCGGTGATTTGCCCAGGGGTGCACAGCTCACAAGAGGCTGAGCTGGAATTTGGAATTGTTTTTCATCCAGGACAGCCCTTTCTGTGGAACCACAGCTGCCTCCCTTGACAGATTAAAAGCTCTTGGGGAAATGTCACTGTTAGGATGGTAGGTTTCCAGCCTCAGTGGGAAGAACCATTTTCTTGAGCAAGCAAGAGGTAGAATTCACTCTCTTTGAGAGAGGACCCTGAAAACAACTCTGAACCCTTTCTCCCTCTCCTTTCACGCTCAGCTTCAAAACAAATATATTTTGACTGTGTTTAGCTTAAAAGAAAGTAAAGAGAGAGACATTTACTAGTGGTCGGTAATGTGTATACTCTGTAACTACAAAATCATTTCTATTTATTTATTTGGAAAGGTCTAACCTCATATTCTCTCAAACAACCCGTGTGATGGCCACAAAAACGAAAACTCAGCAACAACCGTGATCGTTGAAAACGGAGAACTTAGAGGATGTGGAACTGAGTGTGGGGCTTGTTTTGTTTGTTTTGTTTTGTTTTGACATGTGAGGGTCTCAGAGATCATGGAAGTTGGTGCTTTTCTAACTTCATGGTGCGAAAACTCTTCTGCTCCAAGAACACTTGACACTTATAAAAAATACTGACGATCCTCAAACTGTCCCCTCTGCAGTCATAGCCATCAATATGCATCGTACTAGAAAATTAAACAAAGTCTTTTTTTTTTTTTTTTTTTGAGACGGAGTCTTGCTCTGTCGCCCAGGCTGGAGTGCAGTGACCGGATCTCAGCTCACTGCACGCTCCGCCTCCCGGGTTCACGCCATTCTCTTGCCTCAGCCTCTCGAGTAGCTGGGATTACAGGCGCCCGCCACCTCACCTGGCTAGTTTTTTGTATTTTTAGTAGAGACGGGGTTTCACCGTGTTAGCCAGGATGGTCTCGATCTCCTGACCTCGTGATCCGCCCGTCTCGGCCTCCCAAAGTGCTGGGATTACAGGCTTGAGCCACCGCGCCCGGCCAATAAAGTAATTTTTAACATATTCCACATCTTGATTCGTTTTAAAGAATAAGCCCATTTCACATTAACACGAAAAATATATTTTTATAAGAAATAACTATCTTACAAAACCAAAAACTGTGGCGAGGAGAGTGGCCCTGGTCTGCATTTCTGCCTCTGTCTTTATTTGGTATCTGGCTTAGCAGAGAGTGGCTCGGTCCTTGCGCTCCGCTGCTTTTTATCACAGCCGGTTTCCCGGAACTCGCTGCCGCCAGCCAACAGAGGAAGAAACCAAGGCCCAGAGGGTGGAAACCTGGGCCTGCAGTCACGCAGCTGCGAGCAGCCGAGGTCGGGCCTGGATCCAGCTCCATCTGACCCCAAACCCAGTGTTCTTCACCACTGCGCAGGGTCCTCCCCCAGGTGATGGAGGCAGCAGTAAGGAATTGGATTGCAGGCTCTTTTTAAAAAATCTCCACCTGGCTGGGTGCCCGTGGCTCACGCCTATAATCTCAGCACTTTGGAGGCCGAGGCTGGTGGATCAACTGAGGTCAGGAGTTTGAGACCACCCTGGCCAACATGGTGAAACCCCGTCTCTACTAAAAATACAAAAACTTAGCCGGATGTGACGTAATGCCACCGGTGCGTGCCTGTGATCCCAGCTACTCCAGAGGCCGAGACAGGAGAATTCCTTGAACCTGGGAGGCAGAGGTTGCAGTGAGCCGAGATGGCGCCATTGCACTCCAGCCTGGGCAACAAGAGCAGAAACAAACATCTCCACCTGAATGCTGCTTTGAAGCTGCTCAAAGACCCCGGAGTACCCATCCCATGCCTATTGTCTGGGCTGAACCATGTATGTGCCCTGTCTCATCGTCAAGTTTTAGTTACCAATTCCTTTCTTTTGTTTATTTTTTATTTTATTAAATCTATTATTGTTATTATTATTTTGAGACAGAATCTCACTCTGTTGTCCAGGTTGGAGTGCAGTGGCACAATCTTGGCTCACTGCAACCTCCACCTCCTGGGTTCAAGCGATTCTCATGCCTTGGTCTCTTGAGTAGCTGGGATTACAGGTACATGCCACCATGCCTGGCTAATTTTTTGTGTGTTTTTTGGCAGAGATGGGGTTTCACTGTATTGGCCAGGCTGGTCTTGAACTCCTGACCTCAAGTGATCTACCCTCCTTGGCCTCTATTATTATTTTTTTGAGACAGGGTCTCATTCAGTCACCCAGGCTAGAGTGTGGTGGTATAATCACAGCTCGTTGTGGCCTCCACCTCCTGGGCTCAAGTAATCCTCCTGCCTCAGCCTCCAGGGTAGCTGGGACCACAGGCACATGCCACCATGCCTGGCTAATTTCAAAGTGTTTTTGTAGAGACGGGGTCCTCACTATGCTGCCCAGGCTGATCTCAAACTCCTGGGCTCAAGCAATCCTTCCACCTCAGCCTCCCAAGGTGCTGGGATTACAGGCATGAACTGCCACACCCAGCCTCATTTTTATTTGATTCCATGAGATTTCACCAACTGTGGAGTGCCTCCTGTGGCCAGGCACTCCCCTGAGCTTCTCATAAACATGCTCTCTGTTCACCCTCATGGTAACCCGATGGTGGAGGTACAGTTTTCACTCCCATTTTATAGATGAGGAAACAGACTCAAGGAGTTGAGACAAAGCCAAGATTTGGAGTCAGGCGCTCTGGCTCCAGCTAAAGGATTTCTTGTTCTGGTCTAGAAGAAGGTCACCTGGAGGCAGTGAAGGGCCTGCCTCTGCCCGGAATGCTTGGAACAGCTTCCCCTTTCAGCATCAGCTTACTAGAGAGTGCACGAGTTGTTGAGATAATGAGAGTTGAGAAAGTACCTGCAAAGCACCTAACACGGGAAAATGAGCACCCATTAACACCTGCTTTAGGATCCATGGTGCTCCCCCTTCTCCCTGCTTCCTGTCTCTGTGGAGCCCCCACCACTCACTGTCCTTCCCTCTCATGCTGAGCACAGTCTGGCTGGCAGCACGAGGTCCCCACGTGGCCTCCACGGGTCAGGGATGTGGAAAGCGGCAACAAGCCCTTGCCTTGGTGAATGGGGGTTTTCAACCTTATCTCAGATTCTCTTGAATTTGGCTGGTGGGCTTGTGTCTGTGGGTGTTTCTGAAAGGGTTTTTTGTGGTTGGAGTGTGGAAGAAAAATGAGAACCGGGAAGGAAACAGCCTTGACTTTTTGAAGCAGCGTTCCAGGTTTCAAAGGAAATTGAGGGTGAGTCCGGGGTAAGGGCCTGGCTATGGATTTGAAGCAGGTCCCAGGACTCTGGGCAGAGCTTGGAAGGAACCTGCCGCCACCGCACCCTCCTGACCCCGCTGTGCTGCGTCTGCTTTCCTGCACTGACCTCACACACTGACTTCTGTTATTACTGCCCCACGAAAGCAACCCTGGTTAACCCTTGTCTTAATATCTCCAAAAAGTAGCAGGATAGGATCTACTATTAGGTAGCAACTTGCTCAAGCTGTGTGACCCTGGGCAAGTTACTTACCCTCTCTGGGCCTCAGTTCCCACATCTGTAATATTAGGTTGGGCAAAAGTAATTGTGGTTTTCGCCATTAAAAGTGATGTCAGCTGGACACGGTGGCTCACGCCTGTAATCTCAACACTTTGACAGGCCGAGGCAGGCAGATCACCTGAGGACTGGAGTTCAAGACCAGCCTGGCCAACATGGGAAACCCCATCTCTACTAAACACACAAAAATTAACCAGGCGTGGTGGCGTGCATCTGTAATCTCAGCTACTCAGGAGGCTGAGACAGGAGAATCGTTTGAACCCGGGAGACGGAGGTTGCAGTAAGCCAAGATTGTGCCACTACACTCCAGCCTGGGCAACAAGAGAGAAACGAAAAAAAAAAAAAAGTGATGGCAAAACCACAATTACTTTTGCACCAACCTATGGTATTGTCAACCTAATGTAAGGATAACACTAAGACATATATTTTACTTATTTATTTATTTATTTTTGAGACAGAGTCTTGCTCTGTCGTGCTCTGTCACCCAGACTGGAGTGTAGTGGCGCTCGGTTCCCTGCAAGCTCCGCCTCCTGGGTTCATGCCATTCTCCTGCCTCAGTCTTCTGAGTAGCTGGGACTACAGGTGCCCGCCACCACACCTGGCTAATTTTTTTGTATTTTTAGTAGAGACAGGGTTTCACCATGTTAGCCAGGATGGTCTCGATCTCCTGACCTCATGATCCACCTGCCTTGGCCTCCCACACTAATACATATCTCTTAAGAAATATGTTGTGAGAATAAAGGAAGGCCAAGGATGTACGTACTTCCATGCCCCTTACTTGGGTGTGGAGGCAGCTATCAGGACTATCGTCCTCACTTTTCTGTTTCCATATTCCCAGATCTCTTCCACGTCTCTCCTTAACTCTGACTCACAGTGGCCGCCGGTAAACTGAAAGGCCCTCCGTTTATTGACATTTCTCCTCTGGAATTAAGATGTAACAAGTGATCTGTGTGGACCAACAGAGAAAAATCTTTTCCTTCCAAGAGGTAGGAGCTTATTCCGCGGTACCAGGCGGTATAATTTGGATTAACAGAATGAATGAATGGATGGAGCAAAGGAAAAATCAAGCTGGGTATCAAGAAGTTTTGCCCCGGTAACAGCTATTATGGGATTTGGTGACAGGTCCTTGTGTTGAATCAGATGAAACCAGGCTGGGAAAAATACTGGCAATTTGTAATTTCACAGGGGAGTGCTGGGCAGCTGGAGACATCATGCTCCTATCCCGACAGAGAAGGGAGCCGGGAAGCAGGCGTGAAGGAAGGCAGCCTGCACATGTGGTTGTTGTTACAACTGCTATTGATTATTGCAACTAAGCTGGGTCACTTTATCCTGGTAAATCTCAGGATAATGCAATTATAGAAGATAATCTGGAATCGGGCGCGGTAAAAAAAAAAAAAAAAAAATTCATTCATTTAAAAGAGAAGCTTAAAAATAACCTGAAAGGCACAACATCTTCTTTATTTTAACATCAGCTAAGGTTTCATTTTCCAGTATATAGCCCTCCCCACCTCCATCTCTCTTTTCCCAGACAAATTAAGTGCTTCATGGAGGTGCAAAACTCAAAGTGTGCTAAATCATGCCTCCGTTTAAGTCTTGCACATGGGCCCACTTTAGTCTTCAGTTAATTTTTTATTTTTCATGAACTGTTATTTTCGAGTGTTCCAGAAACTTTGCATTTCTGGAATTTTCTTTTACCCTTCCTTTTTAGAGTTTTCCAATAGGATAAGAAAGTTAGAGTCTGTTTGGGGAATATCAAGAGATGATGTCAATTAAAAAGAAAAAACAGAAAAACAGAGAATAAAAACCCTGTGTTTCCACAACCCCAGGGTCCTAATCCATGTAAATGGCCTCCTCATTCCTTTCTTGTTTTGGACACTGTCTGAGAAAATCCCTTAACAGTGCATTCTGCTGCTTGCAGTACTGTTTTGTGGCTCAGGATTAACTGTTTTAGTGCGAAAGGACGGGAGATGGGCCACCTCCTCGGGGCTCTGCTACACACCCAGTTATCGCAGTGGCTGAAACCTAGCCCCATGGGTCAGAAGAGCTACAGAAAAACAGCACAGAACTCAAAGACTTAGGCTGATGGGCTCATTACAGCAAATGGAGATTTTTGTTCGCCAGGTAAGTGCTGTGTAGCCAAAGGGAAACTGAGTCAAGGAATGTTAATTACTTCTGGTACTGTCCCGTTTAGCCATGGATTAACCCTTATCAGCAAGTGGCTTCTTAAGTCTAATTCTCCCCAGAGAGGAGGCTCAGCATGTGCCCCTTCGCTGAAGTCACCCCTCTCTTCTCAGGATTGCCTGAGTAGGTAAAATCCCCTCGTAATCCTCCCACCTCATTTTAGTTAATTTCCACCTCCTGCACAAACCCGTTTCCTCAAAGCTACCAATACCAGACTTAAAAAGCTGGGCTTTGCTTCATCCTCCTGCCCTTGCCCAGATTTTTGCAGAGATAAAAAAGACCAAGAAAGGGCCACCCTGCAGTCTACACAGTGTGGGGAAGGGGACAGAGCTTTCCTAGTAAAATGGATATTTTCTCACTTTTTCTTCCAGGCTACGTAGAAATATCATTCTATCCCCATCACGGCGCCTTTGACACACACACTGTGTATTGGCAATAAACATTAATGGCATCCTGTTCTTTTTTTTGAAACGGAGTCTCACTCTGTTGCCCAGGCTGGAGTGCAGTGGCATGATCTGGCATGATCTCGGCTCTCTGCAAGCTCCGCCTCCCGGGTTCACGCCATTCTTCTGCCTCAACCTCCTGAGTAGCTGGGACTACAGGTGCCCGCCACCACGCGTGGCTAATTTTTTTTTTTTTTTCAGTAGAGACGGGGTTTCACCGTGTTAGCCAGGATGGTCTTGATCTCCTGACCTCGTGATCTGCCCGCCTCGTCCTCCCAAAGTGCTGGGATTACAGGCGTGAGCCACTGCACCCGGCCAATGGCATCCTGTTCTAATAGCTAGAGGTGACCAAACGACGGAGTGAAA
Organism: Papio anubis; assembly: GCF_008728515.1. Taxonomy (NCBI): domain Eukaryota; kingdom Metazoa; phylum Chordata; class Mammalia; order Primates; family Cercopithecidae; genus Papio; species Papio anubis. The sequence goes on along the minus strand of NC_044993.1, from coordinate 3,268,439 downwards.
GGGGGTCACCAAATTGCTTGTGGGCTCTTGTTGTGCCCCTGGGTAAGCCGCCTCTGCTCCCTGGACCCTAGCTTTTGAGGGGGGAGCAAGACCCCTTTCATGGGGCTAATTCAGGCTTAAAGCCTCCCTTGGCATCCTCCACTGAACAATAGGTGTTCAGCAGCTGCCACTGAGATTGCAAGGCTCCCGAAGGAGACCCTGGAGCATGGAGGGTTGCTGCGGGATCTGGCAGTCCCCTTGACGCTGCAGCTCTTTCTCTCTCTCTCTCCTTTCTTTCCCAGACTGACAGGGAGAGTGGATTCTGCAGAAATAACCAGGAAGGGCCTGTGAGTCTGGGGGGCAGTCACGCCAAGCCTGCCCCCTCCGTGGGGATTAACAGGGAGGGAGAAGGAAGCCTGCAAGACTGCGTGAAGTCACAGCGGACTCAGAGGAGGACTGAGAAGGAGCCGCACAGATAACGCCCCCGAGATCAACTCCTGGTGGCCGGGGCTGGAACTGCAGCCAGAACCCAGAACTGGGGGGAGCCTGCCAGGGAGGGCAGGGAGCACCCCCCACCTGGGAGAGAAGCGGCACTTTCCTTCCACTGGGCTTTTATTAATGCATTGGTCTCCATTTGAATTACCTCATGTAAGCAAGTGAACAAGATAAAAATTCAAAACACCTGGTGGTTTCAAACTTACTATTTTTTTTAAAACAATGCTACTAATAAAGATGATGGCAGGAACGATGGAGTCCAGATGAACCGCAGCTGCCGGTTCAAGTGACAGATTCGCATCCCTTTCTTCTCTTTGGGGAAAAGGAAAGGCATCAGCAGTTTCAAGTCATTTAATACAGATTTCCATCATTGTTATCCTAAGCAGAATCACTGTTATCGCTGTAATAACATTTGCCCGGCATCCCCGCACGCTGGGTGCTGTGCATGTGGTGACCACATTGTCTGCACCAGAAGCCTGGAGAGTCGACGGCTTTGACAAGGAGGGGGTGCTCTGTGGGGCGAGTGGGTACGGGCAGGGAAGACCGGCCAGCTTCTGTCCCGAGGGATGGATTCCATTAGGCGGCGTTTCTCAGGGTGTCTCCGAGACTGATTGCATCACAATCGTAAATACTTGCTAATTACATCAGAATGAAAGGAGACTGGCATTTTTTAAGGCAGATTTTGCAGATTCTTCTTACCCACGTGGAAACCTCAGTGTCTTTGCTTTGAGCCAACACAGCATCTGCTACACTAACATGGAAAATCAGAAGGAGGAACGCATCCAGGGCAAGGTGCTCACGGGGCTGTGCGGAGGCTTTTTTTGTTTTGTTTTTTTCCTTCTGCTCTTCTATGGGGAACAGAACAAGAAGTAGGTCATGAAGAAGCAGGAGAACTGGGAGAAGCACAAGATGAGAGTTGAGAGACGAGGGGAGATGCCTGCACAAAGCTCATCCAGACGGAGCCAGAGGAGGGTGTTGCTGGCCTGCTCATGACCAGGAGGGGCCCTGCGGTGCGGTGGGGGGGCGGCGCTGAGAGTGGACGCCCAGAGAATATGGCAGGAATGGGACAGCAGCCTGTGGCCATATGTCCGTGGATCACGCCGTTTCTGTCTTAGAGATGAAAGTTTTCTATGCTGGGAGGTGAGGGGGGTCTCAGGTCCTCAATGTGGTGGTTGTGGATTCATGGTCTTATTGGGGGGTTAGGAACCCCTCTGAGAATCTAGCACAATCTACGAACATGCAGAAATGCCTGTGTATATTCACATTCCAGTCCATTTCGGAGGCTCACAGGACCCCTTAAACCCACTGCCTCGTCACTCCAGGTTGAGAACCCCAGCTCCAGCTCAAACCCCTATTTCACAAGGGAGGCAGGATAGCTTTGTGTTGAAGAACGCGGGTCTGGAGTTGAATTACCTGGTTCCGATCCCAACTTTGTCATCCACTTGGGCCAGTTAACTTCACATCCCTGTGCCTCAGCTTCTTCATCTGTAGAAATGGGTTAATGCTCATGTCTGCTTCACGAAGTTATGATGGGCATAGTTCTGTATAATGACAGAGGCAAAGGAATGGTCTTGTGCAAACGGGGAGGGAGGACTATTCATATTCAGCAATTATGATTGCTGCTGTCATTGTTATTACTATTGACAAGCAAACCTAAGCCAGAGAGGGAAGATAATTGGTCCAGGTCACAGAGTGTACCGAGCATCCCATGGTGGCCCTCACTTTGGGGCTCTTCTCAGGTTCCCCCCACCTTGTTCTCTGCCATCTTTTTTTTTTTTTGAAACAGAGACAGAGTCTCACTCTGTCCCCCCAGCCTGGAGTGCAGTGGCACGATCTTGGCTCACTGCAAACTCCGCCTCCCGGGTTCACGCCATTCTCCTGCCTCAGCCTCCTGAGTAGCTGGAACTACAGGTGCCGGCCACCACACCCAGCTAATTGTTGTTATTATTATTATTATTTTGTATTTTTAGTAGAGACGGGGTTTCACCGTGTTAGCCAGCATGGTCTCGATCTCCTGACCTCATCATCCGCTCGCCTCCGCCTCCCAAAGTGCTGAGATTACAGGCGTGAGCCACCGCGCCCGGCCCATCTCTTCATCATGGGGCACTCCCAGGGGGCAGGACTCCTTCCGGGCTGAGAGGAGGGATTGGAATACTTTGCTTTCACATCTGGGCTCCTTACACACCCTTCTCCAGAAGAGGTGTCCACGGCTCCCAGCAAGAAGAGGATATTTCAGGGTTCTTTCTGCTCCAACTCCCACGGAAGCTGGAGCTCCAAATGGAGCTAGCACAAACCATCTCAAATCACAAGGGTCCATTGGAATAAGCTTGTCGCTGTTAGCTCAGGAAAATGGAAACCACTCAAACCTTGCTTCTTCTGATCCCCACGGACCCCCTCCAGTTGGATGGGGAAGTCACTGAGCTTGCATCATTTTCTCAGCATCCAAAGTTTTCCTCCGTTCACCCCAGCACTTCAGTATTCTCAGTGTTTGTGGGGGTTGTAGCTAAAAGTTCCAGTGTGGAGCCACAGTCACAGCCTGCAAGCACATCTCCACGACACAGGCAATTTTGAGGCCAGTTGAACAGAAGCGAGTTGCAAGTTCCAAAGAAAGTCAAGTTGTGTGAGCAAAATGCTTTCAAGATTCCCAAGTTCACACGTCACCTTGAGATTGCCCCAGAAGCCTTCCTGGGTGGCAGTCTGCTTGGTGATTGAGAAATGATGATGAAAGGCTGGCCAGTGTGTTGGGCGGGCTCAAGTGAACACATGTTATCGGTTGATCACAGGGTCAGACGGTTTAAAAATGTACCACGTCGTGTTCTTCATGTTCTTCACGGGCCATGGGTGGACAGATGTGGATGAAATGAGCAGCAGCCTGAATGCATCTCTTAAAGATGCCAGGTGGGGTTTGCGATGTTAATTCCCACCCCCGTTTCTGGGAGGCGACATTTTAGCAGATATAAGGGGCAAAGCTTATTACCTTCCATATTCATGAGTTTTCTATCTGGAATAAACCAGAAAATAGTGGAAAATGTGCAAGAAATCTCTCCAGAAGTGTTTCTAGAGCAAAGAGGTTTGAACCAAGAGATCTTGAACCACTGACTAACCCCTGATAACTTCTGAGGTTAACCCACCCATCCAATGAAGATGCAGGCTGGTACCTAGTCCCTCCCTCCTCTCTCTAGCAGTCCTGGAGTCTATTGTTGTCATCTTTATGTTCATGCGTATTCAATATTTAGCTCCCACTTATAAGTGAGAATATGCGGTATTTGATTTTCTGTTCCCTCATTAATTCACTTAGGATAATAGCCTCCAGCTGCATCCATGTTGCTGCAAAGGACATGATTATGTTCTTTTTTATGGCTGCATAGTATTCCATGGTGTATATGTACCACATTTTTTAAATCTAATCCACCATTTGTGGACACCTATGTTGATTCCACATCTTTGTTATTGTGAATAGAACTGCAATGAACATGTGAATGCATGCATCTTTTTGGTAGAACTATTTTTTTGCCTTTGGGTATATACCCAATAATAGGATTGCTGGGTCAAATGGTGGTTCAGTTTTAAGTTCTTTGAGAAATCTCCAAACTGCTTTCCAGAGTGGCTGGATTAATTGGCATTCCCACCAACAATGTGTAAGTGTTCCCTTTGGTCCACACCCTTACCAGCTTCTGTTATTTCTTGGCTTTTTAGTAATAGCCATTCTGACTGGTTTGAGATGGTATCTCATTGTGGTTTTAATTTGCATTTCTCTAATGATTAGTGATGTGGAGTACTTTTTCATATATTTGTTGGCTGCTTGTATGTCTTCTTTTCAGACGTGTCTGTTTATATCTTTTGCCCATTTTTAATTGGGTTATTTGTTCTTTACACTGTGTATCTTTGAATTGCAGCAGTTTTTGGAAATTGAACCACATAGACTCTGGGCTTATCAGGGTTCCAACTGTGTTTCCCAGAAAGCAAAAATATATATGCCACAGGCACCCAGTAAGATTACTGAATGAATTGATGGCTATAAACTTTTAGAGCTGAAATATACTTCACAAACCCTCTAGTCTAGGAGTCTTAAACTCAAATGCTTCTGTAAAATGGCCAGATAAAATACAGGATGCCCAGTTCCATTTTAATTTCAGATTAAAAATTAATACTTTTAAAATATAAGTAAGTTCCAAATACTACACAACACATACTTATACTAAATTTACTAAATCTGGCAAGCCAGCTTTAGGGCATGTGCCAATCATAGAACTTAAAAGAAAAAAATGCAGGGCCAGGCACAGGGGCTTATGCCTGTAATCCCAACACTTTGGGAGGCCGAGGCGGGCAGATCACCTGAGGTCAGGAGTTCAAGACCAGCCTGGCCAACCATGGCCAACATGACGAAACCCCGTCTCTACTAAAATTTAAAAAAAATAGCTGGACATGGTGGCAGGCACCTACAATCCCTCTACGTGGGAGGCTGAGGCAGGAGAACTGCTTGAACCCAGGAGGTGGAAGTTGCAGTGAGCCCCGATCGTGCCACTGCACTCCAGCCTGGGTGACAGAAGGAGACTCCATCTCAATAAATGAAATGAAATGAAATGAAATGAAATGCATCATTAGACAACAGAGAGTGGTAGGGAGTGGAGGTTTTTAAATCAGTGAGCACATGCCCTAAGCGGGCAAAAACTCGTCTTCTGAACCACAGTCATATTTTAAGTAAAGAATGTGAAGTGCAGAGAGGAGAAGCAATGAGTCAAAGAACCCCTATGTAGCCAAAGCAGAGGGGAAGCTGCGTTCGGGATTCCTCACCCCAGCCATCGCCCCTCCCACGGTGTTACTGTGGGAAGCTGTGTGTGCGTCAAAATGTGCAGCCTCAGATGCCGTCCCTCCCACCTTCAAAAGGGCAGTTGATGAATGACTCTTCAGGGTAATTGCAATTTCATGGATCAGGAGGTGTAGCCAGTTCACATTTTTTTCCCCCAAGATAATTAAGCCATTACCAGACTCTGAGCCACAGAGGGATTGTCTTGGTCTCCCGTGGCCTCCAGGGGCACCCTTCCTTTTCTCCCTGATGTAGCTGGCTGTATGACTTTTCTCCTCTTGTTGTCATGTGAGGTGCTCTTGATAAAGGTATTATAATAGTAACGTTATGTTATGTGGTCAAGCTTCCTGGGCAAGTCATCCCCCGTTTTCGTGTCTTAGTTTCCTCATCTGCAACATGAGAGAATTGAACAGATGATCCCTAAGGTCCCTCTGATCTGTAATGAAAGTGACCAGATGCCTGGTCTGCAATAACAGTGACCAGTTTGCCTGGGGAGCTCCTGATTTATGCCTGTTGCTCAGTAGGGACCTCAACAATGTCCCTCATTACTCTCCAAAGCGTCCCCATTTGCATGAAATGTCATGCACCCCTCCAGCCAGTGGTGCGTGGAGTCTACTCAGACCTGCTTTTCAGGGCTGATCGTGCCTAGGTTCCACACTCAAAACTGGCCATGGGGAGAGTGTGTACGCCACAGCCAACAGCAGGCCCCGCAGATCAGAGCTTCCCCTGTAGCGCTGTTGCTCAGCATCCGTCAGCACCGCGCCCACTCTGGCTCTCATGATTGACTGCTTTGCATACATGTCCGGGCCAGCTGCCAGGTTGTCAGTGAGCAAACATTTGACAACAAAGTCCACTAAAAAGAAATACTTTGGTGACAATCCAGTTGGCTCAATAAGTATTTTGGTTATTCCAATGACTGAACCATGAAAATTCCACTCACCCCAATGTCTGTCCTGGTGCTCAGTGGTTACAATGAGGATGAAAGCAAGGCCCACTGGTTTTGAGTGTATTTTTCTGTTTCACCAGTTGGTATCCTTGGATTGATCCAGATACTGGGAAACACAATATACTGGCCATAGCAGAGGCTCCCAACACTCTAGGGGAAAGAAGAGCCTGGAGTTGCTTATTCCTACATCTTCCACTGACCCACTGACTAGCGGGGTGACCGTCTTTCTTGATCTCAGATGCCCACTTGAAAAAAGAGCAGTTAAAATACAGCCCGTGCCCAACAGGCTGCTGATGAGGTCTTCCCTCCTCGTGTCTAGGCCTCCGGACTGTGGGCCTTCTCTCCTAGGGGCCTTTTCCCGCCCCCACACTCAGAAGCATGTACAGATGTTCCCTCTTCCTCTAAGAAAATATACCTGAAATATGCCGTACGTGTGCCCAGGAGCCACAGCCACAAGCAGGGACATCTTCTCAACCTCAGGACCTCTGCGTGGCATCATCAAGGAGCCAGAGACCCGGGGAGCCTCAATGCCAAAGGTTACATGGAGGTGAGCAACCACCAGGAGTAGAAATGAGAGCTCCTGTCTCCCAGGAAGAATGAAATCCAGGTGGCCTAGTCGCTTGCAATAATAGAGGCCCTTTGAGGTGATAAAGTGAACCCAACTCATTTTACAGATGGGTAAACTGAGGTTGAGAGTGGGGCAGGGCCCCAGGGAAGCAGTTCTGCCTGGTGGTGAAGAGTAAGAAGCCCTCAGTAGGACTTGGTTCCCCATGAAACCTGCCACTGGTGAGACACCAAGATTCAGACAAGTACTTAAGCTCTTGGCTCTCAGTTTGCTTATGTACAAAATGGGGAGAACACCAGTTCCCACATCTCGGGGGTGGTTGAGAATTAAATGAGACACATTGCCTATAAATGGACAGCATGAGATGGTAATGCAGCCTGGGGCAGGACCCTGGGCAATTTGCTCGTGGAGAGTTTGATGTTATTAATACCTTTTTTTTTTTTTTTGCTGTGGCTGTAGTTAGTTGCCTTCTCAACATCTATTAACCCCCTAGATTCCTAATAGGAATCTGAACCTTTTAGTCAAGTGGTTTCTGGGGGCTCAGGGACAGTTTAGGACAATCACATGCTCTGTCTTCTTTGACACTGTTATGGATTTAAGAACGAGGTTGCTGCATAACTTAGTGAAAACAGAGCAGATCTCAGGACTTTCACTAGATGTGATGGGAAGACCTCCTCTCTTCCGCTGTAGGTAAACAGCAAGCATGGAACCCCGGTGCTGTCAGGAGTTACCTGACAACCACATGGGAAATCATTCTGAATGTGAAGCTGCCACAGACAGCGAGAGACACAGCCCTGGTGACATTATCAACCTCTGGAAGAAACTAGCCTGAAGCCCTCCCTATCTCTGGACTTTCCAGGTACATGGACAGGTAAATCCCCTTTGTTGTTTAAACCAGTTTGGATATCTGCTACTTGCACCCTAACTGTTGATGTGATTTCCCAAGTTCACACAGCGCCAGAGCTCAGCATCTTCAGCTTCTCAATAAATGAGATAGTGCATGAAAAGAGCAATGTACAGGTGATCCATAAGAATGAACGATCCTCCCTTCCTCCCTTTCCTGCTGTGGTCAAAGCAATTTCACCTACACCATCAAAAGTTAGATTTCTAGATTGCTCATGGAGAAATATACTTGTTAGCCTGAACTGTTTGGGGCTTTTTCAAATAGCTGCATGCCTTAGGAAATATGATTGATAGAAGATTGCATGGACCCATTTGGAGTGCAGAGAGGCACTGGAATACCAGCTACTGGGCTGAGTTTAAAACTGAGAACTGGTTATGTTTAGTTAAGATTTTATTAATTAATTTTCCATGATTCCACTTGCTGCTTGGGACTCACATAAGCAAGGATAGAGAATCCAGTGGAAAGGCATTTTCTTAGGTTGGAAGGTAAATCTCTCCTCCACAGTGTGATTCAGGGACCCAGGCACCTCCCGCTTGGTGGCTCTCCTCAACCCCAGCTGGGGGGAGCTCAGGAGGTTCCATAAACAGGGATGGGAAAGACAGACACCTTTATTTTCATTCGCCTCTAACTGACATATAGCTTTGGTTCTATTATGAATGCCCGGAAACAGACGGCTGTAGTATTAGCAGCCCCCGTGAACCTTCTGGCCATGGAAATCAGATATTTTCTCATCACATTTCAGCTGTGGATATCATGAAACTTTGTCTACTTTCATTTGAAATTGCAGTAGCTACTACATCCTGTTCCTGAATGCACTGGTGAAGTGCCCACATGTTTATATGTTGCTGCATATGTTTGCATATATTTCAATGTCATCAATTTTCTTTCTGCTTCTACGTAGTTCACAGATTTCAAAGCATTGTTCTGATAAAGTTCCAGAGACTTCACCAGACGTCGAAGGGTCCAGGGCCCAATACAATTAATACGCCATACCCTGGGGGCTTGTTCTGTGCATCTGCCAGTGAGAGGGAAAGGAGGGGGAGATGACACCTCCATGACACCAGCCTTGACTGAGATGTGACATGCACCACCCTCACCCAAACCTCCTCCAAGTGCCTGTCACCAGGACATGGAGTGACCGAGTGGGCAGCACCTGGCTGTGTGCTGTGGGAGCACTCTGCTTTCAACGGCAAGACAGGAATGGGTTGGGGTGGGGGCGGGGCAGTGGGAGGCCCCTGTAACCAGTGCTGAGCCAGGACTTTACAAGATTCAAAAGGACCACCCATGCAATGCCTTTCCCTGAGCCTAAACACACTTATTTATTATTATTATTATTATTATTATTATTGCATAATTGTTATGCCCTAGAACGTCTATTTCCCTGAGGGTTTCCCCTAGAGACCGTGAACTACTTGATGCAAAGGGTTGTGTCTGATTCATCTCATTATTCCCAGCTTTGACCACAGGGTCATCGTTGTTCACTTGTCCCAATTTTTGTGGGATTCCACTGGGAGCAAAGTGAATTGGGACAAGTGAATGATGATGACATACAGTTGTTTTTCTGACACTTCTGCCAAAACAAGGCAAAAGGCCTGTGCCTCTGTCTTCAGGCACTGGGACATGTTATTTAATGACTGAAGCACATCCATGCTTCTGCCTTCCAGTAAGGTTTGCCTGCTTAAACATACTTGTTGAAAATCAGTTGCATGTGAACCCTCACACAGATGCATGCACACACATACCCACACATGCACACACAGATGCATGCACACACATGCACATATGCACACACAGATGCCTGAACACACACACGTGCACACACAGATGCATGCACACGCATACACACATTGCACACAGATGCATGCACACACATACACACACATGCACACACAGATGCATGTCACGACACACAATGCAGATCTACAGAGTGCATGCGACAGCACACACATGCACACACAGATGCACTGCACGGAGCAGCATACACACATCCATGCACACACTGGGAGAGTGCTTGTCTTACACACACAGATTAGCAGAACACAAGATGCATGCACACATCACACATGCACGAGCACAGAATGCATGCACTACACTGAAGTAGCACATGTGGCACACACATGACTGCATGTCATCACACATACATCACTATGTGAAATACGGCCCTGGGGTGTGCTGATCCCCCCAGAGGGCAGCAGGAGGGCCTGCTGTGTGCTGCTGAGCTGGTTTAACTCCCCTGGCACGGAGAGGGATCTCCTGCCTGTGTGTCTTAGAGCTGCATTTTGGGAGAGGAGCAGAGAGGCCCCCAAAGGGCTTGGGCATCTGTGGGGAGAAAAGCTGCCGTTCATTTCCTGAACTCAGTGGGCAGCAACATGGAGCGGCCTGGCTCACCCAGGGGACCAGGCCAATGTGTTACATGCAATTTAGTGACAGGTCTCAGTCGCTCCAGGGCAGCGACTGAACCATGCTGGCTTATTAACTCCAAGGACTGACATGGCCAGCAGGGAGGAGAGGACTGGAGGGTCAGCAGTCAGCCCATTCTCTTGCAGTGGTTAAAGGGACGCCATCCTCGAGAGACGTTCCCAGCCCTGATGCTTCTCTGTGTGGGAGGGAGGGGAGCTGAGGGTGAGGGCAAAGCCATGATCTCATTCCTGCTATGGTGCTTGTGTGCATGGAGCCAGGCTGCTGGGCTGAGTGCCATGACCCCATGCACCAGCCAAGGGACCAGGGCAGTGGCTTTGCAGCCTGTGTGTGTCTCCACTTCCTCCCCGTGGAACAGAGATGACCAGGGTGGATCCCTGGCTCCTAGGGTTGCTGGAAGCGTCGGATGCACCTGTTGGTGCACACGCTTAGAACCAGCACAGGTACTAGAAGGAATGTAAGGGCCTGTTTTTATCAGGGATATGCTTGCAAAACCATTCGTGCCACGGAGACTATAGGTGAAAATCAGATGTGAAAATCCTGATGACCCAGGCTCCTTTAAACCTTTTCTAAAGTTATACTGATTCTTCATAAGGGATGTATTGGTCAAGGTTCTCCAGAGAAACAGCTCCAACAGGATAGACAGGCATGCATATCAGAGGACATTCATTATGGGAATTGGCTTAGGCAATTGCGAAGGCCAAGGAGTCCCACAGTCTGCTATGAGCAAGCCGGAGAATGGGAAAGTGAGTGGCACAGTTCAGTTCAAGTCTGAAGGCCTGAGAGCCAGGAGGGCCAATGGTGCAGCTTCCAGCCCAAGGCGGAGGTCTGAAACCAGGGATGGGACACTGGAGTAAGCCCAAGGATCCAAAGGCCCACAGACCAGGAGCACTGATGTCTGAGGGCAGGACAAGACAGATGCCCCAGGCCTGGAGAGATACTGAACTCGCCCTTTCTCTGCCTTTTTGTTTTATCCGGGCCCTTAGCGGGTCAGATGGGGCCCACCCACATTGGGGAAGAGTGTTCTTTTTACTCAGGCTACTGATTCTGATGCCAATCTCTCCCAGACACACCCAGAAACCATGTCATCCCAGCTACATGGGTATCCTTTAGCCCAGTCAGGTTGACACACGAAATTCACCATCACGAGCCCACCACTCATCAACCTGGCACCCACATGCATCTCCTTAAATCACACTCCATCTCCAAATAAAGACAAAATAGAGTGTGATTCTCCCAACATCAAACAACTCTCCTGCATACAACCGAAAACACACCAGCCAGCCTCCTCCCCAGAAAGAAGATAAAGTCCTTGAGTGATATTCACTCCCCTGGCATCTCATAACTGAACACTACGATGTAAAATTAACAATGCTGCAATACTGATAGAAAGCCAATTCGTCTTAGGTTACACGATAAAGAAATGGGAGAGGAAAGAAAACAAAGACATTTGCTGACTATGTACATTTACACACACGTATTCATAGCAAGAAGAAGGAAATGCTCTTGACGGGTGGCAAATGCTGTGTACGATATTCTGATTGCCAAAGGGCAAATTTGAACATTTTGTTTTTTAACCTGTTCAGAGTATGTTTTGTGCTGTCTTTACAATGTAATGAAGTAACTTCCTTTCATGATGACAACGGTTATTTATAAAGCTCCATGTTTGCCCCACAGTGGGGTGCACCTTGGGGTGGAGGATCTGCAGTACTGAAGCCAGCAGGACAGGTGGGGGCGGGTGGTGGGAGAGAGGGCTCAGGTACTTCAGCCTTCTGTGTGATTGATGTGTAGTGGCTGGGTGGCCACCCCAGCGTTTGGCCATTACCACATCAGAAAGCAGTGAAATCACCCAGCGGGACTGTGCAGCAGATTGGACTTTTGAATATAAGCCCCTGTGAATCCCATCCATGAAACTTCCTCCATCCCACCCTCAATGTCGTTGCCACACAGGGTGGACACTTGCAGAATTTAATGACGATCATTTGGATGCCTGACTTGCAACACAGGTGGGAACGCCATTGGTGCTGACCTCAGGGCCAGGCAGGAGCTCGGCTGCTTTCTGCAGGAGTGGAAGCCTTCCCTCCCTTTCCTGACCAGCAGTTAATGGGCTCCTGTGGCCATCCTTTTGGTTTCCCCCAAGCCTTCCCCACTTGACACTTTTTCCAGGACATGAGCAGTGGTGGGTACTTGAGCCACCTCTCCACTCAGGCAGTTGGCAATCTGCACACACATCTGTTCTCCTTCCCCGAGACAGGCGCTGCCATCCAAGGGCGGGACCCGGGAGACAGAATGGCATTTCCATGCAGGCTGCCACGGTGCTTAGGCAGGAAGGGGACGAGAAGGGGCCTCCGGGTGGCGGCATCTCCTGATGTAATTAGCCCATGTGGACCTCACCTCCTGCGGTTTGCCGGCTCAGGGGTTGAGCATTTGTCTGGGCTGTGACGGGGACCCCCCACCTTGCAAGGGCGACATATGGCTGAGGAATTCGCAGCCCCAGGAGTCGGGTCTTGGGTGCGCTCTGTTCCCAGATTCATCACTGCAGTGGGCTGAGCCATGAGATACCTTCTTTGGGATGCAGCTTTTCCCGACTGCTGAAGTGCTTGGAAGGGAGAGCTAGGGCAACTCCAATAACCATCACGGGAATCTCCCTTCTTTTCAAAGCCTGGGACTCATTGAAAGCTTTTCAATTATTTTAGCAGTGCTTATTGAAGAATAATATTAGACAAGGGGCAAAGACTTCAGGATAATAGAAGAGCAGGGTACTTTTTTTTTTTTTTTTTCCTGAGACAGGATCTTGCTCTATCCCCCAGGCTGGAGTGCAGTGGCACCATCATAGTTCACTGTGGCCTCAAGTTCCTGGGCTCAAGCAGTTCTCCTACCTTAGCACCCTGAGTAGCTGGAATTACAGGCATGTGCCACCACTCTCTGGTTTTTATTTGTTTGTTTGTTTTGGTTTGGTTTTTTGTAGAGGTGGGAATCTCACTATGTTGCCCAGGTTGTTCTCAAACTCCTGGGCTCAAGCGATCCTCCTGCCTCTGCCTCCCAAAGTGCTGGGACTACAGGCATGAGTCACCACACTTGGATAATTCTTTAAAAAAAAATTGGTAGAGATGGGGTCTTGCTTTGTTGCCTAGGCTAGTCTCCAACTCCTGGCTTCAAGTAACCTTCCCACCTCGGCCTCCCAAAGTGCTGAGATTACAGGTGGGAGCCACCATGCCTGGCTAAAATGCAAGGTCTTACATGTAAGAAGAATTCTTGTTGTTTGTTAGCATCTCTCAAACAAAATAAACTTTTAAAAAGCTATTATTTATTGAACACTTCCCAAGTGCTAGGCATTCTGCTAAGCTCTTTAAATGTTAGTTTAACTCCACAAAATTTCCAGCTTTATACATCAAATAGGCTGAAAGTGAGTAAACTCACGTGGATCAAACTAAGACATTCCATTTCTTAAAAGTCTAGGTGATAATTGATAATATCCCCATTTTACAGATGAATAAATTGAGGGTCAGAGAGGTTAAGTAATTTGGCCTCAGTCACGTAATTCATGAGAGTGGCAGAGCCAGGATTTAAATACAAACATTAATTTGTGTAATAGGAGCACTACATGATGCTAATCTCAAGTGTGGAATTTTTAAAAAATTCACTAAATTTGGAGTCTTTTTGACTCCAAAATTTCACACTTGAGATTACCGTCATGTAGTGCTCCTATTACACAAATTAATGTTTGTGAAGTGCTCAGAATGGTTCCTGACAAAGGAACTGCTATATAAACAAGGTTAAATAAGAATAAATTAAGAAAGTATTTTGTATTCATTCCAATAATTGTTACGCATTAAATCCCAGTCACTCAACATAAAATCCTCTATAGTTTGCTGTGTTTGGCCCTAAAAGCCTCCCAGTCCTCCTCATGCTCCATAAACCACCAACACAGCCCCAGCGCCACCTGCTCCGTCCTCCCAAGTTCACGTCCAGAGGCTTCTTGCACACGAACTTGTCACAGACACCGGGTCAGATAAGTCTCTATTTTTCTCTTGGAAAACGTGGAAACCATCACAAGGACCATTTTTCCTTTTTCATCACAGGGTTATAGAAACGTAGAGATGGAAAGTTCCAGGCAGCACATCTAGTCCAAACTCCCCCACATCAGAGCATCTCCTGAGAGCAGGAGGTGGGTGCCAGAAAGACCTGGGGGTTAATCCCATTATGTGCCCAAACCCAGTGTGTGGCCTCGGGCGCGTCTCATAACATCTCTGGGTCTATAATTGCCTGTGGTGTGGGGATTGAGCCTGATCTTCTGTGTGTGTGTGCGTGAGAGATTCCCTTTTCTGTTATTATAAACAAACACGTTCTCAGATCAGTACAACTAGCTTCAGAGCTGATATTAATAGAAATTATTCCAAAATTATTCTTAGGTTACAAATAACTACTATCCCACATAAAAAGGGGAAAAACCCACTCAATCAAAGAAAGGGTGTCCTACATATGTTTCCATGGCAATGAGTTTATGCATTCCCTAATTTTTTTCTGGCTAGTTACCCACCACTTCTCCAATGGGTTCATTTAATTTCTTGGAAAATCATATTGACCAATGAGAGCATCCGGGCCACATGGACATTCCAAATTCATGATAGATATTGCTATTATGAAAATACTCAGGTCTTGAGAATTCCTCTGCCAAAAGATCCCAAAAGGCTTTATGAAAAGCATTAGTCATGCCTCAAAACTGCCCACTGAGGCAGGTCAGTATTATTATCCCCATTTTAACAGAAGGAAAACTGAGGCAATTATAGTTAGGCCACTTCCCCAGGGTCACATAGCAAGTCAGTGGCACAGTAGTAGGAGAGGACTGGGCCTGATCTTTAACGTTGGTTTTTAGATTCAAGATTCCGTACGTAAGATCGTGTGATTTCACCATGAAACGATATGTCCTCCTGAAACGTAACATTCTCATAGAACACAACCTCCTGGGAGAGGGCCGTTGGCTTCCACGTCACTTCCTTTTTTGCTCTTTGCATGGTTTGGATAGGTCGTTCATGCACTCAGGGCAACAGGTACAAGGTACAAAAGGGTTTACAGTGAAAAATAGCTTCACCCTGCTCACACTTCCCTCAGCTGCCCGGCCGCCTCCCGGGAGGCAGCAGCATCATTTTCTTCCTGTCCTTCCGGAGCCAGTCCGTATATGTGAAAGCAGTCACATGTGGGAGCACCTCCAGCCCACTGGGCAACGGCCACACACCTCACTCACCCCTAACCTGTTTGGGGCGGACCCCCTTCCTCTGGGTTCTCCAGATGTCCTGAAACCGTCCTTTCTCCTCTGTCCCCTTTCTTGCTCTTTATTTTGGAACCTGATGTCCAGTCTCTAGGACTAAGACGATGAGAAATTCAGGCCCAAAGGACCTCCCTGTATCCCAGGGAAGAAGAAGCTGGCAGAGGAGGCCAAATTCGGGGAGGGGGTGGAGCTGGCTAAATGGAAGGAGGGGCATGTCTCATCTCCTTTGGGCACAAAGTTCGAATGATATCCAGAAAGGGAAGAGAGAGAAATCCATCCAGGAAGAGCAGGGAACATCTTTTTAGGAACATTTCTTATGACATGTTTGTCTAAAGCACTTCCCTGTGACCCCATTCAGACTGGGAAGACTGGAGGAAGAATTAGCACAGCAGATGTCCCCATGCGCCATTGCTAGCAGATTTGTGCCACATCCCTTTGCACTTGGGCTACATTTGAACTTGCTCACTGTGGCCCATGTCCTGTGGGGTCTGGCCCTGTCCACCTCCACAACCTGAGCGTCAGACCCCAGCCCACCCTGGCTGCACAGCCTCTTTGTCTGCTCCTCCAACCCCAGCTCCTGTCCAGCATGGGGCTTCCGAATGTCCTGGACGGGCCATTCACTCCCTCCTCTCAAGGAGACGCACAAAAGTGGCTCATCCTCCTGCTTGGCTATGACCTTAGAGAAGCTGCCCCAGGCCCTAGGTTTGCACTCACCCCTCCCCAGAGATTCATCATCGGGTTCTACATTTTCCCATAACATTTAACACAGTCTGAAATTATTACATTATTTACTTAGTATATTTTACCACATTTATCCTATGTTTACTTATATATTTTTCTCTCTCTCACCACTGGGGTACAACGTCTATGAAAGTGAGGGCTTTGGTTCGCCTTGTTCCCTAGTCTCTCCCCAGTGCCAAGAAAAGCATGTGCCAGGTGCTCAGTACCTTTACTGAATTGTTCAATGAATAATAGAAAAGTTCAGAGTATATACTTTCCCCGTTTTCCCAAAGATTTGCCAAAAATGTGGTAGAGCCAAGCTCTGTCTTGCCAGTGGCATGGCATCCCTGTGTGAGTCCTTGCTTAGAAATAAAGCTGGAGAGGGAAGTCAGGAAGCAGAACCTCGGTTCTCAAACAAGGGCATCGGTTCCCACCGGGGCAGCCCTGGGAAGATGGTGTGGTTGGCCAAGGTCTGCCCATTTCCAGGCAGGCCTGTCCACAGACCCACAGTCACCTGTCCTAGGTGCCAGGGTGCACACCCTGGCCGGTCTCCACACGTGGTCGTGGATGGAAAGTCCTGTGTCTGTGCCACTAGGCAGAAGTGGCTGCACAATTAAGAAACTGAATTTTAGTTTAGTTGGTTTAATTTTAATTTATTTCAAATTATTATTTTAAAGTTTTACTTCAATTATTTATTTATTTATTTATTTATTTATTTATTTATTTTGAGACGGAGCCTCTTGCCCAGGCTGGAGTACAGTGACGCGATCTCAGTTCACTGAAACCTTCGCCTCCTGGGTTCAAGGGATTCTCCTGCCTCAGCCTCCCGAGTAGCTGGGATTACAGTTGGCTGCCACCATACCTGGCTAATTTTGTATTTTTTTGTGCCCAGCCAAATTATTCTTTAAAATTATTTAGCTAATTGCTACCATATTGGACAGTGTGGCCCTGACCTGTTAAGCCAAGTCAGGAAGCTGCATTTCCTCATTCATTCCTCAGGACAGCCCCATGAGAGGTAGCTACTGTTACTATCCCACTTCACAGATGGGAAAACTAAGGCCCAGGGAGGTAAATAACTTGCTCAGGGTCCTCAAGTAGGGAGCAGCGGAGCTGAGATTCCAGCCCTGAGCTGGCACTCTTCAGCAGCGCACAGTCCACCCTCTCTGCACTCTGGCCAGCGTCAGCATCACCTCCAGAAACAGTGCATGCACCGGGAAGGACACAGCTTTGGAACCATCTGCGTGAAAATGCAAATGTTTAGGTTCGCATTGCAAACCCCGCTGTAAATCAGCTGTGACTTTGGACAAAGCCCATCATTTCTCTAAAGCCCTAACTTCTACGGATTGCATCTGCCTTCCCTTCTTCCCCATCCCCACTCCCAGTAATTCCTGCTCCACCTTCAAACCCCCAACACACATCTCACTCAAACTCCCTTTCAAAGGCTGGGTGCAGTGGCTCATGCCTGTGATCCCAGCACTTTCAGAGGCCAAGGTGGGCGGATCACTTGAAGTCAGGAGATCAAGACCAACCTGGCCAATATGGTGACACCCTGTCTCTACTAAAAATACAAAAATTAGCTGGGTGTGGTGGCATGCGCCTGTAATTCCAGTTACTCTGGAGGCTGAGGCAGGAGAATTTCTTGAACCGGGAAGTAGAGGTTGCAGTGAGCTGAGATTGCTCCATTGCACTCCAGGCTAGGCGTCGTAGTGAGACTCCATCTCAAAATACATACATACAACTCCCTTTCAAGATCAGCTCCCTGCATTTCTGGTCATCAGTTATTCCTACTCTAGTAGGTGTTCTGGTTATCTCTTGGTGTTTAACAAACCACTTAAGGATTGAAAACAACATGATTTCATGGGTTGGGAATTCAGGAAGGGCTCAGCTGGGCAGCTCTCGCTAGAGGTCTCTCATTTGGTTGTCATCTGATGTTGACTGACATGTCAGATGGGTATCCAGGACGGTGCACACATGTTAGTGGTTGGGGCTGGACGTCACTTGGAATCTCGGCAGGTGGCAGATTAGAACCTTCACGTGACCCCTCCATGTGGCTTGGTCTTTCCTCTGCATGGCATTTGTGTCCACCAGAGTGAGCATCTCGGGAGATGCAGGAGGAAGCTGTCAGCCTTCCTGTGATCCATTCTCGTGAGTCCCAGAAGGCCACTTCTGCAGCCAGCTATTGATCGAGCAAGTCACTAAAGCCAGCCCAGGGTCCGGGGAAGAGGATTACAGCGCAGCTCTTGATGGCAACATGGGAACAGCACTTTGTAAGAGGACCATGAATGAGGGAGGTACTGTCATGGCCACTTTTGTAAAGTAAAATCTGTCAGAGAATGAAGGTGAAATAAGTCAGTGTGTTCCCTTTCTCAAGGGACTTTGCATTTAAATTTGATCTTTCATTGACACGCTGCAAATGAGTTTCCCAGAAAATAATACTTGGTGTCCTGCTGCCCTGCCGGGGTCTCCCAGCACTGCTTTCGTTTTCCTGTATGTGTGTTGTCAGGGACACCATCTGCACAGTCCTCTGTAGGGGCTCCATCTAATTTTCCCACAAAATTACTATAATTCGTAGTAATAACTGTCGCAATACCTAACATTTGTTAGGAGATGTTTATGGAAATGGTCAAGTGCTAAGAACTTTCTATATTTCTTCTCATTTAGTCTGTCTGAAGGGGTAATGATTCCCATTCCAGGCAGCTGAATGATGGATCCAAGATCTAGACAATCTAATTAACAAGTGGGGAGCCAGGCTTCTTAGCAAAATCTCTGAGTGAACCTTGACTGGTACATTTTACACACACAAACACACACACACGTGCACACATACAGGTTCATATTGGGAGTTAGTTTGAACGATTGTGGGGGCTGTCTGAAGAAGTCTGCCATTTGTAGGGCAGGAGGACGGGAAGGAAACATCCTGAGCTGGAGCTCCATGGGCCCAGCCAAGCTGCATCGTCCACAGGTGGGAGCTCTCCTTCCCTCCCTCTCTTAGATTATTGTAACAAGTGCGTCATTTCCAGCTTGAGGCAGCTAAAGACAGTGCTGCCATGAGCTCACACAGATATCTTGGTGCACCGAGACACAAGCTTTGCCAGGGGATATGCTTAGGAATGGAATTACAAATTATAGGACGTCCTCAACTTCGACTTTCTAGACAATTCCAAACTATTTCTTCAAGAGGTGTCCTGGCCAGTGCAGCATTTTCCATCTGAGGAGCTGCAGTCAGCCTCCAGGTAACCTCTGCTCACTGGTTCACGTCCTGTCCTCTGAGACCCAGAGGTCCCTTCCGGGTTCGGTCCTCCTTGCCTGTGAATGCCACAGTGCAGGGGCATAGTCGGTGCTGAATTAAATATCTGTTGTCTGAATGAACAGAGGAGTTAAATTTGAAAACAGTGTGCCCACCCTCCTGGTCTATGCTGTTCAAATTCTTTCCACTGATGACCTATGCCAGCCCATAAGGCATTTTTATACCAGTTAGATAAAGAGACCTCTTTGGTGGGCAAATTGCGAAAATTCCTCCGCTCTGCACAGAAGCGGTTACAGTGGCTTATGGCATGAATGGTGGGACCCAAACTGCATTTCAGCCCCCGATTGCATTGGTGAAAGACACACCGGGAGGCAATCCTAAGCAGACGCCCTCATTCCCAGGTCTCGCCTGTGGGCTCCGACCACACTCCTGTGGATCAAAGTTCTTCAAAGGCAGCAATGGTCCCCAGACTTTTTGGCACCAGGGACTGGCTTCATGGAAGACAATTTTTCCAGGACCAGGGGTGGGGAGGACAGTTTCGGGATGATTCAAGTGCATTACATTGATCATGTACTTCATTTCTATTATGATTACATTGTAATATATAATGAAATAATTACACAACTCATGATCATGCAGAATTGGTGGCAGCCCTGAGCTTGTTTTCCTGCGCCTGGATGGTCCCATGGGGGTGGTGGGAGGCAGTAGCAGGTCATCAGGCATTAGATTCTCACAAGGAGTGTGCAGCCCAGATCCCTCACATGCGCAGTTCACAGGATTCATGCTCCTATGAGAATCTAACGCCGCTGCTGATCTGACGGGAGACGGAGCCCAGGCGGTAATTTGAGCGGTGGGGAGTGGCTGTGAATATAGACGAAGCCTCGCTCGCTCGCCTGCTGCTCACCTACTGCTGTACGGCCTGGTTCCTAACAGGCCACAGATTGGTACCAGTCCACGGCCGGGGGATTCGGGACCCCCAACAGCAGCATTCAGAATGCAACATGGTTACCAAGCCTTTCTAGTTCCCAAGAAAGCAGTTTTTCTAAACAATGCACACAGAGAAGTGAGTCCAAAAAGCATCACAAGATTCCTGTTGGTTCAGTAGCTTTTAGGAATTGAGAGTCACGGGCGAATCTAGCCCAGGAAGCCCCCCGTCCCATATTTAAGGTTGAGTCTAAATGTCAACCCGGGCACTGCTCTTCCAGGTTCTGTTCTGGAGTCTCAGTCTGGTTTCCCAGGCAGGATGCTAGGACACAGGGCTCCCAGATGGCATCGTCACACCACGGCTCCCATGGCAAGAGGATGCCGATAATTCCAGGGCTCGACT
Source organism: Papio anubis (assembly GCF_008728515.1). Taxonomy (NCBI): domain Eukaryota; kingdom Metazoa; phylum Chordata; class Mammalia; order Primates; family Cercopithecidae; genus Papio; species Papio anubis. The sequence goes on along the minus strand of NC_044993.1, from coordinate 3,247,762 downwards.
TCCAGAAAGGGACTTGACTCAGACACTGCAGTTTGGAATTAACCTGCTCAATTCAACTAGCTGGGGAACAAACCAGATTCCACATTCGAGGGCACTGTCTGGGCTGAACGCGCTGCGGAAAGCGGGCAAACATGAGTGGAACTTCTTAGTAAACAAAGGGCGGCCCTCGGCAGCCTGCACGGTACCAGTGTTTTCTAAAATGGCATTTTATTGCCTACATAATGCAATTTCATGACAAATTCTGGGCCGCCTTCCCACACCCCATATTAAGTTATTTCTTTTTATTATGCTCATTTTATTGATGATGTCATGACACGGCCCATCAACCCTTAATTAAAACCACCGCTACAATGTTAGGACTCCTTTAAACCGTGAAAACCAGGGTTTTGGAGAAGTCCTTTAGGAGAGTTTGCTGCTAGGACGGACGAGGACCCCGCTTGCTTCAGGACAGTCATTGTGGGTTTCCAGAAAAAAAGCAAGAGGTTCTCAGAGGTGCTGGGGTATGGGGGAATTCAGGGTTGTTAGGGGTTGAACTGTGCCCTCCAGAAAAAGGTGCGTTGAAGTCTTAACGCCCTGGTTCCTCTGAAGGTGACCTTATCCGAGGGTCGTTGCAGATGTAATTAGTTACGATGAGGTCATACTGGAGTAGGGCGGGCCCCTAATTGAATATGACTGGTGACCTTATAAGGAGATGGTCATGGAAACTCACAGAGATGCACAGGAGGCAATACCACATGAAGATGAAGGCAGAACTCAGGGTGATGCTTCTGCGAAACGAGGGATACCACAGGTCTCCAGCAACCACTGGAAGCTGGGGGGAGCCCGGGGAAAACCCTCCCTCACAGCCTCCGAAGGAACCAGCCCTGTCGACACCTTGATTTCAGACTTTTGGCCTCCAACACTGTGAGACAACACATTTCCATTGCTTTAAGACACCCAGTTTGTGTGTTTTGTTAAGGAAGCCCCAGGACACTCACATACAGGGTTTGATTGCGTCTTCCTGAGTTTAATCACCCCAACCTTGAAACGCCCCACATGCAGGCAAATTCTGTGTTTCCCATCAGAACCACAATCACATCTTCCTGGCCTGGACATCAAAGGCATTTTGGTGGGGATAGGATTTGCTCTGCAGGGGCGCCCAGCTTTGACCATAGTTATAATCCGAACATTCGGCATTTGGGGAGAAATAAATGCACCCACATAATTAATTATAGAAAGACCACAAGGGAGGCTCTGAGAGTTTCTAGGGTTTGAGTTTGTCTTGGGTTCAAAAAAAGGGCTCGGAAAAACTGGATATCCTTCCAACACAACAGATCCCTGTTTTACAGGTAGCACAAAGTTTGAGAACCCGTCACTGAGATCATTGATTCTGGGAGAACACGTTTGTTGCATCCTCAGGGAATCCTTGGTCCCCATTTCCAGGTGGGGAAACCAAGGTTGGCAGAGGCAGCTGTGGGCCCAGATCACAGCCAGAGTGTCGCAGCCTCAGTGGCCAGCTGGCTGTGGTGGCTGGACGTGGGTTCACTGGGCACTGGTGTGTGGATGTGGAGGAGATATGCACGCGTGCGTGTGTGTGTGTGTGTGAGAGAGAGAGAAAGAGGCCTTATCTCCCATGAGAACGGTAAAAACCTATGTAGTTAAAAATCACTCTTGAAAAAAATTGCAGTGAGGTCTGTTTTTATTGACTTATTAATTATAATATTATCAACATACTTAGTGTAATTTAAGCAATGGCAAAAAAAGACAGTTGGCACCTTTACAAGCGGACCCCTTCAAATAGATTCACTTGAGTAAACATCACCTCCTTCCAAGGAGTCTCCCCGGAAATCTCAAGTTAAGCCACCAACAAAATCAGTCTTAGTAACACCCTGGTTTTTAAAAATAACAAATTGTTGGCCGGGCACAGTGGTTCATGTCTGTAATCCCAGCACTTTGGGAGGCCAAGGCAGGCAGATCACGAGGTCAAGAGATCGAGACCATCCTGGCCAACATGGTGAAACCCTGTCTCTACTAAAAATCCAAAAATTAGCTGGGCGTGGTGGCACATGCCTGCAGTTCCAGCTACTTGGGAGGCTGAGGCAGGAGAATCACTTGAACCTGGGAGGTGGAGGTTGCAGTGAGCCAAGATTGCATCACTGCACTCCAGCCTGGTGACAGAGTGAGACTCCATCTCAAAAGAAAAAAAAAAATAACAAATTGTTCTTTCCTAATTAAAAAATAAAAATTTGTGGAAAAATTAGAAAACACAAAACAAATGTATAAAATAAAATTTAAACTGACTATAATCTTATCGATCAAGGTTGTGCCAAAGATGTCGGAATATTTATTTCCAGCTTCTTTACATGTCTGTGTATGTGTGTGCAATTTTGAATTCCATTTTTATACATCTTGTAATACTTATATTACCATTAGAAATGACATTATAGGAATGCTAACTATTAATATCATTAATAACTTCATAATTATAATTGTTGGTGCATATCTTTCAATCTTATTTGCCACTTGTGATCATTGACGAAGACTCAAGAATGGAAATGTTAAGAAAAAGCACTTCTCAGCCACTGGGGCACTGTGGTGGGGGGCGGATTGGAAGGGGTGTTAATCACCAGGGGACTCCTTAACTGGTCATTCCACCAGGCCTATGTTCTTGGTTTTTAAGGAGCTTGGTGCCTGTGCACTGTGCCATGAACACAATAGTTACATCACAAAATAACTTTCACAACAATGACAACCACAAACTACCAAATGCCAGACACTGTGCTGAGCACCTCCTGGGCACTGAACCATTCTCAACACCTAATCCCCACAGTGTTCCTACCAGATGGCTCAGATTGTCATATACATTTGATGAGGCAACACAGGCAGCAAAAGCCGAGGTACTGCAACTCACAGCCACACTGTATACCCACCAACAGGGTACAGGAGACTGAGATCCAATCACTTCCCTTCCCAAATCCCAAGCATCTCCAGGGACCTGCAGTTGGAACTTGTGCATTCTGCATAGACACTGCACTCTTTGTGGATGTCTGATTGCATGTGCCTACCTGCACTGCAAAGGAGCTATTCTCCTGGCACCTTCTGCTGCGGGAGACCTGGGAAGGTTTTATCTGGCAATTCAGCCTAACTAGTTACTTTTCATAAATCAGCTTGAATCCTATCTCAAAATCAACATGAAAAGGCCCATCTTGGAATGTTTTTGCCCAGAGCTTATGGTGCTGTACATATTCTTTTCTTTTTTATTTTTTGAGATGGAGTCTCACTCTGTCGCCCAGGCTGGAGTGCAGTGGCACGATCTCGGCTCACTGCAAGCTCCACCTCCCGGGTTCACGTCATTCTCCTGCCTCAGCCTCCTGAGCAGCTGGGACGACAGGTGCCTGCCACCACACCCTGCTAATTTTTTGTATTTTTTTAAGTAGAGACGGGGTTTCGCCGTGTTAGCCAGGAAGGTGTCGATCTCCTGACCTCGTGATCTGCCCACCTCGACCTCCCAAAGCGTTGGGATTACAGGCCTGAGCCACTGTGCCCGGCTGGTGCTGTACGTATTTCTAAGCAACAGAAACCAATCTTTCTCCAATATTCAAACCTCTTCAAGGAATTTAAAAGAAAAATGTGTGGTCAACTTTGAATTTTCTGTGAGCATTTTTTAAAGAATCTATTTACATGCACCGTCAGCATGTGCTTTTACTGGAGGTAGAGTCAGCCTTCCTCCAGAGAAACATTAACATGTTATCAAGCACGAAAATCAGAAAAACAATTATTCTGCACTTCAGTAGATTATGTCGATGTAATGATCATGCAACTATTTGGGTTGATAGGAAACTGCATCTAAGTTCTTACTTTGCCCTGGATATTTTATGGATATTTTGGGGAATGAGGCACTGCTTGTTGCCCTGGGTGTGAGTAATGTGGCCGTGGAAACCCACTACGCTAGCACAGCAGTTAACCTAGGGCAGGGGTTCCCAACCAGGGGTGATTTTGCTGCCCAGGGACAACTGGCAATGTCTGCAGAGGTTTTTGGTTGCCAGTACTTGGAGGGGAGAGTGCTCCTGGTCTCTACTGAGAAGATGCTACCGGGGACTAAATGGTGTCCTACAACAAAGAGTTATTCCACCCAAAGGTCGGCAATGCCAAGGGCAAGAAACTCTGATCTAAGATAATTTGTCTTATACAAATTACACACCGATAAATATAATATTTAAATTTATATAATGTACAATATAATTTATTATATTTGAGTATTTTAAAACATAATTGTAATTTTAATATTTAAATGTATGTATATAATGTACAATATAATTTATATTATATGTGAATATTTTACAACACAATTTTAAACATTTAGATTTTATAATTTTATAAATACGAATTTTAAAATTATATATGTATATATAATCACACACACATATATATGTGATTCACATACATATATACATTTCCTTATTTGATGCAGGCACCCAGTTCAGCTGATTGCAGTCTCCACCTCCACCCAGTGGAAGACGCCACGTTTCTGCTTCCTTGGTTAACTCCTTGGTTTGGTGGAGGACATCCTGCAGCAGCTTTCTGAGAAAAGGTGCATGGGAAGTGTATTTCTTGACCCCTTGAACTCCTTCAACCCTCCTGTTTGATGGATGGCCTTGTCGAGTTGAGAATTCTCAGGTGGAGATGCCTTTTGTTCACAATCTCCGGCTTCTCTCTGCATTTTCTAGCCCCCCAATGTTGCCACCAAGAAGTCTGGAGTTTTGTTCACTTCCAGAAAGATTTTCTTATCTTTCTCTTCCAACTTTTGCCTTGAACTTTTCACTTATGCTATCATATTTTTCTCTGCTAAGAGCTTTGTGAGGAATACTGTTTTTGTTTCATGAATACAATATTTTATTTTCTTTCTCTGAGGTTATTCATAGTAGCCTTTCTCATTTTAAATTTGTGCTCACTGATTAGTCTTTTACCTTCCTGCTTCTTTTCTTGCTTGTTGTTATTGTGGTAAAATACTTATAAAGTTTGCCCTTTTTACCATTTAAACTTTTCAATCTAGTGGCATTTAGAGCATTCACAGCGTAGTGCCGTCACTGCTTCTTTCTAGCCCCAGAACACTCCCATCACCCCACAAGGAAACTTGTGCCCATTAGCAGCCATTCCCACCCCTCTCCCTGCAGCCCCTGATAACCACTCAAGCACTTCCTGTCTCTGTGGATTTGTCTGTTCTGAACGTTTTACATGAACAGAATCAGACCTCTTGTGTCTGCAAGATGGGGGCCCCAGGTTGCTATCTCCTATTTAAGAGCAGGGCACTGAAGGCCAAGTTCTCTGCAGTTTCCACCTCTCTTGCTGGATTCCCAGGTTTGTGCCCTAAACAAAGTCCCTTCAGTGTCATCTAGTGATGCTTCAGGAAGGACCTCCCTGCTGCCCACAACAACAGCCTCGGCTCTGGAGACACTGCCCCTCTCACCGTGCCCGTGGGCACCCACTCCTAAGGCGGAGAGGCAGAGCGTGCCTCCAAGAATAAGGACTGTCTGCTCCAACCCTGGTGCCGCCCACAGCACCACCGGCTGGATGAGCCCAGGAGCCCTGGGGACATAGGGTGGACTGGAGGACAAAGGTGGCCCCCTCCCCACCCCACTTCACTCTCAGTTTCACGGCGTTTATTCTCCTGTGCTCTGCGGTGTTGCCGCCAATGCTTTAATTGCTTGGAAAACGAGTCAGTGGTCACCTGTGTGTTCCTGCCACAGAAATGGGCAGGATTTTTAGGTTCCACATCCTGCCCAAGCTACTTTGAGGGGCTTCATTTGTTTTTCAAGCGAGGTGTCCAGGGAGGAGGAACACCTACAGGAAAAGGCAAATCGCTATTCCTTCCTGTTTCCTGCTCATTGCTGAAGTGGCCAGTCTTCATCTGAGCCCAGCAGGAGCAGTTACACAGCAAGGAGGCAGAGGGTCCCTCAGTCCCTGCCTGGAGTCAGCTGCCCGGCACCTGCCCCCGACGTGGCCTTGTCCTCGGGAAGGGGTCATGCTTCAGATGCCTGATCTAGCTCAGATCTCAGGGCAGTCCTGGGGGAGGTGAACTCACCCTCCCCCCGATACCCTCACCATGTCAGAGGTCAGAGGGCATGGCATGGGATTCAAGCCAATCACCAGCTCACAATTCTATACACAATTATCTTGGATTTGAGTTAAAAGGCCAGCCAGGACAGAACCCAGTCACCACACATTCCTCTGCTAATGTGTCGTTTCTTGGAAATGCACAAACAAATAAAGCAAAGAGCACACCCACTGCTGGTGAGTTCTCACGACTCTGCTTGCTGATGTGGATACACCAACAGTAGCTCTCAGGGGTTTTAATGCTCCGGACAATTTAAAATAAAGGACCTGGTTTGGGGAGGAAGGAATACAGGATGTTTTAAACAGCAGAAAACTGAACATTCTTGTCCCAGGAAATCAGTGACCGCTACAGATGAGCACTCGGACTGAAGGGTCACTGTAAGTGGAAAAATGAGAACAACGTCTCTATTACAAAGCAAGCCCAGGGGTAAGGGAATACCAATTGGTACCAATTAGAGACGGATCAGATAGGTGGGGAAAGTTCAGATCCCCTCTGGAGTATATTTATATATCCTCTCTAGAGCAAAAGCCTAGTTAACCTGTGACTGGCTGTCGCCTTCCCCCCTCGGTGACCCGATCCACAGTCTCTCTGCAAGCTATTTCAACGGTGGCTGACTCTACTCCACGTTATTTGTAAATATGTTGCAGGGGACACATTTTTTCCAACTGTCTGAAACATTGCAAACCCAATTGCCCTCCAGAATGAGGACAGTAATGTGGACTGGTAAGGCAAGAGGGTGCCAGGCAATAGGGAGTGGTGGGGCCTGTGGCTGAGCCCCAGGCACTCATTTCCACAGGGGAACACTGGCCAGGCCTGTGGCCAGACCTTCTGGGTTTATCAAGAGCAGCAGGACAACCAGATTTATAGGTAAGATGTCTCCACTTTGAAAACATTGTAGGCCAACAGAATATGCCCGAGGCAATGGAAGACTCCTGGATTAAAGTCACAGAAAATGACGGCAGCTTTTCTCTACGCATTGACCAAATCCTCTCGCCTCCCATAAAGGGACAGCCGGTGGTACTGTGGTCTACGCACAGGCTTGTGGCTGGGCCAGAGAGCTCCCCAGCCCACACTACTCTCTAGTTCTGGCCAGGAGGTCTTTTTTGCTCTCCTCCAAATGCAATTTGAGTTGAGCATTAACCTCACAAGGTGGCGTTCCCATTACGATCTGAGAGGCAAAGGCTCACGACTTTGTAGTCGCCCTGTGAACGGTGCTCCAGCTTGACTGCAGGTTGAACCATTCGGTATAGACCTTGGAGTTCCCCTTGCCTGGTCTCTTCCCCATCGGAGCTTTATTCCCCTACTCTCTGGTATTTATTGAATGCCCTTCAGGGCTCAGACACTGTGGATGACACTTGATGAGGTCGATGACTCCAGAGAAAAATGTCGTTCTAGCACTGGCTCTGGTGAGCCGGTGCAGGTAGGATGTTTGGTGCTTCCCTTGAAGGGGGAGCTTCAGGAGAAACTTGAGACACGCTGGGCTGCCTGAGGCAGCTCGGTAGTCCTTTCAACCCAAGCACTTCTGTGAAACCTTCTTATCCAACCAGCATCTCTTCCTCAAAATGTCTCAAACTGATTTCTGCTCATTGGTACTTGGGACTGAAAAAAACTGAGAAAATTAGAGATGATCCCTAAAGTCAGGGACCACACTTCCTGATGTGGAGTCTGAGCCCCCAGACCGGGTGCCATTCACTCAGTGTTTTCCACGCTTCCTGCCCTTTCAAAACGCCCAGGTTTATCAGCGTGCAGCTCTTGTTAGGAGAAAATAATCAATTGCCTGCTTTAATAAGTGAATGCAATCTCCTTCTAGGGAGGCTGGTAACCTGAAGGCCACGTGCCTTTAAAAGATACATAATTGGGCCGGGCGCGGTGGCTCACGCCTGTAATCCCAGCACTTTGGGAGGTCGAGGTGCGCGGATCACGAGGTCAGGATCGAGACCTTCCTGGCTAACACAGTGAAACCACGTCTCTACTAGAAATACAAAAAATCAGCCGGGCATGGTGGTGGGTGCCTGTAGTCCCAGCTACTCGGGAGGCTGAGGCAGGAGAATGGTGTGAACCCAGGAGGCGGAGCTTGCAATGGGCCAAGATCGTGCCACTGCACTCCAGCCTGGGCAACAGAGCGAGACTCCCTCTCAAAAAAAAAAAAAAAAGATGCACAATTAGGATGGGTCTGGTTGCCCTAGAATAAGAGGCAGAGTTCCCGCGAGTACTCGCCTTCAGGCTGAGATAGAAGCATTTCCCACTGGGTACAGCTCTAGCGACTCCTTGATGTAGAGCATGCGTGATACAATTCACGTGAACAAACAGCCAACCGAAGTAACAGGACGAGACTCGGCATTCAGATGTTAATCCGCCTAAGCCCAAGCGCTGATAACCATGACGTTTTGGAAACCAGACACCGTAGCCCATTAGACAACAATGTCAAGCCGTAGGTTGTGCCCTGAACACTCCCTAGTCCCTGGGTTCAAATCCCAGAGGTTGACTTTTGTCCCTTATTACTTTCTTTTTCCTTTTGGTGGGACAATAATCACAGAAACACAATTTAACCTCCACCTTTTCTTGTCCCCTTAGACCAGGGTCACTTTTCAGTAAAATAGTGGACACAGTGCTAGCGGTTGGTGCTGATTTTACAGTTGCCATTTCCAGTTTACCTTGCAGAGCTTCATCTTTAAGTGAGTAACATACAGCTACTAAAAATCTCTCCAGAGCGTTTTTGTTCTTTTTTTTCTTTTTCCTGCATGCAGTAACTTCCCCTAAACCAACTAGGGGAAAAACAACGGGGATGTCTGCCACAGTGAAACGGGTTTTTAAAAGAAATTACACTCATCCTGGGGCATGTAACATAAAAATTGCGTTGGTTGAGCAAGCAGATGAAAAACAGAACAGTAATGTCCCAAGCTGTGGCTGCGGGGACAGCATATCCATGCTGGATGGAGAAGTGCTTTGCACGAAGTACATCTTGCTCGCCTCGTGTTGTCTTTTCTCTGTTAACTTCAAAAGCATGGAGCAAGCCCTCTCCCAGAAGGGTAAAATTTCCAGGGTGACAGATTCAAAGAGTAAAGCAAGTGGGGATCAAAAGCAAAAAGAAAACAGTCTCTTATTTGATAAATGGTTTGAATTCAATGAGTGGGGAAAAGCCCAACTCAGAGAATTTGTGACTTGGTCAAGCCCCAGATCCCTTCTTGCAAAGCTGCAACAAGCAAAAGGGGTGGCTGGTCTAAGAAAACTGACCTTTCTGGGATGCCTGCTGTTTAGTAACTGCTCTGTAGCCCAAGTTAACTGGGGCTGAAATACACAGATTGGTGATGTTCTAAGCCAACAATGAAAAGAGTGGTTTTTAGGGTTGTACATTTTAAGGTTTTTTTCAAATAAAAATAAAGTTTTGAAATAAAGTTTTGAAAGAGCAGCAGCACTTTCTCATCCTCTTGCTTCATTTTCCAACTCTACGAACTTGTGAATTATGAGAGGTTTGGTTATAGGGTTTCTAAGAAGTCTGAGTTTAAAATTCTTATACCCATAGAGAATGAAAGCAGGTAGAAATATTGCCATTCCAGGATTGAGTGAAGTCATCTGAACTAACCCTTGAATTGGTTCATTCATTCATTTCTTTGTTGTTTATCCCACAAATATCTATGGATAATGGTCCAGGCCATAGGCTAGGTGCCAGGGATAAGTGGTTTCGACAAAGTTCTCCATCTCATATTCCCTCTTAAGAAGGAGAGGGAGGCCTACGGACTGTGGTGACTTGTCTAGGATTACACAGCAAGCTCCGTTCTGTGCTTGCCCCCCAACCCTGCTTTCTTTTTTTTCTTTTCTGAAGACTTAAAAAAAATCGTGTCTCTTATGAAAGACATGTTTCACCATGTTTTCCTTCTTGTCAACAGGAAAAATGAACTCCCTCCAGCAGCGGTCCCAGGCTACAGACATGACATACTGACTTCTACTTGCCTTCCCTGAAACTGTTTTCCTTCCCCCAAGAAAACCAAAAAGATCACTTGGCTTTCCTGCTTCCCTCTTGCCAATGTGGCTGCAGCAGTGGCCTGGCAGAATTGGAAAGGCTGATTCTGGGTTTTGGGAGGGTTACCTAGATAGATGACCCCACGTCCAAGTTTGCGTAGGATGGTCTCAGTTTCTGCCTCCTGACCTGGCATCTCAATGAATTAGTATACTTTTCAGCTCTCAAAGGTGCCTTGGTTTGGATGATGCGTTATGGCCATTCTATGAGTAGGACACTTTTAAACACTATTCTGCCTATCACGTGTGAGTCACACAGCCCAGCCTTCCCTCACAGTGGAGATCTTCCCCCTGTTGAAGCTCATAGCACGGGGAAACAGGCTGGTTCTCTTAGAACATGGGGGACAATGGCCCCTGAAAACCTATTGAGTTGTTGATTGGCTACATCTATCTTAGTGGTTTTGGGGCCAAAGCCAGACATGTCCATAACATGTGCAGGACCCAGGACAAGGGTCAATATGAAAACCCACATGTCTTATATTCTGATACTTTAACATTATAAATCAAAGAGCTAAACAAACTCTTTTCTCCTGACTTGTCAAATGGAGCTTCATGACTACCTGGAAGGCGGGGTTTGAATGCAGAACTGTCATACTCCTAGGAGCTCCATGCTGACAGGTGCACACAGAGAAAGCCAGTCCTCAGCCCCAGACCATGGCCTGTCCCCCTTCTTGTCTCATCCTGGTTCCTTTCTGCAGGGCCAGGGGTCTCAGGCTCATGGGTGCAGATGCCATAGCCATGCATCCAAGCTCTGCTCATACCCCTTGCAAACAGCCATCCCTCGACCACCTCTTCAGGCTCATCTGTAAAAGAAGTGCTGTGAACAAGACTAGCACAGGCCTTGGGAGTGAGCTTGGGGCCATATGGGCCAGGAGTTCTGGCCTGGGTACCTGGAGCATGACCTAGAGGTGCAGGTGCAGGTCCAGATGGGTGGTCTCCTCGCACTTGGCTCCTGGTTTCCCCATGACCCATAGCACCATGACATGGTGAATGGCTTCCATGTTATCTGCATGGCACATCCCTCATGCTTTTATCATGGGTGAAATCACAATCTGTCTCTCATTGCTAAGCACAAGGGCATTGCAGTCTTCTCAGTCTAGAAATACTGGGCTGCCTTTTAATTCTTGACAGTTTTAGTCCTAGCACACTGACTTTCCCCTGCCCCCGCACCTAAGCCTTTAAGCCTGAGTCAGAATGACTTTTGCTATTCTTCACAAATCGGTTTCATTATTCTGTCTCCACTTGTCTTAATTACCTCTTACTCTACCCAAAGTCCTCTTAGTTCCTCTGAGTTAGGGTTTCCATTTCCTAATGTTTTTAAGTTCAGGACTTACTCTATGTCATGAAATGGATGTTACAAAGGCAAAACAGCTGGGTGCAGTGGCTCACGCCTGTAATCCCAGCACTTTGGGAGGCTGAGGTGGGCAGATCACCTGAGGTCAGGAGTTCGAGACCAGCCTGGCCAACATAGCAAAAACCTGTCTCTACTAAAAATACAAAAATTAGCCAGGCATGGTGGCAGGCACCTGTAATCCCAGCTACTTGGGAGGCTGAGGCATGAGAATTGCTTGAACCCAGGGGAGGAGGTTGCAGTTAGCTAAGATCGCGCCATTGCACTCCAGCCTTCGGGATAGAGTGAGACTCTGTCTCCAGGAAAGAAAAAAAAAAAGAGGAGGCAGGGAGCAAATCCAAATCCACTGTGGAGATTCCACATCTGACATATGAGAAACAGAATACGCATGCTTTATCTCTGAATTCTTCAAGTAGAGACCAACTCCTCCCATGCACTCTAGAAGTGAGTCCACAAAGTTTATATTCTTAATCACATTTGCAAACAAAAAGGTGCAGTATATTTTGGCTCAAAAAGGGTCCTCAGCAAATATCTGATGAGTGAATGAATGAATGAATGAATGAGTGAGTTGCCAAGAACCCAGATTTGGGAGGCTGATAGTCCTGGGTTTGAATCCTGGTTACGTCACTTATTGAATGGGATGTCTAGGGCAGTTTTCTTAATAACTCAGCCCCAGATAAGGAAGTACAATCTTAGAGGGCTGCAGTGAAGGTGAAATTAGGTAATATTTGTGAACACTTAGCAGAGTACACAGCATAAAGAAAGCATCTAATTATACAAGTTGAAAACAACAAGCATTTAATGCCATAGAATCAAATGGAGCTTGAGATCCCCAAAGGCATTGTTTGTTCAACAGTGGCATTAAACAAAACATTTTTTTAATATAAAAAGTTTGCAGAGGTGTCCAATCTTTTGGCTTCCCTGGGCCACATTGGAAGAAGAATTGTCTTGGGCCACATATAAAATACGCTAACCATATCTGATGAGTTAAAAAAACAAAACAAAACAAAATCACAAAGAAAATCTCATAATGTTTTAAGAAAGTTTACGAATTTGTGTTGGACCACATTCAAAGCCATTCTGGGCCGCGGACTGGATGAGTTTGCTTTAAAGACCTCCCCCCGACTTTTTTTGCAAAAAATTTTAAAGGCCTTGCTCCCAGAGCGTACATTGTCTTCCAAGAAGTGAGAATTGTTTCAGACAATTTGGTATTAACCAGGTTTGAATAAAAATAATAATGTCATCATTATACCAAAAGAATCATAGTACATATACAATTCTTCCACTTCCTTTTTTCATTAACTATATATTTCATTCATAATACACTGTCCACATCAATTTACAAAGATATCTTATTTAAAATATGTTTCATATTATTTCACTGCACGAATATTTCTTAATGTTTTTGCCCTGTCTCCTATGAATGGACTTGGGGCTGTTTCTATTTTTTTTCTGATTCTGTGTTCAGTGAATAGATCCCTATGTGTTTTTTTTTTTTGTTTTTTGTTTTTTTGAGACAGCGTCTTGCTCTGTCGCCCAGGCTGGAGTGCAGTGGTGCTATCTCGGCTCACTGCAAGCTCCACCTCCCGGATTCACGCCATTCTCCTGCCTCAGCCTCCTGAGTAGCTGGGACTACAGGCGTCCGCTACCATGCCCAGCTAATTTTTTATATTTGTAATAGAGACAGTGTTTCACTGCGTTAGCCAGGATGGTCTCAATCTCCTGACCTTGTGGCTTTGGCCTCCCAAAGTGCTGGGATTACAGGTGTGAGCCACCGTGCCCAGCCCCCTATGCTTATTTTCTAGTGGGTTAATTTCTAGGAATGAAATTTTTAGGTAAATTTGGTAAATGGAGAAATTGCATTTTGATAAAAAGTTTCAACTTGGCTTCTCCAAAATGTAGATTAGTCACGTTTGAGGGGGGTTTACTTCCCAAAATTCCAACCAACGTGGAACATTCTGGTTCTTTTTAATCTTGGACAACCTGGCAGACAAAAGTAAGATCTCCTGTTGTTAACATGTGCCTGTATTTGATGGCCAGCAGTGCTGAAGCTCTTCACGTGAACACCGGCCATTGGTGCCATGTTTTCATGAGCTGCCTGATCACACCCTGCCTTTGTCTGTGTTTCTCTTCCAGTTGTTTGTATTTCTGTGCCGATAGGTGGGCGTTTGGTTTTGTTTTGTTTGAGACAGAGTCTCGCTCTGTCACCCAGGCTGCAGTGCAGGGGAATGATCTTGGCTCAGGGCAACCTCCACCACCTGGGTTCAAGCAATTCTCCTGCCTCACCTTCCAGAGTAGCTGGGACTATAGGCGCCCCCTACCATGCCTGGCTAATGTTCTGTATTTTAATAAAGACGGGGTTTCACCATGTTGACCAGGTTGTTGTTGAACTCCTGGCCTCAGGTGATCCACCCATCTTGGCCTCCCAAAGTGCTGGGATTACAGGCGTGAGCCACCATGCCTGGCTGGTGTTATTTTATAAAATGAATATTCATCATATGTTTGCCATATGTGTTGCAAATTTCTAAGTTACTGATTATCTTTTAATGTTTTATTACAAATCTTTGTGAGATACTTCATGTATTATTCTGTCTTATTTAATCCAGATCCCTGAAGATAATTGAATTTCTTATCGATGACCCATAACCTGTTCCCTTCTTCATGTGCTGCTAAAATTTGTACAACTATTTGCCCTTTCATTGAATGGTCTCCTATTGCCATACTTCTGAATACTTCTATCTATTTTGTTATCTTGGTCCTTCTACCTTAGTGATGTGCTATTCACAGGTATTCCCTGTTATTAATGGGTTAAAAATGGTAACATTCAATATTCTTCCTTGATTTTCTAAATGTGCTTTTCTCGATTGGCTACAGCTGGGAAATCAGACAGCCAAGTCTGGTAGGATTGTGTCTTAAGGGGGAGTCACTAGGTCATGAATGAGATCCTTAGATGCCCTCGGTTAAATACACGAATGATTTTCAGAGTCATTTTGTATTTTCTTGCCGATTCTTGGCTCTTTTTCAGCTGGTTAAATGTGCCTGATATTTTAAGTCCCAGTTAAGTGAGGTATTACTATGTACCAAAGACTTACACAGAAGCAAGTGACTGTATGCTTTTCAAGTGAATTAGTTGACTCTCAGATCTTAGATTTAATTTGGTCCACTCTTTCTATCTCCAGAATTTGGAACCATTCAACAATGTCCCCAGCTGTGTTGTCATCTATACTCTTTGTGAACAATGGCAGTGGTGGACAGACCAGTTCTCTAATCCAAGTATTGTACTGTGGACAGCTCTCATTATTACAAAACTGTGTTACTCTATGGAACGTAATTCCCCAGAAAATTCTCCCCATAGTCCTGGATCTACCTTCCTCTTGGCTTAGTTCTGCCACATGTCCTTTTCCCACTAAGCCCCACGATTGCTCTGTGGTCAGCACAGATGTCCCCAGGTAAGCCTGAATTCCCCCACCAAAAAAACAAAAAGAAAAAAACTCCTCCGCCCTAAGGATAAACACTGGGTTTCCCAAGTCCCATAGAGAGTGTGAGGCTGGCTTTGGAGTCATTTAAGCTGCTCTGGGCTTAATAAGGGTAGCCAGATCCAAAGAGCACCACACACCCAGTGAGGTCATCACCATTCCAGTCCCACTGAGCCTTCTGCAGATGCTACAAGAAACCTGCCCACCAGGCAACTCACATGTTAAATGTTAACCTGACAGGTTCTGAATCTGAACGGGCCAGGGACTGAAGATTCCTCCATTTTGGCTGCTGCTCTGGATACTAGCGACGGGGCTTTCGTCTCCTTTTGAGGGCTCTGACTTGGCAGCGTGTACCTATGGCAGTGTCTCCAATGTCATTTCTTCCTGAACCCTCCAACAGGAAAAAGCACACACACAAAGCAGGTGTTTGTTTGCTTCAGTGATTTGTTCACTAAGAAATGAGAACTCTAGCCTGTGAGCCAATATGTTCCTCTTTTTTTCTCTCTTTTTTTTTTTTTTTTCCTGAGATGGAGTCCCACTCTGTCCCCCAGGCTGGAGGGCAGTGGCGCATCTCAGCTCACTGCAAGCTCTGCCTCCTGGGTTCCCGCCATTCTCCTGCCTCAGCCTCCCGAGTAGCTGGGACTACAGGTGCCGCCACCACCACGTCTGGCTAATTTTTTGTATTTTTAGCAGAGATGGGGTTTCACCATGTTAGCCAGGATGGTCTCAATCTCCTGACCTCGTGATCTGCCCGCCTCAGCCTCCCAAAGTGCTGGGATTACAGGTGTGAGCCACCACACCCAGCCAGGATGTTCCTCTTAAGGAAGTGGTGACTCCACCTGACCTCGCCCCCCCCACCCTGAGAACCTCATCTGGCTTCTATGGGGGATGCCACTGGGAGTGGGTCCTGGACAGCCTCGGAAGAAAAGTATCTGGATGATGTAATTCTCTGGCAAAGGAATGCCTAGCTCAGCTCATTGTAGGTGAACTGAGCCCTTGTGCCTGCCTGGCAGAGCAAATCTAAGGAGGATGAAGCACATAGCGTTAGTGAACTCAACAGCCACCCTCCCCATAGGTTAAAAAATTGATACCCATAACATAGGGATACCTACAGCCTTGAGCAAGATTAGAAACACCTTGTCCAGAGCTTCCTTTGTCCAGACTTTCAGTATTTTTTCACCTGTAAAATGAGTGGATTGGACCACAAGGTTTTGAAAGTGCCCTTTAACTCTAATATTCATAGACTTATTGGGTTCAAGCGGGTTATTTCGGGGAAGGGGCACCAAACTATGTCTACTCACCCTTCCTTTCCAAAACAGTCAATGAAGCACTTTTGCACACAATTGGCACTGATCATGCCAGGATGCCCAGCAGACCCTAAGGTGACTGTCTCAATTGTCATCATTGCCATCATCATTCTCATCATTACCATCAGCATAACATGATCACCATGGTAAAATGATCACTATGGTCATCACCATGAGCATCACCATCCTGATCACTATCATCACCATCATCCTCACCATCATTACCACCATCACCACCACCACCATCCTCATCACCATCATCCTCACCATCATTACCACCATCACCACCACCACCATCATCATCACCGTCATTATCATCTTCCTCATCACCATCATCATTACCACCATCACCACTACTATTATCACCATTCCTACCATCATCCTCCTCCTCCTCCTCATCATCATCAAGGTCATTAGTATTTGGGGATGTTTAGATTGAGCTAAGACTCAAGGTGACCAGTGGTTGTTCTGAAGGTGATACACTGTCTCTCACTCAGTGAACGTAGAAATTGTATTGTGTACTGCCTATTTTGGCTTTCATCTTGACAACACCCCTTTGCATCAAATTCCCCATCCCTGCTCTTTTGACTATTTGCAGACAGTGTAGAAAATGATCATAGAGAGAGGTATTGCTTTTATCATTTAATGGAGTGATTCTGTAAGGAAGATGCAACATGTGAGTGGTAAAATACAGTGAAGGAAATAGACAAATAGACTCCTTGTTTTGACCACATCCTGTTGCCCGTTTGTGATGTGTCCCTGTTTGTTGAAATCAGGTGCTGAGTATCCAGTGAATTTCATGCACACCAACAGAAAATGAGGATGAGTGAAAGAGAGAGAGTAAACTTTCTCAGGGCACCAGGTTCTCACTTCCTCCCACTAAAATCTAGAATAAAAGCATTTTAAAAGAACACTTAAAATATCTCCATACTGTCATGGAGTAAAATCAAAGTCTTGAGCACTATCTACCTTAGAGTTCCCCAAATTCTTATGATGACCATTAATTTATTGTCCAAATAGGGACCCTTTTGAGAATGAAAGGAGGCACTAGAACCAATTAGTAGACATTAATTAACAACTAGACTCCATTAAACTGTCCTAGCCCAACTGGGATGTATAGTCAGCCTGCAAATACCAGACCTTCAGCTCAGCAGATCTGTAACAAATTTGCACCAAACAATAAATGAGAAAAATGACACTGTAAATATGTAAGATTGTTAACTGCGCTTTCCTGGGGCAATCTATTCTTTATCTATTATTGTGTTCTTTCCACTTTTTTTGTGTTCAAGTGTTCTTTTTAAAATAAATTAATTGGTCACGGGGGTAGATGATAGGGTTTCATCATTTTTGTTAATCTGTCTGCTTGTTATTTTTTAATTATTTGATTGGCACATAAAATCTGATGAACCTATGTCAATCCAGCCATTTTCATTTTTAGTTTCCTAGTCTCTGTAATCCTCAAATCTGGGATTACTCATCTGGACCTTTCCAGCTCACTGGGAAAGGATCATTTGCTCCATGAGTGAGGACATTCCTACTGAGTCTCAGTCTGTGTGCTGCCCCACATTCATGTCCATTCTTAGAACCACCTATTCTTCCAATTGTGCTAGACTATTTTTTCTCAAATATTTTTATTACAAATTTTTAACCTTGATCTTCCTCCCTGTGAAAACATGGAAAGGCAGCCTCCTCTCTTCCATCAACCCATCCCCAGACATCCCCCACCCCAAGCAATGGCAGCTCCTCCATCATCACAGATACTGGAATTTGTCTCAGAACCATCTGGCATGCATCACTATGCAAACGACGTCCTCACCGGAGGGAGCCCAAAGGGAGATTGCTATCTCAAGCCCCCATGTAGGGTGGTTGTTATTTTTAAAGGCAGCTCATTCAGCCACTGC
Organism: Papio anubis; assembly: GCF_008728515.1. Classification (NCBI taxonomy): domain Eukaryota; kingdom Metazoa; phylum Chordata; class Mammalia; order Primates; family Cercopithecidae; genus Papio; species Papio anubis. The sequence goes on along the minus strand of NC_044993.1, from coordinate 3,229,616 downwards.
AGGGAACTAATTTCTTTTCAACACTGCCACAGCACCCATCCTGAAGTTAGGGAAGCTGGACAGAGATGGAGGAGGTGGGGGTAGAGGAACTATTATTAGCCTGATTTCTAGGATCAAAGTCCTTTATGACCTAAAAGATCTAGGCTGTTAAATTATAAATTAGGGTTTAATTAGAGTCTTGTCCATCAACTTTTATCCCTGCTTCAGTTTGGGCAAATGGCTCTTGCTTTGGCAGGTCGTTCCTTAAGTGTTTCGGAGACTGTAAGCTCCAGTATTCGTGTCAAACAGAGGAGCAGATGTGCAGTGCTTTTCCACCCCTAAAGGGTAGAAAGTGGAGATGCATTTCATTTGCTTTAGCAAAAATAACCGCAGATATGAAAGTTTAAAAGTCTGGAAGCATCTACACCTCGCTCATTGTGGGGCACAGATGACGCCACAACCGAAGTCTACTAGGAAGCAGAGGTTAAAGAGCCTGAGATTTCTGCTCACCACTGAACTCGGAATTCTGACTCTGGTAACTCTGGACAACTTATTTAGCTTCTCTAAGCTTCATTTCCCCTCAGTTCTGAGATAAAGACAGTGACAGTAGCTAGTCGTAAAGAAGAATATTTTTATAGAACTACTATTTATTGGGCACCTGGTATATGACAGGCACTGGGTTAAGCTTTGGGAGTCCTATTGTCAATACAACAAAGAAAATGTTTCGTGGAGCTTAAATTCTGGACAGGAGAGAGAGGGAGAAACAACAGACCAATAAAGAAATAAACATGATATAATGAAGAAAAATTGAGTAATGTGTAGGGAGAAAAATAAGAAGGAGGTACTGAGATGCTAAGTGAGCAAATGTATGTTGAGAAGTTAGCATGGTGCCTAGCAGATAATAGTGGTCAAATAAAATTAGTGATGATGATGATGGTGATGATGAGATGGTGGTGAAGGTGATGATTGATGGTGATAGTGGTGATGATGATGGTGATAATGGTAGTGACAATGATGATGGTGGTGATGATGATGATAGTGATGATGGTGATGGTGGCAATGGTGATGATGGTGATAATAGAGATAACGATGGAACGTGATGATGGTGATGGTGGTAATGGTGATGATGGTGATAATGATGCTGGTGGTGTTGATGATGGTGATGGTACTGATGATGATGGTGGTGGTGATACTGGTGATGATAATGATGATGAAGATGACAATGATAATAGGGAGGTCAGTGATTATAATGGTTATTCCTAAAACTTTCTGGACATACCAGATCTCTTTCCTTTATTTTCATTCTTGGAAACAACTCTTCAAAGATTGACTGGAGTGAAGGTATATCAAAGCTATGCCCACTTTTTCTTTTTTCAAGTTGAACTCTGCCTTAGATTTGGCCAAAGGTTTTGGAGTAAGTGTTCAACGAGACATTTATTAAAAGCAATATACACACACAGCCTAAAAAAGCATTCAAACTAGGAAAGAAAAGGGTTCTTTGTGTTTTGCTACTTGGCAATAAGTTTGTATTAAATCGAACAAGACAGATTCTATGTAGATAGGAACTCTTGGAACCAACTTTTCTAACTGCCCTGAGCTGCACATGGTTGAGTGCCTTTCAACCACACCTGTGCCTTTTATTAAATTCGGGAAGGAAAACTCTTGGACCAGCTTGTTCCATTACTAATTTAGTACTGCAAAGCAAAACAGCAAAGAGGAATGAATTTTCCTCGGACCCTCAGCCCCTTTATAATTTTGTGGTCATCCATTAGCAAGAAACAATGATGGCCATTTCCCTGGTCCCCACAATCGTGGAGGAATGTCTTCATTCCTAGGGCTTCTGGCTTCATTCCAAATATGAAGCCATCGTGTTCATCTAGTTTGGGACAAAAATCCCCATGTATTCACCATTGAGGCAGGGGCCAGGCTAAGCCAGAGAATTAATCATTCTCACCCATTCCTCCCTCCCTGTGATGAGTGATGGGGAGGAGATAAAAGAAGATGAAAAGCAGCACTAAGGGAATCCCAAGTCTTGCCGCTTATGTCCCTGCAGACACAGTAAGAGTGAAAGCATTTGGCTAAACTAAGGACCATACAAATAGTTAATTAATATTATACTACCAGAAAGGATAAAAAGAAAGTTTTATTATTTGAGGATTTTGGGTTGCAATGAAAACATTTCCAACTTAAGAAAAAAGGAATTCATGAATTGTTCTGGGATAGCTCATGGACTGGAAAGCAGAATTCCAGAACCAGATCTCAGAAAGGATGGAAACTGGGACAGCTTGGGGGCCTCCAGAGACCACTGTCAGAATGAGTGAACACCAACTCTTTCTAGCTTTGGGGTCAATTAACACCAGATTCAAATTCCAGGGACAGCAGAGTTTGTCAGGCTGGCCCCACTTGGGTGACACGCCCAGTCCTTGGCTGTAGGGGATGCCTCTGTACGTCTGTACTGCTTTAACAATGTACCACGGTCTGTGGTGCTTAGAGAACGGATATTTATTTCTCACAGTTCTGGAGGCTGGCAGTCCAAGATCAAAGTGCTGGCAGGGCTGGCTTCTTCTAAGGCCATCTGCTTGCTGTGTCCTCAGAGTCTTTCCTTAGTGTGTGTCTGTGTCCTAATCTCCACTTCTTTTAAGGACACCAGTCCTATTGAATTGGGGTCCCACCCCTGTGACCTCATTTAACTTCAATTGCATCCTTAGAGACATTATCTCCAAATACAGCCATTAAAGTTAAAAGTATCAGTATTTGAATTTAACTGCAGGGGAGGTACAATTCTGTTCATAACAGGGGTACTGGCACTTTGATTGATAAATCACTGAAAGCATGGAGACCCAAAGAAGGGAGGATGAACCTGTAATCCCAGCACTTTGGGAGGCCAAGGTGGATGGATCACCTGAGGTCAGGAGTTCGAGACCAGCCTGACCAATACAGTGAAACCCTGTCTCTACTAAAAATACAAAAATTAGCAGGGTGTCGTAGCACGTGCCTCTAGTCCCAGCTAGTCAGGAGGCTGAGGCAGGAGAATTGCTTGATCTCAGGAGGCGGAGGTTACAGTGAGCCAAGATCATACCACTGTACTCCAGCCTGGGTGACAGAGCGAGACTCGGTCTTTTAAAAAAAAAAAAAAAAAAGAAGGGAGGATGAATGCCAGGTCCAGATACAGACACTCCGGAGACATCAGTGAGCATGGGCCAAGCACAGGCGTGCTGGAATGAGCATGACCTGCTGCCATCCTCCCAGAGGCACACGTTTGGGGCAGGATACAAAGGACCACAATACAGACAGGGGTGTCTGTATTGACAGGGGTGGCAACACAGAGAGGAGAGACTTTTAACTGTGCCTGGCAAGGCAGAGGCAAGGTGGGCTTCAGAGGAAGAGGGCAAGCCTGAGCCGGAGGATGAGCAGCCACCTCCGAGGGGGTCAGTGAGCGTGAACTCTGCCCAGTGCTTTGCAGATCCTGGGGGATGCCATCTGCTTGTTGCTTGTGGGCTTGGGCCCCACGTGGATGTGATGGAGACAGTGACCAGGGCTCAGCACCCCTGCTGGGGAAGAACTTACAGCCTTGTTTTCTGAAAAGCTACCCAGGTAACCCTTCCCCCTGCAGCTGTGGAAGACCCCTCGCCATGCTACCCATGGGCCTGGAATACTCACTCCCCCACTGACCCAAATGCACCTGTTCCATGTTCTGTCCTGGGTGAGATGTAGGTTCATGCATGGGTTTATTATCATTTTCCTCTCGGGATCTTGGAAATCGGTCATTTGCTAAAGTAACCTCATTCAACATGCTAATGGATTTTCACCCATCAAAGGTCTTCTTTTAAAGGTCACGTAACTGTATTTCCCAAGGCCCGCTAGCCACACCAGGTCAGAGGACTGATTTAATAAGCTGTCATGTTAACCATGTAATAAGTTAGTTGCAGGAGATAGGAATTGAGTTTTTAACATTTGCTATCTTGTATTTAATTATCAAAGGAATGTGCTTTTTTATTTTAGGAAATTTGGAAAATATAGAAGACATACGTAGAAAAGGGGAACCACATATCACATCACCGCCAAGGGGTAACCAAGGTGAATATGTTGATATGTGATTGATTACTTTCAAGTCTCATTATCTGCCTGCACACACAGAAAACAGTTCATGGAGCAGTACATTAAGTTCTGTGCAGGACCTCACTCTGCCCCTTCCACAGAAGAGGGACGCGTGTCCGCAGCCTCATTACGGGCAAAGTGCAGCTGGATGCGGGCTGCTTGGCATTCTCCCACGGGACTACTTCGTAATTGATTTATCAAGCCCCTATTCTTGGACATTGACATCACTCCCAAATTCATCCCCTTCTTTTTATTACATTTTAAACACTTAAAACATTTAAATATTTAAAACATTTAAAAACAGCTAACTTTCTAGCACATCAACGTCTATGTGCATCTCAGGTTATTTTCCAGGGATCGCAGCCTGGAAGCAGAATTACTAGACTGGAGGATGAAAACTTTCAGCTTCTTGCTACACATGGGCCGTTACAAGGCCTGGACATTTATGCTGTAGGCGAGAGGATTTGCTTTCTTGCAAGTCTCACCATTTCGACTCTTCATTTCCCTGTCTCTGAATCTGGCTGCTACGGAGGCCAGGGTTGGCAGGTGGTGTTTCAGGGGTCACTTGGATCACTAGCTCTGGGACAGTTTCTCCTGCATCACGCTGGTAACATCTCTCAACCCACCCTTAGGCTCGGCAAGAGGTGGTGCCCATTATTTCTGCCCACGTCCCATCAGTCAACGCCTGCTTGCCCAGCTCCACTTAAAGGCTGCAGGGTTGGCCTGTGGTCTAGCGTTGCTAGGGCCAGAGAGAACCCCCATACTGGATGCTGGTGAACTAGCCACCCTTTGGCATCAAAAATGATTAAAGTCTCCATGAAGATTACACAGCCAGGGAGGGGCAGAGCTGGAATCCAAGCCCCGGTGGTTCAACCCAGAGCCACAATCCACTTAACTCATTCACAGACCCTTGCTCTGGGTCCAGCTGTATTTTGCCCCGGGGATTGAGCAGTGAGCAAAATGGATAAAAATATGAACCAAAGAAGAAAACGAATAATAAATAAATGCGTAAGTAACATAGCCATATGACCATGGAGGAGCTGACTGGGGCAGGGACCCAGGTGGCTGCAGGGTCACTGTAAGCCGGCCCCTGTGGTGTGGGTGGTGCAGAGGGGCAGGAGCACAGAGCTGTCATCTGACCGAGGGCTAGTGGCCCTCCAGCTGCTGGGCTGGAAGTAGTCTGCGGGGGGCCAGGGTGGGAGCTGACAGCAGTTGCCCAGGTGATAGGTGGGCTAGGGTGGTCAGGGCCATAGCAGCAGAGGTGGGAGGGGTGCAGGCTTAAGGCGAAGCCAGCGGGATTTGCTAATGGATTGGGTGTGGGCCGTAGGGCAGAGTGATCCATTGACGCGCCCCCGGGGTTGAACTGAGCAGTTTGGTGAGAATGTAGGAATAACAGGCACAGATGGTGGGTGGCGGGTGAGTCGGGGGGATGTCAAGAGTTTAGGTTCGAACCCGAGAAATCTCCAAATCCAAGATCCTAAAGGAGTGAGTCCAACATGACAGAGTATTTTGCCTGGTGCCTGGCACCTACAAAATCCTCAGAAACGCTGTCTCCTGGGCTGACTCCCTGCTACCCCAGGGTGGGCAGGGCCCCGGGCCCCCGGCCACGTGACCCTGCTCGCTGCTGTCTTTCGGTGCCTGCGGCTCCTCGCATTCATCTCCCACACGAAAGCGCAGGAAATATGAGCTGTGGCTGAGTGCGGGCCATCCCGGGAGTCAGGGGAGATGGATGCTCTGTGTGGAGAGGGGCCCCTCCGGGCTCATGCTGGCGGGAGCGGCAACTCCTCTGCCCACGCCTCTGGAAACCTGATCGCTCCCTGTCTGTTAGGAAGAGGGACTCACTGGCAGGTGATTATTTTTGCTTTCCCACTTCATATCAAACACACCGAAGATTAGTCCCCTCAAAGGCCAGCTGTTGACAAGGAGGCTGGAAGGCAGCGGGAGGACATTCCTGCTGCTCCTTCATGACCTCATTAGGTCGCTAAGCAGGGAGTCCCTCACCCCAGACCCTGGAGGCACACACAGCAGGAGCTGGGGGCCGGGCTCTCTGGAATGTCAGGGAAGCCCCTGGGGCTGGTCTCTGGGCTTGATAAACTCAGGTCTCACTTATTCCAGGAAGTCTCCATGCTCTGGGATATAACTTCCCTGTTATGGGGCCTCATAGCACCTGCCCTTCACCCTGGCTTCCTAACACTGCATCCTTGCAATCATTTTATTAATCATCCATTACCATTTGTGTAGCACCCATCTCTCCCACATGACTGCGAACCTCCTGGGGAGGAAGGTCCACATCTCTCTGGTTTTGTTAGACCCATTCCAGAGCCTAACGCGTGACAGGCGACCAATCCATACTCATGGATTGGCTGTTGACATTATCTGTGCAGAATGGAATGGAAAGAGCCGGGTTGATGAGCAAACACAAATACGAGTCATCGCTGTCTTCTATCTTGAGCTATGAGATTTTTTAAAAACCTAAATGACAGGCATTTGCCAGTAATCTAAAACCACTGGTTCCAATCTGTGGCTATGTGCACAGTACTTAACAGCTTGCAAAAGGCTTTCTACATCATGCGTCCCAGGCCCGGTTCCTAATAGGCCATGACTGACACCGGTCTGCAGTCCAGGGGCCTGGGACCCATGATGGACAAAGCCTTTCGCAAGCTGTTAAGATGTCACTATGGGAAGCGGATAACATCATTTTAAGGAAGTCTGATTTTGTGGGCCAGGTATTATACTTATTTAAAATTTTTATTATAAAAATTTCCAAACACTTAAGTAGGCAAATAGTCTGATGAGCTTTCATAAACCTACTAACTACATTCAAGTTTTCAATACTTTGCCATGCTTCCCAGATTTCACATCATTTCTTTCCTAAACACTTAAATCATCATCGTTTAAAAAAAAAAACAGACATTTTCTTACCTAATAGCAAAAGCATCCCCAGAGAAAATACGGTCTTATACATATGAATTGGACTATTATTTTTACCAGTATATGCCGTTCCCATTGCTGGTTTACTAAACTTAATTGAGGAGTATTACAGAATTCACAGAAGGCGTTTTTGTTGGTGCCTTTTCTCAATACACACATATTAAATCAGATCATCAGGCCTTAAATCTTCAGGATTGCTATCTTGAAGACTCCGTGACATCTTTTTCCGACGTCATACTTGGAAAGGTTGGAAAACTCTGATTTAAAACTTCATTTCAGCCACAACCCGATTTCTCCCCCAGCTGACTCTTGATGGAAGTTGCAAAGAGAACAAATTGGGGCAGCTCAGGATTCTTCTGCTTTGCCTGGTTTCTTTTGCTACCATCCCATCCGGGTGTTCCCAGGATAAACTGGCATCAGACAAGGGGCGGCTAGAGGGGGCTAGCCCACAGAGCATGGTCAGGGTGAGTGCGGCTTGGAAATGGCTTTAGTTTCTGAGTTGTCTGGAAGGATGGACTTAGAGGTTGAGTCCATGGGATAGTTTGGGTCCCAGATAACTCAGCTTTCATCCTAATCTGCTGTTTGCCAGCCACAGGCCATTGCTGGAATCAGTTAACCCCTCTGAACCTCAGATTTGCCACCTGCAAAATGGGTATAAGAATCTAACCTCACAACCTATTCTCCTTAAAGACCCAGTTAAGGCCATCCAGAACAGCGGTCCCCAATGTTTCAGGCACCCAGTCTTGCGGAAGACTGTTTTCCACAGGCCTGTTGGGAGGGATGGTTTTGGGATGACACTCTTCCACCTTAGATCATCGGGCATTCATTAGATTCTTGTAAGGAGCGTGCAACCTAAATCCCTCACATGCATGGTTCACGTACTGTTCCTGCTCCTGCGAGAGTCTAATGCCGCCACTGATCTGGCAGGAGGTCGAGCTCAGGAGGTCATGCTCGCTCGCCCTCCGCTCCCCTCCTGCTGTGCGGCCCGGTTCCTAGCAGGCCATGGACTGACACTAGTCTGCAGTCCAGGGGCCTGGGACCCATGATGGAGAAAGCCTTTTGCAAGCTGTTAAGTACTGTGCACATTCTCCTTGGCACACAGGAGCTCTGCCTTTGCAGTGGTCTCTGTGCAGAACCCCCATCCTTGGAGATCTTGGAGCTGCCGTGAGTCCTGGCGCTCCTGCCATGCACCTGCACTTTGCTGCTCTCTTGTCAGTATTTTCATCGGAGCTGCCTTCCCACCGGGCCAGAGCACCTGGCTCTAATGCAGAGGAATCCAATCCACCAGTGGCTTTTCCTAAAAGGCCAAACCACTTCGTGGGCTGATCCTTTATTTCTCTAATATGGCCAAATGGCCACCAAATGGCCGGCTGGCTGGGGCCAAAAAGCTCCTTCCCAGGACACACCCCAAAGCTCCACATCCGCAACCCTCACCTGGCAACGGCCTTTGGAAGGAGGTGCAGGGCTGATCTGTGTTCTGTGGTCAAATGCAGCGGTTCTCAGTCCTGGCTTTGCTCTCGAATCCCCTGGGGAGATTCCCAGGCCTCATCCCAGAGAGGCTGGGTTGGAATCTCTGGCATGGGGGTCTGGGCACTGGGATTTGCTGGGAGCTCCCCGGGGAATTCGGATGTGCAGCTGGGGCTGGGAACAAGCATCTTATCCATCGTTCAGGTCAGCCAACTTGCTGGTTAAAGTCGGTGAGAAATGAATCAACCAAATTAGTCATTTGACAACCAAAAATTTAAATAAGTTTATCTGGTGCCACACAGAGACTGAGCCACAGAGGGCAGACAAAACCTCTGCTGGCTTCCTCCCCTCCATGGAAGAGATCCTGGTGGAATTAGTCATGATGACCACTCGGCTGGTTCTTGTACATGTGCAGCTTTACCTGGGGAAGCTGTTGTTGGCTAAAGACAGGACAGGCTTTGTCCCTGGTCTACTCTAACTCTTGGGATTTGGACCATTTCTCTGAGCATCCTGATGGGATGAACATCATTCATTCATTCAGTCATGCCCTCAATTGTTTCTTGCATATCAGGAACTGTGCAAAGTCACAAGTATATATAGATTGCTAGGACTTGGTCATCATCTTCAAGTGGGAAAAAGTTATGGGAACACAACAATAATTAGAGCTAGAGTTTACAGTGTCTTCTTCTTTCTAAGCATTCTGCAAAGAGCTTGCCAGAATTTACTGTGCCTCCTTCTTGCTAGGCATTCTGTGAAGAACTTGCTAGAAGTTACTGTCTTCTTCTTGCTAAGCATTCTGTGAAGAACTTGACATGCATTCTCTCATTTGATCACTCCAGCAATTCTACTAAGTAGGATCATAGAGTTGATTATGATAATAGTTCTTATAACCATTTCATGATTCTATGATCATTTTCTGTAGAAAAATCTGAGGCTCAAAGATGTTAAGTAATTTGCACAAGGTCATAGCACATACTGGCAGAGCCGGGATTCCCACCCTGCCCAACTCCAGGTAATGCTCCTCACCCAGCACATCACTGCCTCTCACAGTGGCAGAACATGAATTACCTCTTCACTTTATTTAGTATGTAGCAATGTTAAATTTTCAACAGCGTCATCTCTGACAATATTGTCCTTTGTGGCTTATGAGTTTTGAATCTTATTTATAACATTTTTGTTTGTCCCAATATCATAAAGATAGTCTCCTGCATTTTCCTCTAGATGATTTAAAACATCGCTTTAGGCATTTGTAGATTTTTAATTATCTGGAAATTATTTTTGTAAATGATCTAAAGTAAGAATCTAATTTGTTGTTCCCATTAGAGAACCAGTTTCCCCAGGACTATTTATTTAAAAGCCCAGCATTTAGCCCATTGGTTTATAAAACTATCTCTTCCACAGGCCAAGTTTCACACTGCCTCCCAACCTGATTCTGTCATAATTCTTAGCGATTCACCCCAGACTCTGAGATCCTAGACATCTCTTCCAACGTTCTCCTCCTGACACAGCCTCATCTGTTCCTTCCATGGTCAAATCAAGAGCACGAGGTTACCAATAACTGTGCCCCCTTCAGTTCCAAACATCTCATAGCCAACTACCATCTCTGACATGTCCACCTCATTCCCTTCCTTCAACTGCTCATAGATTCCAGAGTCGTTCAATCCACTCTGCCTCACACTCCTCCAGTGTCCCTTAGGCTGGTTTAAACAACAGCCTACTCAATATCTACTTAGAGAACTAATAGGCGACTCTGATGGCCCAAAGTTTTTCATTTCTAACCTCCTAGGCCTGTTTATTCTAGTGTCCCATATCACAGCTAAAGCCAACTCCAGTCCTCAGGATAAAAACCCAGAGTAAGACTTGACTTCTGCTTTCACTTCCCATGTACAATAAAACAGCAAATCCCACTCACCCTGCCTGTGAGACATAACCCAGTCTAACTACTTCTGCCTCTCGCCACTGCCACACCACTGGCCAAGCCATCGCCCTCTTGAGCTTGGAGCATTGCAGTAGCCTCGTGGCAGGCCTCGCTGGCACACTTCCCTCTCCATATTCTCGGCAAGCAGAGTGATTAAAGCCAGAGCAGGCTGTGCCTTTGCTCTCCGACGGCCTTCCCATGCTCTTTCCTTAAGAGGAATAAATGGATATTCCTTTTATCCCATTAGTGGCCATGGGATCAAGAGTAATGACCTCCTTTCTGATATTGGTAATTTGTGTCTTCTCTCTTTTTCTCTTTGTTAGCCTGGCTAGAAGTTGACCAATTGCATTGAGCTTTCCAAAAGATCTCTGCAGGTTTTATGGATTGTCTCTGTTCTCCTATTTTTCAATTGCCTTGATTTCTGCTCAACTTTTTATTATCTTTTTCTTCTGAAAAATATTCACTGCTCAGTGCACAGGTGAGGTCTCCCTCCATATCACCTTTCTCTGTGGACACCTTTCTCTGTGGAGACCATTCTTTTAAAGACAGTGCCTGGAAAACAATACAATACCTGGGTATGTTCTGTAGCTGCCCAGGGCTCACTGGGGACACTAGAGGTCTAGGAAGCTGTGCTAAGATGGGAGTCATTCTCATAGCAGCCACAGCCCACTCTTTGCTCAGAATAAAGGTGTTGCTAATTAAACACTCACAGTTGCTTTTTAAAAAATACTTGATTTCAACACAGGTCATCTGCATTCTGTGCTAGTGCAATCAGATTTCAGATGTAGATTAAGTCCTGTGCATTTGTCTCTGTGGCTGTCTGAGCCCTTCATTTCAACTTACTGAAATTCTTTATTTGATAAATATTTATTAAGCACCTCTTAAATGCCAGGTCCTAAGTTGTGGTCTTTTATAAATGCATTAAGCACAATTGGCTACCATCTCTGGAATCACTACCATTCTCACCCATTTCATGAGATTTTCTTCTGAGTTTTGTGAATCTTACGGTTTGATGCAATAGTCTGTCTTCAGCCAAGTTTTTTGCTTGTTTGTTTGTTTTTGTTGTTGTTTTGTTTTCTGAGATGAAGTCTCGCTCTGTCACCCAGGCTGGAGTGCGGTGGCACGTTCTCAGCTCACTGCAACTTCCACCTCCCGGGATTGAAGCAATCATCCTGCCTCAGCCTCCCGAGTAGCTGGGACTACAGGTGCGTGCCACCACGCCTGGTTGATATTTTTGTATTTTTAGTAGAGACGGGATTTCACTGTGTTGGCCAGGCTGGTCTCGAGCTCCTGACCTCGTGATCCGCCCACCTCAGCCTCCCAAAGTGTTGGGATTACAGATGTGAGCCAGCACGCCTGGCTTCAGCCAAGATTTTATAAAAAGAGTAGCAAGGGCTAAGTGCAGAGCCCTGTGGCAAGCTATGAGGGACTTCTCTCCGGATGAACTCTCCTAGCCTAATAGACTCTGTGTGCACGTGTTTGCGTCCATATACACTACATCTCTCATACAGAAAAGTTTTAGATGGCCAGTTCTAAAGACAATGTCATGAAGCATCTTAACATATTTTTAAATTGTTTGCTACTTTAGTAGACAGAAAAAATATATTTGTTGAGCACAGATGTTTCTGTCTATTATGAACTTTAAGTGATACTGTTAAGGAAGAAGGGCAACCCTCCAAGGGCCCGGTTTTGGGGGGAACACTTGCCCTTTTTACTTTTAACCCGGTTCAGAGGCTGAGGTTCCACCATAGTTTTTCATTTTTCATCATCCTTCTCACTTAACAACAGAATCTCCCATTGTGATGGTCTTTCGGTCATTTACCTCCCCTTTCCCCTCCTTCTTCTGTATTTTTATTTTCTTATCCTACTCATGTCTTCCTGTTGTTTTCCCACTAGGCTGCTTTATCAATATTTAGTTTGTAAATATTGATTTTCTAAATTGCTGTGCTCGTAGTGTTTAGCCAGCATACTCCATGTCAATGAATCACTTGTAAATCCATTCATTCATTTGTTGTCAGCCCTGGCTGCACACAGAAGTGCCTAGTAAGCTTCCAAAAGTCACCTTGGCCCCATCACAGACCAATGAAGCTAGAATTGCAGGAGGCAGGGTCCGGGTGTGGACAGTTGTCAAAAGTTTCCCAGACAATACTGTCATGCAGCCAAGGCTGAGAAATGCTGATTTCATAGATATTACTAAATGTTTCTATGACCAAGATAGGGGAGGGTCCTGGAGGAGTGATAAGGAGGGTTTCCTGGAAGAAGAGAAACATACGTGCGGTGGGTTAGATTTCCCAGGGAGGAACACAGCAATATGACCCGCCCCACAAGCCCCTCTGCAGCAAGACCTTGCCAGTCTTCCCTCTTGAACCTGGCGTGGGCAGGTCCTGTGACTGCTTTGACCAACAGAATGATGGAAATGACACTGTTTCCACTCTGGGCCCTTAATTGGGCTCTGCTGCCTCTCCTGGTAGCTCCTATCTTTCAAGGTACTGGTCCATTTCATCTAAGTTACCAAATCTGTGGGTATTGAGTTGCTTGACTTATTCCTTTTATGCCATTAGTGGCCGTGGGATCAAGGGTAATGACTTCATTTTCCTTTCTGATATTGGTAATTTGTGCCTTCTTTCTTTTTCTCTTTGTTTGCCCGGCTAGAAGTTGATCAACTGCACTGAGCTTTCCAAAGAATCTCTGCAAGTTTTATGGATTGTCTCTGTTGTTCTCTTGTTTTCAGTTGCCCTGATTTCCGCTCAATTTTTTATTATTTTTTTCTTCTGCTGGCTTTAGGCTTGAATTTCTCTTCTTTCTCTAGTTTCTTAAAGTGGAAGCTTATGTTACTGATGTTTTTATCTTTTTCTTTTCTTCTTTTATTTTAGTTTTTGGAGACAGGATCTTGCTCTGTTGCCCAGGCTAGAGTGCAGTGGTGCAATCATAGCTCACAGCAGCCTTGAGCTCCTAGGTTCCAATGATCCTCCTACCTCAGCCACTGCAAGTAACTGGGTCCTACAGTGCAAAAGCAGAAGCTTCTAGGACCTCTTAAAATGGAGGCTTGGAATGGGCACAGCCCCCTGCCAGCCCTCTTGTTAGTTAAAGTGGGTTATAATCCCAGCTGGTTCAAGGAGAGGGGACTGCGCAGGGCTGGGGATCCCTGCAGGTATGGCTCATTGACAGTCACCAACCTCCGGAACCATCACTCTGACCCTTTTCACAGCCCATCCAACCATAGTTGGAGCCCAAACAAGAACCTGGAGTCTTCAAAGAACGATAGGTGGGAAAGGGACACATTGACTCCTCTCTCTTTGATTTCAGCCTCAAGAAAATGAAGTCTGGGATCTCCTTCCCGACTAAGGTGTCATCCCCACAGCAGCAGCAGCAGCAGCACCCGGAATTTGTCCAAAATCAGAATCCCAGGCCCACCCCAGACACAGAGAACCGGAATTTGCATTTTAATGAGATCCCAGGGGACCGAAATGCACCTGAAGGCACCTAAGGCACGAGGAGAAAGAGCTCTAGACTCTCCACCATCTCAGAGAACTTGCACACCAGGTTTGCAGAGCAAAGCCCAGAGAATGATGGCAAAGGCTGCCGCCACCACCGCACAAAATCACTTCTAAGGGGACCCTGGAAATGAGAAGCAACCTTTCTGTTCTCAGACATACGTCCCAGCAGGTAAGGCTCCGATGCAGCAGGGAGAGCGGACAGCTTGGTTTCAGACAGTGCATTCTGACCACTCGCCCAAAAAGGGCCCCTTCCAACCCAAGGCTCTGGGAATCCAGGAAATCCCAATTTAGATATGCAGCTTTGGAAACTGGCAGCAAATAGAGAATGGAATCCGGAAGCCCCTTGCCATTGTGAACGCAAAGTCTAGACACTGGAAAGGGAGCCACCGAGGCAGGAAGAAGTGAAAGTCCCTTTCTCAGCGATCTACCTTCCAGGAAGCAACAACCCAGCAGGTCTCAACAAAGCCCCGAGGCTGTGATTCAGCTACCCCTGGGGCAGGTCCAACGCACTGTTATCATACTCTGTGAGCCTCGTCCAAATACTCACACACCCAACCTAGTGCTTCCTCGCGATAACACCAGTGGCAGGAGCAGCCCAGTGTCATCCTGCACAAACAGGTGGTGTTTACGTACGGCATGTCACCCAGAGCCATCTGACCAGCCGTGCCAGCCGGGAGCAAAGGGGGCTGATAAAGGCAGCTTATCACAAAGGATTAGCAAGTGTTATTTTCTTTCTGTTTGTTTGAAGTTCAGTATTTGGACAATCGCCGTGAACCCCAGTGTGGCCAGGGCCAAGTTTAACAATGACGGGCAGAGATTGCTCGGGGAAGATGAAATGACATGAGTGAGCCGGTGTTGTGCGGGGGAGACCCGCTGCAGGGATTTGTCAGGCTGGGTTTTGACGGGTGGAGACAACATAAGGATTAATGAACCGCTTTGGCTTTAGACAAAATAACCACGTAAAGTAAAACTTCTGTGTGCACCAGATCGGGGCTTCTCAACCTAGGCTGCATGTTAGAATCACCTGGGGACTGTTGCCACTTTGCCACACAGGGGATGCCCCCAAAGCAATGAAACCCCGGTCTCTGGAGGTAGGAGTCCCACATCTATTCCTTAAAGGTTCCAGTGTGCGACCTGGTTTGAGAAGTGGCTCCCTGGAGCGAGGCTTCCCCAGCTTTCATGTACATTCCAACCACCTGGGGAGCTGGTTAAAATGAAGATTCTGATTCAGCCTATCAAGGGTGGGGCCTGGGGTTCTGCATTTTTAACACCCTCCCTGGGATGCTGGCGCTGCTGGTCCAGGACCACACTTGGAGCAGAAAAGAGAATTGACTGCTGTCCAAATGTCCCCAGCATCACCTCCAAATTGTCTGTGAGGTTGTCAGAGGAGTACAGCGGTTCTCGTGGGTGGGGGAGGTGATGGCCAAGTTGCTAATTGATGGGAAAGAGATGAGCAGAGCTCGGCGTGAGGGGCTCCACTGCAGGGGCTTGAGTTGTCCACTCCCAGAGAGACCGCCACTGGGCAGAATGAACACGGCTGGGTTTTGTGAGTTAACCAGGTATGGATTAGAGAATAAAATCTTGGCCAGGCACGGTGGCTCATGCCTGTAATCCCAGCACTTTGGGAGACTGAGATAAAGGGATTGCTTTAGCCCAGGAGTTCAAGATCAGCCTGGGTAACATAGTGAGACGCCATCTCCATAAAAAATACAAAAATTAGCTGGGTGTGGTAGCATCCCCCTGTAATCCCAGCTACGTGGGAGGCTGAGATGGGAGGATCCATTGAGTCCAGGAGATCAAGGCTGCAGTGAGCCGAGATCACTCCACTGTGCTCCAGCCAGGGCAACAGAGCTGGCAAGACCCTGTCTCAAAAAAAAAAAAAAAAAGAAAAAAATATCATAAATATCATGACAAAATGTTAAAAATACGTCTTTACTGGGATATGATTCACACACTATAACATGCTCCCATTTAAAGAGCACAATGCCATGGTTTCTAGCATATCTCGAGAGTTGGGCAACCATCACAACTGTCTGGATTTAGAACATTTGTCACCTATCAAGGTGCCATTTCAGGCCACCTTCTTCCCATCACCTCTGGGAAGATTGCACGCAAGAATACCCCAGTAGGAGTTGAAAGATTTGAGCCCCTGGTTGGAAGCACAGGGTGTCATCATATCCTTAGTAAGGGGAGGTTGTGGACACAAAGTGTGTCACTGACTCCAGGAAGCCCTCTGTGATGCCCCCAGGCCAGATTATATCCACTTCCGCCATGTTCTCAAAGCACCCAGCTTACCTGCCATTCCCATCACCCAAGCCAACCAGGCTGAGGATCTGTGTTTTTCATAAATCTAGCCCCAGACCAAGTCAGGACCTGTGTTTTTCATAAATCTAGCCCCAGACCAAGCCTCCTTCCAGGCCACAGTAGAGTGCAGTACACATGTGGGCTGTGAGCTTGCACCAAGACCCTGCTGTGCTGTAGTGTAATGTCTGAAGATGGGTATGGTGTGGTCTGTCCTTGTCCTCTATGATTGTAGTAGAAAGAATGCTCAATTACCAAGAAGTCTGCATCTGAAGCTCACAGCCAGCATCTCAGTGTCCTCAGATATAAACTACAGACAACCTCCCTCCTGTGCCATTAACTATCCAGGGCTTCTATAACCTGGGAGCAGTGAACATTAGATCTCCTCAAGGATGGAACTGGAGGCAATGAGTGGAGTTCAAGGTTGGAAAATTCTAGTTGGATATGAAGAAACAGAGATTCCCCTGAGGTTGGAGGTGTCTTTTAGGTTGGTGAGTTCCCATTCCTGGAAGTATTTTAGGTAAATGCTGATCCAAGATGTTACCTAGGAAAAGAGTAGGTAACCTTGAGGATCTGTTGTAACCTTCTGCTTCTGTGATGAAGTTTTTCCCTCAGGAAAAAGATGTATTCTTACTAAGCACTGACCATGCGGTGCTGAGTTTTGGAGGCAAGCTGACCAGGAGGAGAATGGTTCCACCGACAGAGTCGGAGGACCTCAAGAAAGAACAAGTTCATCTTAACCAGAAGCCCATAAAGAGCACTTATGGCCCTAGGCAGTGTTTGTGAAGCATCTCAAATGCTGATGGTTCCCTGCTGATATTTTCACTAAGGGGTTTTGGTTAGGGTGGCAAAACTGAAATCTATATTTTCCAGAGTCTCATTAGTGGAAGCAACGGGGTGGAGATTTTAGAAACACATTTTAAAAAGAGAAAGACATGGTTGGTCTTGTGCTCTTCCCCTTTTCCCTTCCTCATGCCTGGATCATGGAATCCATCCAGCGACAAGGACCATGACGGTCAATTGTCAAGCATGGCAGGGCAGGAAGTCCCAAGGACACGGATCCATGACAACACTTTTAGGTGAGCATAATGGCCCTGAAGTATCGCCAAGCATTTATATGGGGAAAAAGGTTTTTTTTTTTTTTTAAAAAAAAAAAAAAAAAAAAGAGCTCTGATACATTGATTTGTTTAAGTCACGGTTAAGTTTTTAATTGCAGCTCAACGCATTCCTAACTGAAAGCAATCATTTTTCCTGGCCCCTCCTATATGCAATAGAGATGGCAAAGATAAGAACAAACAAATTCGGCCACTTTCTGTGAGATTACACAAGAACTCTCCATCCTATTCACTATTCCAGGCAGACAGCAAATGACAGCTGTCTGCCTGGAATGTGTCAAGCCTCCCCAGTTTTGTCACTGTGGGCATGTTAGGCTGGCTGCTTCTCTGTGGCAGTGCTGTCTTGTGTGTTGTAGGAAGTTTAGCAGTACCCCTGGCCTCTACCCACCAGATTCTAGTAGCATCCCCCGCTCCCCATTTGTGACAACCAAAACTGCCTCTAGACACTGCCAAATGTCCCCTGGGGGAAGCATTTGAGAACCATCATTGTAGACATTATGGGAATTTGGCTTTGACTCGTGGGATTTTGAGCAGAGGAGGAACCAGACCTGACTATATTTTAAGAGGATCTTTTGCTCTCATGTGAGAATGAACTGTGCAGAGGAGGTTCAGAAGGGCCCAGGAGCCCATGAGGAGGGGACTGAACTAGCGCTGGAAAGGCAAAGGGGCCTGTCTAGGATGTCGTGGGAGTTGACGGCAAGGGGTGCATCCAAGATAGATTCTTACAGTGGAACCGGCAGTGTTTTCTGATGGATGGGGAAGGAATGTGACCAAAACAGGAGACTTGGGGCAACTTTGAGCTTTTGGTTCCATGGAGATGCCATTTTCTGAGGTGAGAAAGGTCAGGGGTGGACCAGGTTACCAGGTGCAATCAGAATCTGTAGAGACTGGGGCCCCACGGGTGCTGATACGGTGGCCGGGGGGCAGTGCACATTCTTCACCTTCAATAGCCAAGATCTTTACTTTTAACCCAGTTCTTGGCATCAGAGATCCACCCACATGCACAGGCCCCATGAAGGCAATCACCACATTTTACTATATGGTTTGTCTTTTCAGAAAATTCCTGAGCATTTCCCTGAAAGAGACTGAAATCCATTTTTTCAGATCTTTAGGCACAGTCAATTAATGCATAAGGTCAAAGTACTAATCATCTATTCACAGACAATTCTATCACCAGGCCTCCAAAAGCATGAAGTGAACAGACCAGCCTGTGATACAGAATTCAAATTCTCCCATTCCCATCGGAACCCTGTCAGGGAGGAGTGGCGGTCACAGGCAGTACCTGCCATGGGACATTGCTGTGTAAACCTCCACCCATCAACAGCCACCCAGCTGACCACACGGTCCCCAGCATGGAGTGGACACCTCCTTTGTTTACAAGTTGACACGTCTGGAATACACCCAAAGCATGCACCAGAGATAGCCATTCATTTATCTGCACCGCCTGTTTTCAATAGTCAGATTCTCACGAACAAACCTCGTTCACCCGCACCAAAAATAACATGAACAGTTTAGAGGAATCCAGGCCCTACTTGGTGCTGCACAGAGTTTCATGCAAGCCATCACAGAGGGCCAAACCAGGACCTTCGTAGGTGATTTTACGAACAAGGCAGAATATTGATCCTGAGAGCTTCCCACGGGCTTTACGATGAAGACCAGCAGAGTCTAGCCAAGAGCATTTTCACAGGCTAGATTTAATTATGATCAGAGACGCCCTCATCATGCCTTTCTGCTCTTGGTGATTAAACCAAAGAGAATAAAGACATTTAACTAGACATGAACTGGAAACAGATTCTGGTTCAAAACCCACAGAGAGAAGAGAAAAATACAGCAGATTGCTGGACAGAGCTTGAGCCGCCTTGCTCCACCTGATTTGACAATTTCCTTTAGGTTATTCTACCAGCCAGGGTGGACTAGATTTGCCACAAGAACACACAACCCTCTTTCATGAGACCTTGATCTTGTTTTTCTACCGTGCTTCTGCGGAGAGCTGTCACTCCAGCATTCAGACGTTGCCAGCCACCATGGCAGAGACAAAAGAAGTCGTGGTAAATTGCACCCCGGACATAAAGCCTGCAGCCTGACAGATATCACTTCTCCACATATTTAGTTGCCTGAACCTTAAAGCCACAGAGAAATTCTACCTGGGCCCGGAAGTTGGCAATAGACCTGATGGTTATGGCGGTGACTCATATTTTCTTTGGCTGCCCAGATGCACACAGGCTGGTGGCTATTTTCAAGGCTGCATTATAATTATTTTATAATCGTCGTGATCAGTCCTAATAACACATAGTTAGTGAGTAGTTCCCAGGGGCTGGACACCTTGCCCTGTGCTTTATTTCCATTAATTCATTCTTTTTTTTTTTTTTTTTTTTTTTTGAGACAGAGTCACAAAGCTGTATCACGCAGGCTGGAGTGCAGTGGCTAGCGATCTCGGCTCACTCAAGCTCGCCTCCCCAGGTTCACGCCATTCTCCTGCCTCAGCCTCCCAGTAGCTGGGACTGAAACCCGCCACCCGCGCCCAGCTAGTTTTTGTGTATTTTTAGTAGAGACAGGGTTTCTGTGGTAGCCAGGATAGTCTCGATCTCCTGACCTCATGATCGCCAGCCTCGGCCTCCCCAAAGTGATGCTGGGATTACAGGCTTGAAATTACAGCGCCCGTAATTCATTCTTTAATTCATTCATTCAACAATTATATACGGGGTACCTACTGTGTGCGGAGTGTTTCGCCAAGCAACTCACAACCATGATTCTTCTTTGGAACCGCCCTGTGGGACGGAGCGTGAGTCAGGATTTGTAGTTGCAGTAACAGAACCCACTTTAGGAAGCTGATGCAGAAAAGGGAATTTATTCAAGACTTCTTCTCACATTGTCTGTGGGACGTGTGGAAACCAGGAGCAATGCCTAGATCCCACCGGAGTGCCCTCCAGCAAAGGCCTCTGGGAGGCGGCATCACAGCGCTATGACCGGGCGTGGTACTCGTCACAGAACCCACAGATCCCTCCAGCAACATCCTCACCCAACACCAACACCCTGCACCCACGCTGCCTCCTCCTGAACCCGGGCATGATAGGCTCCCGCCTTCCTGCAAGGGGAGTTGGGAAACTTACCTTGGAAGCAGGAGGCAACGGGAGATGCTGTTTACCGCTGCTGGGAAGCTTAAACAGGGCAGGTGCTCAAGACAGGAAGTCTGTTCTGTGGACAACACAACCGAGCCTCAGGGAGCTTCAAAACAAGCCAACAAAACCACCAACCACCCCCACCCACCGGGTTCCCCAGCTAGAAGGGGCGCGGCAGGCTCAGTCCAGCCCTAGCTGATGCTGAGTGGTACGGAGGGCTTAGTTGAACATGGCGTCAGGTCATCCTGCCTGTGGCATGCATCCCGGTGGGGATTTTCACAGCAGGTAATTAGACGTGTGTCTAGACAGACCATTTCCTTCACTGTCGTTGTAATATCGTGGGTTCTCCAGTCAACAAGTACAGGGAGCAGAGAGCAGAGAGCCAGGCTCGAAGATGGTGCCTTCCTCCTCGGCTCTTCTCAGCCTTTGACCCTCAGGTCTCACGTTCCCCGGCTCCCTGGCTGGCTGCTGTCCAGTCTCCCCGGCTCCACCTGCCCCTCCCTCACTCTCAGGAGAACTGAGCTGCTGCCGTGGACAGGAGGGAGGTGCTACGGTGGGAGGGTCTGGCTCTCAGGTCTGTGCCTGGACTGCCTGGATTTCTGGTCTCACTGCCACCACACTAATAAGTGAGGATGTTGGGCAAATTCTTCACCTCTCTTGAGTCTCAATGTCCCCTTCTGTGAAACGGGATGAAGTAATCGATGTTTGGCAAAGTTCCGATTATTATTATTATTATTAAACGGGATGGGAACATGACAGCTATTTCCAAGCTGGGAGGGGCTTTCTGTAAATTAGCTATTTTAGGGTATCCCCTCTGAACGAAGTTGTTTCAATTTTGCTACAGGCATTTGCAAATGAGCCCCTGGTAGAATAGCTATGTTAACGAGTAACGCCATAACCGGGGGAAAGGAGTGAATGATGCCGTAGTTGGGGACACGTTGTTGTTATCGCCAAACCCAGAAAACCTATGTGTAGCTTTGCCCAGATGGTCAGGAACGTGGATGTTGGAGTCAGGCCTGAGTTTGAGTCCTGGCCTTGCCATTTTTGAGCTGTGTGACCTTGAACAAGTGTCTCAACGTCTCTGAACTTCCATGTCTTCATTTGTAAAATGGAGATAAGCCTAGCCTGTGCCTCGTGAGATCTGGAGGCATACATGAGGCCATTTGTAGAGACAGCCACACACACTGAGAGCTCAGGGAATGGTGACATTGCTGGAGAAGGTGAAGGAGAGACAGAGGAGCCACGAAGAAGATAGAAGGAAAGGATAGCTCTAGCTCACATCTGTGTCCATCGGGGCCAACTCCTTGTGAAGGGAGGGCAGCGAGGGAGGGAGCTGACACTGTCCCTAAGTTGCAACAGACAGAGAGAGGGAGCAGACTCCACCATCACCTTGGGACTGGAGCCAAGAAGGAGGGGCTTCCTGTCCAGAGACGTGGTTGAATAGGGAGGCAGACTGTGCCACTGCTGTTCCAGGCAGGGATGGGGGTGACAGACGCCCTGCCCCATGTGTCCTCCCACCCTGCACTCTTGCTGGGACATCCAGCTGGGCAACCCAGTGGGAAAACAGAGAGCAGGAGCTCCACTCGGTGCCCGGGCCAGGCTTCTGGGCACAGAACTGAGCCAAGAGAAGGAGAATGAATCTGGGGGGATGGGGCGCTGGGCACACAAAGGGGAACAGCCTGCACGACCTCTGCCACCCCCCTTCCTCCTGCCCAAGAGTGGCCTCCCACCGGACCCTCCAGAAAGCCATCTACTCTCCACCCCAGCCAACCTCCCCACTTCCCTGCACTGCCTCCGCTGTTCACTTGGAGTTGCAGAATCGGTTTTAATTTGCATGGCATTTATACCTATCTTGTCTCAGCTCTGTGGACGTCCAAGACAGCAAACCTGGGGTGGAAGGCTGAAATGTGGAGGTTGGGACGATGGCGCTGATGTTTTGTTTCTAAGACTCCCGCCTGGGTCACCAGCACCCAAAGGCTGCTGCTATGTGCAGACTGGACAGGGGATTATTGTGGACTGAGGAGGAGTTTGCATCTCCAGCCCAGATTTCAGGTGGAACATGGCAGGGGCCCTTCCTTCCCTCTCCCCTGTCTTCCCTTCTTTCTTAGGCTGGGCTGGCCACGAAGTCTCCACCTCCACCCCCAGCCAGGGCCGCTTATCATGGGGGCCTGAAGGACATCAGCCCCACAGAAGGCTGGACAAGCCCAGCTCGGTCACCTTGACCCACTTCATTTGCTTCAAGGCATTGAAGCAAGGAACTCACATTTGCTCTTGAGAAGACTGACGCCCCAGATTCTTATAGCAGCTTGTCCTGCCTCGCTGTGAGCCACACAGATGAGCTGCACCTGCTGGCCCACAAGCCCCTGTCTGGTCCCACCTGGGAAGGGGCCTGGGATTGCCACTCAGGGTCACTGCTCACACGCTCCAGGAAGGCAAGCTGTACTGCTTGCTGGTCTGATGATTCTATGTCTTCAGTGAAAAAATAAGGGGGGAAAACTTCCTTTCTGAAACAAACCCCACTATGAAAAACCCTAAAATATTCATTTACAGAAGCAGAAATTAAACATCTTTGCCCTTGACTGATGGGAGCAACTTTTTCATCTGACACAGACCGCTTAAAAAAAAAAAAACAGAAAAGAAAGCCATCCACCCTCCACCCCAACCAAGCTCCTCCTCCTCCCTGCCCTTACCTCTGCCGTCCACCTAGAGTTGCAGAACTGGTTTTTATTTGCCTGGCACTTCTACATATCTTGTCTCGTTTGAAGCTCACAGCAACTCTGGGATGTGGTATCTTTCTCTGTATCAGAGGAAAGGAAATACAACTCAGTTACAGGACAGACCCCAAAGGCAGGCAGGGGCGGTGACCAGCAAGTCACAGGGCTCACCCAGCATACCTGACTCTAGAATTTAAAACTGTCTTCTTTTTTTTGTTGTTGTTTTTTGTTTTTTTGAGACAGAGTCTTACTGTGTCGCCAGGCTGGAGTGCAATGGCGTGATCTCAGCTCACTGCAACCTCTGCCTCTTCGGTTCAAGCGATTCTCCTGCCTCAGCCTCCTGAGTAGCTGGGATTACAGGTGCACCCACCACCACGTCTGGCTAATTTTTGTATTTTTAGTAGAGACGGGGTTTCATCATGTTTGTCAGGTTAGTCTCAAACTCCTGACCTCGTGATCCATCTGCCTCGGCCTCCCAGAGTGCTGGGAATACAGGTGTGAGCCACTGTGCCTGGTTTTTGTTTTTGTTGTTTTTTGTTTTTGTTTTTGTTTTATCAGCAGATCATTGGTGCAGGAGAAGCTAGTGGACAGGCAGCTCCCAAGCAGATGGGAGAGAGGTGTGGCTGAGAATTTGGCTGTGAACACACCGTGGAGGGGTACTGATATGGAGGTGAGAGGATCCTCTCATCCCTCTGTAATCACAGGGAGCCACGGAGGGCCCAGAAGCCCACAGCACCCAGATCGGGCTCTGGGAAGTTCCAGCCAGAGCACCTGGTGTGGGACTGATTTCACCTGAGCAACGATTTCAGGTGTAACACTTGGCAGCACTGAAAATTGCAAGGGAAGTTCTGTGATAATGAGAGAGGCCCAAGCACCTCCCCACGCCTCTCTCAAGCATCCTAGTTGCCTCCATTAGCAAGCTAGAGCAGGCTTGGGCTGCAAGCCTCAGGCAAGCCGCAGTATCTAGGAAGAGTTTAATAATGGCGGTGTGGTTTCTTGCATTTATTTTTATAGCAGCTTCTGATGGTGATGAGAAATGACTATTTTCATGGAGGTCTGTGCTGTAAAAGTGTTCTTTTAAAATAAGGTAAAGTCAGAAAATGAATTGATTTAAAGAAGAAATATTAGGGGGAGGATAATAGTATAAATGGCACACACAGTGCCAGCGGGAACTGTGATGTGGAAGTTTGGAGAACAGTTTTCTTTCAACCAGATTGAGTGAGGGCAAATAAGACACAGCATGTATTGCAAGGATCTAACTGGTCATCAGTATGTTCATTTACATTTTCAATTCTCCCCTATTGCATGAGTTTTATTTCCCACCAAAGCAAATAAACATATACCTGGATGGGGGGGAGCGGGGGGGCGGGTATAAATTAGAAACTCCTGTAGGGGACAGGAATCTTTTCGACTCTGACCTTCTGCCCTGATTGGAGACACTCTGAGACCACAGGTTGCTCTCAGCTCTGTGGACGTCCAAGACAGCAAAACTGGGGGTGGGTGGCTGAAACGGGGAGGCAGAGATGATGGCACTGATGCTTTGCTTCTAAGACCCCCAGGACACCAGCACCCAAAGGCCGCCGTGTGCAGACTGGATGAGGGTTATTGTGGGTTGATAGGAGTTTGCAACACCCATCTTTTCTCACTGACTCCTGGTCTCCCCAAGCCCAGCTCCATCCTTGGAGAGGTGCACCCATCAGGAATGTGGAAGTCAGAGAACGTCGGAGGAGTGAAAT
This sequence comes from Papio anubis, assembly GCF_008728515.1. Classification (NCBI taxonomy): domain Eukaryota; kingdom Metazoa; phylum Chordata; class Mammalia; order Primates; family Cercopithecidae; genus Papio; species Papio anubis. Next base: position 3,204,741 of record NC_044993.1, on the reverse strand, counting down.
GCAGGTGCCAGGAGCCAGTCTCAAGGAACGTGGTTAACAGAAGGCTCACATTGCACTGCAGGGCAGCAAGCATTTATTCACACTGTCCCCGCAGCAGTGGAATGAAGGCCATACCTGAAGCAGCTTTGTTATACTCTGGGGCTTCATTCTAACTTTCTATCAATTATCACACACTTCCGGAAAACCATACAAACTCAATACCTAATCTCCGATTAATTACTGTTAATGTATCTAAAGATTATCCTCAGAAATGCCAGACAATGCAACCAGTGGTTCAACATACTGTAATTAAGTATTTACTATGGAAAACCACACAGTCATTACAAAGCTAAGCCTATCCAAATGCACTGCTGAGAAAAATGACCACCTCCTATTGTTAAGGGAAAAGACAAGCTCTCAGGGTAGTTGCTCACCCAGCCAACAGTATTTCCTCGGTGTCCACTGCGTGGCAGGCATTGTTTTAGGTGCTGAAGATGCGGTAGTGCACAGCGCACGTGCCGGGGAGGGAAGACGAAAGGAATCAGTTCACAAGTAAACAGGAAAAGGAGCATTGCCACTCAGACAATGAATGAAACAGGATGTAGGAAGGAGTGACCGCGGTCCCCGTGGCAGATGGCTGTGGCCTCACTGAAAAGGTGAGACTGGAGCTGAGAAGTGAAGGATGAGTAAGAACCAGCCTGCGAAGATATGGCAGGGAGGGCCGGACTTACCGCTCAGACGCAGGCCGAGCAAAGCTGCCGGGAAAGAATTCCGCGTCTTCCGGGACTGGAAAGAAACAGCTGTCAGCGTCTCCACCTGACAAGACCCAGCCAGGTGTGTGGTGTTTCCACTAAGCCCGCTGTTCTCTCAGGATCTCGGGGCAGAAGACTTCATCGTCCTTCTGTAGAGAAACAGAAGTGGACGGCACCATTTGGAAAAGGTATTTTCTCACAGGCATGACAGTCACCTGTTAGGTGAGGTCGTCCTCACCCCTGACGTACCTCCGGAATTAATCTCTCTCTGTTCTCCTGACACAACTCAGCACCTTATCTTCGCCTGGATTGCTTAAATAGCTAAAACAGGCCTTTTTAAGACGCATCGTATTTAAAACAATCATCCTAGTTCCCATGTATCGTAAATGCCTGCTGGGCATGACCTCCTCTTCACACGCCTCCTTCGGAGACGGACTGAAACCTCCCCTTTCAGAAAGAAGGAACAGCAGGAGGCAAACAGCAGAGCTGTGATTTGAACTCAGGTCTCACCAGCTTCAGGGAGGCAAGACCATTAACTTTATACTGAAAGATATGCATTTTTAAACTGAAAGCAAAGTATGCAAAGAACTCATGGGAAGCCAGAGAGGAAACAAGGAGATGGCACGGAACAGCAAAAGAAGGAGAGAAATTAGGAAAAGCAAACTCAGAAGTTAAAAATTAAAAATTGTATTTTGTGTTGAACTTGGGTTTTTTGCAGTCTAAGCGGCAGGAGCGATTCCTCTTTCTTTTCGCTAATGAGACTTCTCTCCACTGGCAGCTGGAGGCGTTGCTTTGGACGCCACATTTGACAGCCCCTCATTGGCCTTCCTGCCTCCACTCTGGCCCCTGCAGGCCACCCTCCCTGGCTGTCGGGACATCTTCCTAGAAGGCAAACGTGGCCCCGCCACTTCCCACGGCACATCTTCTGTGGTGCCCACAGTCAGCCGGGTCAAGTCCCAGCAGGCCCCAGACAACCTCTGCAGCCTCTCACCCCCCATCCCTCCCTGCGAGGAGCCCCCATCCGTCTCTGCTGGCCGTGAGGTTTACTCTCCCACGCACCCCTCTAGAATCCCCTTGCCCTGACCCCTCTTCTCCAACTCAGGAAATTCTTGGGCTCCTTGGAGGGTCGCTGTAACATCGATAGCTTGTTCTTTGCCCCTGTAGCGGCGTTCCCAGGTCTGTGATTGGCTGTGCATGAATCTGTCCTCTCGGTTACTTCCAGGACTCTGTGAGAGCAGGGCCCGTGTCCTGTTCATCTGCTTCTCTGATGCCTCATTGGAAAAGAGCATGGGAGAGGCCAAAAAATGGAAAAAAAAAAAATGACAGAACATCTTGGTAAGATATCTCTTATGGGGGTACAGGATCCAGGGGAGGTGCATAAAGAGTTACCAACAAGTGTGTGGGATGGGCAGATCAGGGAAGGCTTCCTGGAGGAGGTGTGGGCAAGATAAAGGTTGGACTGGAGCCAGTCCGTTAATGTGGTGGAGAAAAGAAATTGAGGCAGAGTTCAGAGAAGCGAGGAACTCTGCCTCTTTGAGCGTGAGTTAGGGGATGGTGAGAGATGGCCTTGGATAGGCAGATAATGGTCTGGAGCCCCTGTTAGAAGCTTTAGGCTTCATGGTGAGAGGAGCAGGGATGCCTACAGGTTGTTTTCTTATGAAGAGGGAGTGATGTGGTTGAGTTTCCATTTCAGAAAGGTCACTCTGGCCACAGAGGGGAGGAGAGATTAAGAAGAGAGGTGGCTGGCTGTCATGTTTGGTTGTATAGGTTGGGCACTGCACAACTTTAGGGGTTAAATTTTCCCCTCTCTGGTGGCCCCTGGGTACTTGAGAGTGGCTGACATCATCTGATGGCAGAGACTCTCATTGGACAGTTGTCATGGCAAGTTAGCAACTGATGCTGGGCATGGGAACACGTGGAGTGCTGTGGACACAGAGAGAGGGACATGTTGGTTCAGAGAGACTCACAGATGCATCAACAAGGGCTCTGACCCTGCAGCTTTGAACAAGGCCTGGGGTGCAACCTGTTTGCCAGCTGGGTACCTAAGGGTGGCATCTATGGACCACCTAGAGGTGGATTTATCATGAAGCTAATGCAACTTAAGCTTCAGGACCTGAATCTGCATAGTCCTCTTCCAATATGTCCCCAAAGTCATATGTTTTTGTGAAATGCACAAGATATTTTCATCACAGTTGGCTAAGACTGCTGTTTCCTCCTGCTCTGACTTGCCCTCCATCACCTCTGCTGGTGGCATGGGAGGGGCCACGATTTGGCTGAGGGGAGGCTGATATCTGGATCCTGGACTGTGAGCAGTAGACTGGCATCAGCAGCATTGCCGGTGCCATCAGTGTACAGACACCAGGTGTGGTGGCTTCCAGCATGTTCCTCCTGCCCCTCTGTCAACTTCCCTGTATTATGACATGGAGGTGCAGAGACAAGGGTGGAACAGGGAAGCCACCATGCCCGGTGATGCTGGCAAGAACAGGGGCAGGCGAGCATGGACAAGGTTGGAATATGCAGAGCCTGGTCTGTGGAAAATTCCTCCAAACAGATACACATGGCTCTAAACAGAGGACTCGATTCTCTCGGACTCAGTGAAAATGGAAATTCGTTCCCATCAGGACTACCCTCAGCAATGCAGCATGTAGGATGATAAGTGTGCCACAGCTCGTAAAAATCACTTTGGTGGGAATGGTATGTTTGATCAAGCTTGAGTATCCCACTAAAGTTGGAACTTAGAAAGAAAGGGATTTTGGAATATTTGAATAAAGCAAGTAAGAAATTGCACACTCCTAATTTAGATGTATCTGAAGGGTACCTTCTTTTATCTTAAATTTGTTTATTAAAAAACAATGGATGACTTGAGTAATAGAATATGAAACAAAAGAGATGAACATGAAGCATGGCACAGATCTTCTAACATTGAGAAGCGAATTATAACTGAAAATGTCCACATCATAACAGAAACAGAAGTTCATTAAGAAGAGGTCAGCTAACACGGCGAAACCCCGTCTCTACTAAAAATACAAAAAAAAAAAAAGAAAATTAGCCAGGAGTAGTGGCAGGTGCCTGTAGTCGCAGCTACTCGGGAGGCTGAAACAGGAGAATGGCGTGAATCTGGGAGGTGGAGCTTGCAGTGAGCCGAGATTGCGCCACTGCACTCCAGCCTGGGTGACAAAGCGAGACTCCATCTCAAAAAAAAAAAAAAAAAGAGGTCAGCTGGGTGTGGTGACTCACGACTGTAATCCCAGCACTTTGGGAGGCCAAGGCGGACAGATCAAGAGGTCAGGAGTTTAAGACCAGCGCGGCCAATATGGTAAAACCCCATCTCTACTAAAACTACAAAAAAAATTAGCCAGGCATGGTGGCATGTGCCTGTAATCCCAGCTACTCAGGAGGCTGAGGCAGAAGAATTGCTTGAACCTGGGAGGCAGAGGTTGCAGTGAGCTGAGATTGCACCACTGCACTCCAGGCTGGGCAACAGAGTGAAACTCCATCTCAAAAAAAAAAAAGAGAGGTCAATTTCAAATGGAAGTGATAAATTAGCACTTAGGTGACATGAAAACCTAGTTCAGGGGTCCCCAGCTCCACAGCTGCTGATGGGTACTGGTCTGTGGGCTGTTAGGAACCAGGCCGCACAGCAGGGTGAGCGCCAGGTGAAGGAGCATTACCACCTGGGCTCTGCCTCCTGTCAGATCAGGGGAAGCATTCGATTCTCACAAGAACTCAAACCCTATTGTGAACTGCACATTGGAGGGATCTAGGTTGCGGGCATCTTATGAGAATCTAATGCCTGATGATCTGAGGTGGAACAGTTTCATACTGAAACCATCCCCCCCACCCACTCCCATCCATGGAAAAACTGTCTTCCACAAAACTAGTCTCTGGTGCCAAAAAGTCTGGGGACTGCTGACCTAGTTATTGAAGAGAAGTGAGTAATATTAATATATTACACCAATATTTAAATTTCTTGCTGGTTTGATGGAAAATAACTGACATTCAGGTAGATAGGATAAAATCCACAAATAAAATCACTGATGACAGATTCAGTACTGTCAATTCAAAGAGCATGTAATGTTCTTAATTGTACAAGAAAACCTGAAATGGCCTGAAATCTTACAACTCATATATGAAGGAAATCAATAGAAGTTTTCTATTTGATTTTGTCTTTGATTATAGTCTTGAATTTTTTGATTTGATTTTAGTCTTGAATTTTTTACAACAGTCTCAGTTGGGATCAAAGGGCCAGGTAGAAGCATAATTATGTCATTGTGAAACGAAAAGACATTTTTTCTAAGCTAACTTCCGGCAAAGACGCACAAAATCACACTGTAGCCAAATACGCCACAGCGGGTGCTGATCTATCTTCCTGTTCTCACTGTGGAAAACAATGCTGACAAAATTGTCATCGTATGAAAAGGAGCTCCTTTGGGTATATCTCTAAGAACTTGTTTTAGGAATCTGGGTGCTTCTGTATTGGGTGCATATGTATTGAGGATAGGTAGCTCTTCCTATTGAATTAATCCCTTTACTATTATGTAATGTATTTCTTTGTCTTTTTTGATCTTTGTTGGTTTAAAGTCTGTTTTGTCAGAGGGTAGGACTGCAATCCCTGCTTTTCTTTTTGCTTCCCATTTGCTTGGTAAATTTTCCTCCATCCCTTTGTTTTGAGCCTATGTGCGTCTTTGCATGTGAGATGGGTCTCCTGAATACAGTACACCAATGGGTCTTGACTCTATCCAATTTGCCGGAAGTAGCTTACCGCAAAAGATTCTCTTGCCACTAAAATAAAGGCAGAATTCTATCTAACACATGCAGCAAAATAATGCGGAATGTGAACCTACCAGCTGCTGCTGGTCCTGCAAAGTTCTTGAACATACATCACAGGTGCCATCTGGAACTACACCTGTACAAAAATCACCCTGAAAATAGTTTTCAATCAACATACACTTGTGATTATATTTTTTAAAAAAAGGAGATCCAAGAACATGCAGTAAAAACAAGGTTCGTGGGTGTGGGTCTGTCGGGCAATGAGTTAGTGAAAATATGTTAATCTGCACATGTAGTGATATTTCCAGTATTTGTTAGCTTTTCAAAATATGCAATTTGTTATGGTTTCTCTTCTGAGTATTCACTTTTGTAACTACATCTATATTTATAATTTTGTATTCTTTCCTTAAAGAAAGATCCTCATATTGTATTAAGGCTTGAGCCCACAAAACCTGGATCGGGTGGTGGGGGCCAGGAATATACGTTTGCAATCTCAGACTATTTGGAGGTCATTTGGGGTAAGACTGAGGTGCAAGTAGTGAGGGCTGCCCAGCTCCAGGCTTGGAAACTCGCACTGGATCCCAGCTGAACCAATGCCACTCTGGGCAGATGCTCTGACCTGGGAGCCTTAACAGGCGGTTCACTCATTAATATCACTGGGCTCAGATCTGTGAAACCCACGCCTCCCACACGATGCTCTGTCTTCCAGCCAAAATAACATACTGTAAGCTGGGTTGTAGTTGAAAGTGAAACCGCGTATTTTTTAAAGGTTTAAAAGCTCATTTGAAGAAGGGCAAAGGGTCAGGAAAGAAAGAGTTCCATTTACAGAGACTTGGCAAATCTTTCCCAAGGAAGATGTCCCACTTACAACGTGTACTTTCCACTCTGTGCACGGCCCCCAGGCTGGGGCCAAGGTGGCTGCTCAGCGTTCTTGTCCACAGTGGTGACGAAGACTTGACTTCTGAAGTTTGCTCTGGGGAAAGAGGTACACTTGGGTGTTTTGGAGGTGGAGGGAGGGCTCTGTGAGGGGTCGGGGGAGGCAGATATGGGGTACAGTCGGGGGAACCCTGCATTGCATGCCATAGCTATCACCGCTGGATGGGCTTGAGGGAATGACTTATTCCAAGCGCGTCTCGTATGCCAAAGGGAAAAGAAACGAAGGCTGGGGAGTTTATGCCTCTTGCCCAGAGTCCCTGTGAAATGTGTGTGGGGCCAGGGGTAGCAAGCACTGATTGGAAATCTGCCTTTTAACAGGAGCCTTATTCAGACTGACAAGTACTTGGCATTCAGATTTTCCCATCTGAGTTCATGGCTGCAGTTCCTAAAAGGCTGTTTGAGGTTCCCCTGTCAACATTTCACGTTTTAAGGCACCACTTTTAGGGCCTGTATCATTATCTACAACAGCAGCAGCGGCAGCAGCAGCATTAGGAATGTGTTTCCTCCTGTGCTTTGCAGCTTCCGTAGGTCTTTCTTCTGCATTGTTTCATGAAGTTCTCACAAGAACACTATCAGGTAGGTGTCGGATGTCCGTTTTACGGGGCAGAAAACAGATTTTTTAAAAGAGAGAGAGGGAGAGAGAGGAAAAAGGGCTTTATTTAAAGTCAAATCAGTTAATAGGGGCAGAGCAAGGACTTGAATGCAGGCCTCATGGTCTTAACGCCAATATTTTCAGCTCCCTTGGGAACTTCTTGGAAGGGCCCATTCCATTTTCCTGCCATAACATCATGGAATGCGGGAATGGCTGTGGGTTCCGGTGACGATGTCTCCCAACTGCCTCCAACAGGTGCTGCCAGGGCACGACTCAATGTCTGGTTTGGGTGGACAGGAACGTGCTGTGGGCCCCGGCCCTCTGCTGCAAGCTTCGCAGGTGCCGTTCCCTCTGCCCAGGACACGTCTCTGGCCTTTCTGCTCAGGCGTTACCTCCCCAGGAGCCCAGCTGACTCATCTCACTGACTCCCCTGCAGCCCTCGCCACCATCTGGAATTAGCTGCCCTGTGTCTGCCACCGCTTCCTTGACATCTGACTCACTGCAGTGGGTTCTAAGCTGCAGGAGGACAGGGGCCTTATTCCTCTGCTCACCACTCTGTCCTCAGCAGCCACCGCTGGCACTCAGTGTGTTCTCAATAATCATGTGTGGCTCAGATGCAGGCGGGCAGCAGAAGGAAGCCTTGTCTGCTGCCATTAGGCCGTGTTGTAAGTGCAGATGGCCCTGGGCTGCAGGTTTCCAATGGGGACATTAATCCCAAAGCGACGTCCTCGAGCATCCTTCTATTCTGCAGCACTGCACTGTGCTATGAAAGAGCCAGGACAGATGGCCCGGGTGCAACCCAAGTCCTTCCATTTTTACTGTAGAACCTGGGGCCAAGTGATGAACCATCTTTGAGGCTTGGCCTCCTCATCTGTAAAATGGGTCTGAGAGCAGTGCCACATGGCTGCATAGCCCTGAAGATAGCCCCGGAAGTAGGGCACTGAAATACCCACTTAGGCTACCCCGAGGTAGTGCCCAGTCAACACCAGCCAGAGAACAAATTGGACAGTGCAAGTAACTCAGCTCTGGAAGGCTCCCCCTAGTACTTTACTAATAATGAACACTTAAACATTGCTGCCAAATCACAAATATTGTAAGCAAACATCACTCGGCCATTGCTTGCAGAATGAATGAATGCAAGGCTGGCGATTTGGAGAGCCCATCTCGGTCATCAGTTCTCTCTCTGCAGGGACATTGTTTCACACAGCAAGGTTGTCACTTCAAATGCCTTCAAAGGCAGGCAGGTGCCCAAAGGAAGGAGGCAGCAGGGGCTGGGTATGACCTTGCTCCCAACCAAGGACACCAAAAAATTGAAAACACAGTGGTCACTCAATACAATCTAACTCCAGGTCATCCTGCAGACTAGCACTTTGCAACTCTGATACATGGCATGGGGACACTTGATTACTGGTGGCAATTCCAAATGAGATTTTTTCAGGTCCCCAAGCCCTTATTTGAAACCCCGGAGGCCAGATGCATGCATAATTCAGAACTGTCGTGGGTTGTGGAAGGAAACATGGTGAACAGACCCCGCATAATATAACTCCCCACAGGGTTTGGGGCAGCCTTTCATGAACAGTTCTGCAGGGAGGGTTTCAGCATTCAAGCTAAGAGGGAGAAACTGAGGTTAAAGACGGTCTCACGCATGTTCAGGGTGGCAGGTTTTGCTACCAGTTGAACTTTGATTATTTTTTTATTCGGTTTTCACATTTGGGATATTGGAATTGCTGAAAAGGGATTGTGGAGCTGTGCAGCCAGGTTTGGAGTCTCTCAGGCAGATCCTGATGCACCGGCTGCCTCTAGCGTCCCTCTGTCCGTTTCCCTGTGGCCTGGGAGGAGGCTCCCTTGTCCTCCAGCGCCACGCCACCTCCTCTGTTCTTCCTTCCTCATCAGGGGCCTTCCCATCCAGGCTTCCGAGAGCTGCGGAGATTTTTTCCTCTGCATATCTTGCAGTATTCAGACTCTGAGCACCAAGGCCAATTTAGCTGCTAGTTGAGCGGAACAGCACCAGATGAGCCAGTTGATATTCAATGAGCAAAGGCAGGTTCCACGCCGGATCACCAGTGCGCCACGGTGATCAGGGCTGGACTTGCATCTTCTGATTCCAACTTTGAGGTGTTTTTTCTAAGCTGCAAGAGGCTCAAGGAAAAAAAAAATGCTCTGGTATCCGGCAGAGGACAGCATGCCAAGGCTGAATCTGGAGAGGAGACGCGTGGCCCCAATCCACGTCCATCTTACAGACCTCTTGCCTTTGGCAACCCTTCTTCCTAAAAGTGAAAATCCCTTTTGTCTGTGGGAAAAACCTCATAAAAAAAAAAAAAAAAAGCCCAACTGAAAAACACATTGGTTTCTATTTATAATTGGGGGTGGGGGAAGGAATTTCACACAGATTCAACACATACATGAAAAATAAAAAGAACCAATGACTCAGAGACTGACGTGTTTCCCATTTCCTAATAGCCTTAATTTTTTAGGTCACTGCTCAGCTATTCAAAGATTGTCTCATTTAAGGATGATTTATTTATCAAGGACATTGGGAGAAGCCCAGTGAGTGCTGAATCCAAAAATGCCACAAGCAGGCCCCTCTCTGCTTACAAAGAGAATGGCAACAACCTACTTCTCTAGTCGTTTCCAAAGAGCCGCCATGTTCAGAAACCTGAAAGTGGTGAAAACAGGTGGAAAATGGTGAATATTTTGAATTTCCTCCCTACAGAGCGGAAGAGGAGAATCAAAGAGAAGAAGAGGGACCAATTTCAAAACAGGCAAAGCTGGGGCTTGACTAGAATTTCCAGCCACTCTTTCTGCATGGCATGTTCTGGCAAGGTCTATGGAAAATGAAGAAGCCTTCGAATGAATTTCATTCCATGGTAAAATACAATCTCAAGCCCTGGGGAATTTGGAGAGATGTGGAACTTTTGACCCCTTGTCTGAGTCTGTCTGTCCAATAAGTGTGAAGGAGGAGGTCAGCTCCATCCCCCAGTCAACCATTTAGGTCAGAGAATGATTTCACCAAGTCAGCGAGGTTTGCCACTGTCCGCTGCAAACCTCCACAGCAGAATGAGTGGCGCGGGTGCAGCCCTCTTTGCTCTTGTCAATGAAAACCTACTGCGTTGACAACAGAGTACAGAATAATGGCAACAGAGAATATGGCGGGGGGGTTAGCACTTTCAGAGGCTGCAGGGCACGACTTGACATGAATAAGCCAACTCCTCTTATGGATTGAATTGTGTCCCCCCAAAAAAGCATGGAAGTCCTAACCCCTAATACCTGTGAATGTGGCCCTATGTGGAAATAGGGCCTTATGTAGATGATCGACTTGAGACTATCACAGGGTGGTGGGCCTCCTAGGTATGACTGGTGTCCTTATAGAAAGGGGAATTTGGACGCAGAGATGGACGTGCATGGAGGGGGGGCGATGTGAAGACTGGGAGGAGACAGTGCTCTAGGAACCAAGGAACCCCTGAAGCTACCAGGAGCGAGGCCTACAGCAAAGAGTCCCTCGAGCCCCAGAATGAACCAGCCCTGCCGACACCGCCATCTCAGACTCGTAGCCTCCAGAACATGGGATAATAAATTCCCGTGGTTCTAAGCCACCTGGTTTATGGCCGTTTGTTGTGGCCACCCCAGCAAACTCTTATACCCCCCCGTGTGAGGTGAGTGTCTCATTATCCCCATGTCATGAACACAGCGCTAGAGAGAAATGTTACAGAAACCAGAGGTTCAAACAGCAGGTGAATAACACCGTTGAGATTTGAACTCAACTCTCTGTGACCATAAAGCCCCAGTTCATCACCACATCACTCCAAGGTCCTTGTGAGCTTGTGTCTCGGGAGGGGAGATATGCTTCATCCCCCTCAATGCATGAAGGAAGTCAAGGATACCAAAGAGGTCAAAGATCACACTCAAGGTCACCCAGCCCCTCAGCAGCCAAGTTAACATAGGGGACACAGCTCACTGACAGGGCTCCATCCCCTCTCCTAGCTGGCCCCCGTCATGTTGGCCAGGGAGCCACTCTCAGCCAGGCAAGGAAAGAGCACATTTGGGTCTGGAGTTGTAGGTGGTGCTCCAGGGGTGCTCGCTCCATCAGAAGGGCAGGGGGCAGAGCGGAGGGGTTCTGAGTGGAAGTGCAGGCCACGGCCCCCACCATACCTGACTTCTTTCTCTGGGACATGCATGCCGGGGAGGGAACACGGAGAACCAGGGAAATGAATACCTAGGAGGGGAGGACACTTATTTCCAGAGCATTAGTTTGCTTCATGGTGAGTTGTTGCAAATATAATTTATATATATATATATATATATATATATATATTTTTTTTTTTTTGAAATGGAGTCTTATTCTGTTGCCCAGGCTGGAGTGCAGTGGTGTGATCTTGGCTCACTGCAAGCTCCGCCTCCCGGGTTCAAGCCATTCTCCTGCCTCAGCCTCCCGAGGGGGCTGGGACTACAGGCACCCGCTACCACGCCCAGCTATTTTTTTTTTTGTATTTTTAGTAGAGACGGGGTTTCACCATGTTAGCCAGGAAGGTCTCTATCTCCTGACCTCATGATCCGCCCGCCTCGGCCTCCCAAAGTACTGGGATTACAGGCGTGAGCCACTGCGCCCAACCGAGTTGTTGTAAATATTTTTATTGTGAAACAATCATCATAACTGATCTCAGAATTGTACTTAACTGCTGATAATAGAGACCTAAAATACAAGTGGCTCACATGAATTGGGAGTTCCTTCTTTATGTGAAGGAAAGGGCTGTTACAGTGACCCCATGATGTCATCAATACCCAAGCTTATTTTCCTTTCTGCTCCCCCATCCAAAACATGTCACTTCACTTAGTGATTGCCTCATTACCACAAAATGGCTGCGGTAGTGCTTGTCATCACATCCAGGCAGGAAGAAGGAGAAAGGGGTGAAACGTACCTTGCAGGTGAATCGGTTCTCCTTAAAGAGCCTTCCTGGAAACCCCTACACATTGACTTCAGCATGTTGGTCATGTCTATGTGCAAAGGAGGTTGGGAAGTGTTTTTAGATAGGCATCCAATTATTGAGTGATTCTTTGTTGTTCAGTGATTAACCGTCAAAGCACCCAATAGTTCAGAGATTCTGTAAGTGAAGGAGAAAAAGGGACATTGAGTAGGCAAATAACGTGTCTGCGACAGCAACAGATTATCAGCATAAAAAATGGGTGTGGATTTCCAAGATAAACCCTATGACTTGGGAATGAATTTAGGTTTATGATAGTCTGCTTTTGTCTGGGAACTCCTGGTAACCATATGCTTTCCCCTATATGCACTATTAGCGCCGTGTGAAACGTTGAGAAACCCTACATAGGCAAGCTAAATAACCTGACCAAGGTTATCCACTTAAGCAGTGGCTGAGCTGGGATTTGAACCTGCATTTCCTCAGACCAAGGAGACAGTTCCGCATTTAAGGAAATGATCATCAGTTTTATACTGGGGTATCCATATAGGAAGGGGCCATTGCAAGAGCTCAAATAACTTTGATTAGAAGATAAGACTGGCTGGGTGCAGTGGCTCACGCCTGTAATCCCAGTAATTTGGGAGGCTGAGGCAGGCAGGTCACTTGAGGTCAGGAGTTCGAGACCAGCCTGGCCAGCATGGTGATACCCTGTCTCTACTAAAAATACAAAATTTAGCCAGGCGTGGTGGTGGGTGCCTGTAATCCCACCTGCTTGGGAGGCTGAAGCAGGAGAATCTCCTGAACCTGGGAAGCGGAGGTTGCAGCGAGCTGAGATCATGCCACTGCACTCCAGTCTGGGCAACAGAGTGAGACTCTGTCTCGAAAAAAACAAATAAATAAAAGAAAATAAGACTAAGACTGCATCTAGGGGTTCAGACTGGGACAACCAGGTGGGAAGGGAGGGTACAGATGAAGGAAGACCCGTGTGGGATGACCACCAGGCACCTGCAGCTTTGGTGATTCCCGAGAGAGACAAGGCAGAGACGGGTGAGAAACATGGACACATGGCCGGTCAAGATATTTACCAAAATGAAATTTTAGAAGAGGGGAAGTTTACTTAAACCACTCAGAGTTGTGTCCCCATAAATAAATAACAAGTTTCCAAGCCACAGCCTCCTGATGTATTTCCCTTGGCGCTGCCTCCGGAAAGGGTCGGAGCTGATGGTGGGGCTGAGCCTGCATGCAGACCCATCCCTGCTGCTCGGGTCCTCCCAGCCGGACTGGGCACGAGGCGGTCCCCTCGGGGGCTCTCAGGAATGTAGGCAAAGGAATGATTTTGTCCAACCTGGGGGCCTTCTTTATATCCATGACTTAATTTTTGTCCTCTTTAATTACACTAGCGACGGGCTTTCTTCTGAAGAACAATCCAAGTGTGATCTCAGAATGCCAAGTGCAATGGTCCTACCAGTGCACACCTGCAGAGGGCCCATTTTGGACCCAAGTGCAAGGAGAGGCATTCCATGGCGTTTATGTGCAGACCTCATCTCAACGGACCTGGGCCTCCTCCAGGATGGGACCCCTCCCTTGTTCTTCCCGTGAACCCCGACCTCTGTGATTGGCCTGTGGCTGGTTAGTCAAGAACGGGAGCACTGAGGGTGGTGTATTAGTCTGGGTTCTCTAGAGGGGCACAACTAATAGAATATGTGTATATACGAAAGGGAGTTTATTAAGGAGAATTGACTCCTATGATCACAGGGTAAAGGCCCATGATAGGCTGTCTACAAACTGAGGAGCTGAGAAGCCAGTGGTGAATCACTCTTAGTCCCAAAACCTCCAAAGTAGGGAAGCCGACAGCGCAGCCTTCAGTCTCTGGCCAAAGGCCCAACAGCCCCTGGCAAATCATTGGTGTAAGCACAAGAGTCAAAAAACTGGATAACTTGGAGTCTGATGTTTGAGGGCAGGAAGCATCCAGCATGGGAGAAAGATGGAGGCCAGAAGATTCAGCAAGTCTGCTTTATTCTAGCTGCATTGGCAATGGATTAGATAGTCCCCACCCGCACTGAGGGTGGGTCCGCTTCAGCCAGTCCACTGACTCAAATGTTAATCTCCTTTGGCAACACCTTTACAGACACGCCCAGGGACAATACTTTGCATCCTTCAATCCAATCCAGTTGACACTTAATATTAACCACCACAGGTGGCTCTGGATACGTGTCCTGAGCTGCGCAAGTGGTGCCTGTCACTCCTGGCCGTTGTGCACCTCTGTTTCAGGGAGGGTGGTCTCTAACTCTCCTCCTCCCACCGACCTTTCTCTTATTTATTGAGCAAATGCTAAGTGGCAGGCTCTGGCCTGAGCACTGGGAGTCCGCATCCTATTTAGCCTTTTTCGCCACCCATGAGGTATGCGCCATTATTACCCCAGTTTAGAAACAAGACTCAGGCTCAGGACAGCTGTGTGTCTTGTCTAAGGTCAAACTCCAGCAAGGACAGAGATTTGAGATGCACCTTTGGGCCTGCCTGGCCCTAGAGCCCCAGCTGCGACGCCTGTGGTCTGCTTTGGGTGCCAGCTGTTTGAGGGGAATGGGAGTAGCTTCCAGGGGTGGCTGAGCCCATCTTGTGCCCTTAGAATAAATTAGCAGGAAGTAGCTGCACTAGAAAACCAATGTTTCTGTAAGCAGGAGACCAAAGAGGGCCCCCTCTCCATTCTCATTTTCCCTGGGTTGTTCTTTGCTCCATTGGGCACTCATATTTTGAGCTGCAAGGGTCAGGGAGCCGCACTCTGAAGCCATCTAAGGGCTGCCTCCAGGCCTCCAGGCCTCCCTCTCTGCCTCCGTTCTCCTCCATGGGCACCTTTGTGGCCCCCCAAGGCTCTTCTCCACTCTCCCCACTTAAAGCTGAGCTGCAGGCCCCTCCCAGGTCTCTCAGGATGGACCTCACCACGCCCCTCCAAGCATCCTGAAGGCCCCACTGCCTCTCTTGCCAAGGGCCTTGGCAAGCACATCACGCCTGGCTTTGCTGAGCAGAGATAGTTTGAGCCTTTAGTCGGGGCAGGTGTTCTGTTCCCAGAACCTTGAAGTTACCCCAACCTGTCTATGCCGGACTCTTAGCCAGGAGCCCACAACGAAGCCCTTGAGGAAATCTTGATGTTGTAGCTGGGGGTATAAGAGCTGATCCCAACATCTAGAGAAAGGCCCATGTTTCTCATACAGGGCCAGAAGCAGGGTGAAGGGTGGCACCCAGCAGGCCTTTGGGGTGGAGACCTACAGGACGGAAGAGCTCGGCCCTGTGCACATGCTTAGAAGGGATGGGAGGAAAATTCTGGAGGTGTGAGGACCCCCTGAGGGAAGGCAGGGGTGAGGTGTGAGGACCCCAGAGAAGGCAGGGGTGAGGTGTGAGGACCCCGAGAGAAAAGGCAGGGGTGAGGTGTGAGGACTTTTTTTTTTTTTTTTTTTGAGACAGTCTCGCACTCTCGTACTCTTGCTCTGAGCTGGAGTGCAGTGGTGCAATCTCGGCTCACTGCAGCCTCCAGCTCCCAGGTTGAAGCAATTCTCCTGCTTCAGCCTCCCAGGCAGCTGGGATTACAGGCATGCACCACCACACCCAGCTAATTTTTGTATTTTTAGTGGAGACGGGGTTTCACTATGTTAGTCAGGCTGGTCTCGAACGTATGACCTCGTGATCCACCCGCCTCAGCCTCCCAAAGTGCTGGGATTACAGGCGTGAGACACCACGCCCAGCCGAAAAAGGTAACTTTTTAGATGTCTGAGCTTTTTAGAGCTGAGTCCTGCCATTCAAGGGTGAGGTACATGATTTTCAAGAGTACTACCGATCACATGGGTTTTGTTGGATTTGGAAGTGACCCACCTATGTACTGTCCAGGAAGTCCTTACCTCTGGGGTCCAGTCTCAGGGCAATGCAGTCATCAAAGAAGCCAAATCCAGCAACCAGAGGACATCTTAAAAAAAAAAAAAAAAAAGCCAAGTTGCTCACTCGCATCTCTCAACCAACGTGAAGGGCGTGCCTGGGCCACATACAGCACTGCGTTTTCACACTTTCCTTTTCCTGTGCTATCTGTAACCCCCCCACACACCCCAACCCACCCTATCTCTGCCTTTCCTAACACAGAAACAAGGCCTACCTCTCTTCACCTTGTGTGACATCTAAAAGCCCAAAATGTCGGTGTGGGAAGTCAGGGTCCTTCTTTGGTGAAGGACCTGGACAACATGGTGAAACTACCTCTACTAAAAATACAAAAATCAGCCTGGTGTGGTGGCACACACCTGTAATCCCAGCTACGCGGGAGGCTAAGGCAGGAGCCTAAGCCTTGAACCCGGGAGGTGGAGGTTGCAGTGAGCCGAGATCGCATCACTACATTCCAGCCTGGGTGACAGAGAGAGATTCCCTCTCAAAACAAAAATGAAAACAAAAATTACCTTTTTTGTTTGTGAGTGTTAGCCAGAGGGTCCCTTTTCCTGGGGCTGTTTTCTTAAAACAGGAGGGAAGGCAAAGGAATTTAGAACATGATTTCTTTTTAAGCACATATAATAATCGAATTCTGATAAGTGAAATGTGCATGTGCCTGTGTGTGTTCGTGCATGTGTGTGTTCATGTGTGCTTTGTGTGTGCTCATGTGTGCACCTGTGTGTTCATGTGTAGTTTACATGTGCTCGTGTGTTAGTGTGTACATGTTAATGTGTGCTTTGTGTGTGCTCATGTGTGCATGTGTGTGCACGTGTACCCAGGTTTGCATGTGTGCCTGTGTGTGCCCATGTGTGTTCATGTGTACTTTGCATGTGCTTATATGTGTGCCTGTGTGTGCTATGATTCCACTGATATATTTCATGGAGGAGAGCAGTTCCTGCCTCTGTGTTTTATTCACTGAAGCTATGCCTGCTGTCCTCTCCTTCCAGGGCCAAAGTCATCCTTCCTCTCACCTACTTAACCTAACTGATGCATGTTTAAGAAACAGAGCGTCCATACATTTTCCACTCCGGGACTTGGCGACTTCTTTTTTTTTTTTCTTTTTTTTTGAGACGCAGTCTCGCTCTGTCGCCCAGGCTGGAGTGCAGTGGCGCCATCTCAGCTCACTGCAAGCTCCGCCCCTCCAGGTTTAAGCAATTCTCTGCCTCAGCCTCTGGAGTAGCTGGGATTACAGGCACGTGCCACCACGCCCAGCTAATTTTTTTTTTGTATTTTTAGTAGAGACAAGGTTTCACCATCTTGGCCAGGCTGGTCTTGAACTCCTGACCTCATGATCTACCTGCCTCGGCCTCCCAAATTACTGGGATTACAGGCGTGAGCCACCGCGCTCGGCCGGCGACTTCTATATTCCTTTCGTCTTTCTAAAGTGGGTAAGAGGGAAAGGGCAACACAAAGCCAGCCGTGGCACAGGCCTCGAGGAGAAGGCTGACCGTCCATGGATGGCAGGCCGCTGCTGGGAGTGAGCGGCTGGGTGGCAGGCGCCCTCCAGGGCATCGATGAAACCTCACAAATGGGGCTTTGTCGTCCCGCCGAGGGATGTGGGACGTCCCGTGAGTTGGAACATACAACGCCCACTGGATTAAGAGCCGTCAGACTGGTTCCCAAAGCAAACACTGAGTTAATTTTTCCAGCATATGCCTTTCATGTCTGGGCTGCTTCAGGCTTTGCTGGGTCACTGGGCTCTTTGTTGCTGCCTCCGCTGAAGTCCCCGGCCCCTCCGCCTCACTGGCTCCTGGAGTCACCCAAATCCTAATACAGTGTTCCGTTTCACTTGAGGAGCTGAGAGAGCCCCCGGAAAGTTCCTCCAAGATTGGCCTTTGAAATCCGCGAGTGAGTGAGGAGGAACCCCTGGAAGTTCTGGATCACATTTCTCCAAGTCTGCAGCACATGCTGGTCTGTAGAAGTCAGGTCCTCACTTCGGGATGTGTCCCAGATCCTGTCACACGTGACCCCCGCTGAGGACTGTCTGGTGGTGCTACCCAGCTCCCTGACCCTTGTGAAGGTGCACCAGGGGCCCCCATTGCGTCAAGTTGCTACCCAAACTCGTCCTGTGGTGTGTGAAGCCCTGCCTGGTCTAGCCTCACACTCGCCCCTGTGGTGAGTAAAACCCTGTCTGGTCTAGCCTCACACTCACCCCTGTGGTGAGTAAGGCCCTGCCTGGTCTAGCCTCACACTCACCCCTGGGGCACACAAGACCCTGCCTGGTCTAACCTCACACTTGCCCCTGTGGCACATAAGACCCTGCCTGGTCTAGCCTCACACTCACCCCTGTGGTGAGTAAGGCCCTGCCCGGTCTAGCCTCACACTCACCCCTGTGGTGAGTAAGGCCCTGCCTGGTCTAGCCTCACACTCACCCCTGTGGTGAGTAAGGCCCTGCCTGGTCTAGCCTCACACTCGCCCCTGTGGTAAGACCCTGCCTGGTCTAGCCTCACACTTGCCCCTGTGGTGAGTAAGACCCTGCCTGGTCTAGCCTCACACTCGCCCCTGTGGTGAGTAAGACCCTGCCTGGTCTAGCCTCACACTCGCCCCTGTGGCACACAAGACCCTGTCTGGTCTAGCCTCACACTCACCCCTGTGGTGAGTAAAGCCCTGTCTGGTCTAGCCTTACACTGGCTCTGGTAGCTCTAAATTTATTTTTGTCCCCTCACTGTTCCTGTACTCCCTATTTCTATGATGTAAGTGGAAACCTATTTGCTGTTTGTACTGGTGTAAGTCAAAACAGGAAAAGGATAAAACACTCTGAATATTGAAAACAGAGAGAATTTAATGCAGGGAATTGGCTACATACTTGATGGCTTTGCTAAGAAATGGACCAGGGGACAGGGAGAAACCCACAGGTGAGCAGGAGCGAAGGCCTCCCCCATCACACCATCCAGAGCTGGGGCAGAGGGAGGAGGCAGTGCAGGGTCACCCCGTGGATGTGCTCATCAGGGCCCTGGTTGCTGGGGTGCTGGTGCTGCAGGGGAGACAGTGCCTGTGGCTGAGGAGGAGGAGGAGAGAGAACGCCCTGGCTCCTCCCTTCCTCCTACTCTGCTTGTCCCCAGGGTCTCTTGTTGGCTGAACCAGGTGGAAGCCAGCAGACATGGGGGGGACTGGAGTGCAGCCCTGAGCCACCCTGCAACACACAGCAGAGTGGGAGGAGGCAGAGTGCACCCGCCAGTGGACCAGTGGATGGACACACAGCTGCATGCCAGCCCTGGCATCAGGCTGCCCACTCAGATGGGAATCCATCCTTCTGCATAGCTTCGCTTCTCATCATCATTTGCATGTATTTCTCAAACTCTATTGATTGGAAGTGACAGAAACGTACCTAAACAAGCAAAGGAATGAATCGATTGGTTTGTGGAACTGAAAACTCCTGTTGTTGGATTCAGGTAGGGCTGGATCCAGGGACTCAGAGACAAGTCAGCAGGGTTCCATTTGGGCCACTTCAGCCCTCAGTTCTGCTTTCCTCTGTTGGGGTTCCATGATCAGGATAGGTCAGGTGGCAGCCCCAGGGCTGAGTCTCGTTTTCCCAGCAACCTCAGTGAAAGAGGCAGCCCCTCCTTCCCATTTGCTCCAACCGAAGCCCTGGAACTGAGTCTTCTCGGCCCACTTGGACCAGTTGCTGATATGGGAACTGGCAACTGTGATCTGAGTGGTGAAAAGCTCCGATTGGCCAGGGCTGGAGGCAGGACACGCGGGATAATCCCACTGAAACTGTGGGCTAAGGGAGGAATGGAGGAGGAACACGGGTAGAGAAAGTAATGGATCTCGAGGGAACAAAAGAATCTTTGCTTTTTCATGGCACTGGTACCCAACCAAAAGAACCAGACAACTTGGTTGGATTTATTCATCTGGCTACATCATCTGCCTTTCCAAGTCTTCTAAGGAAGACAGAATTTAATCCCGAAGGGTCTGCACATCCTACTGGAACCTCATCCTGCTTCTCTTTAGGAGCCCTGGACCTCTACTGGCTGGAGGCTGTGGAGCTGAGAATGAGGCTCACTCTGAGGGATGTTGCCTGCATTTTGCTTCTTGGTGTTCCGGGCTTGTCTGAGGATGTGGTGGGAAGGCAATTTTGCCAAGCTGGTGAGAGCACATGATGGGAGGTTCGACATAAAAAGCAAGCCCCTGAGGCCTGCCCTATCCACACAGTTTGGGTCATCATGGTGTCCCAAGCCTTTCCCATCAGTTTCCCAAGTGTTTATCCCAGTTACCTGGAGGAATATGCAGGAAAGAGGCCTTCCTTGGCTCCTAGCACAGAAGACTGAGGGCCAGCGAGCTTGAGGGAGATTCCTGGGGCCACTCTCCGAAGAATCCCAATTGCAGCCACCACTATGTATGGAGCACTGAATCAATACCAGGCCTTCATCCCAAGAACAGCGTGAAGCTGTCAGTGGATGTGAGGCAGGGGGTAGCTGCGTGGGCATAGGATCTGCACACGAAGGAAGGGAAAGTGAAGGATAAAGCCCCAGCATCTTCTCACCAGAGTGCAGCTGGGAGTCCAGGATTCAATGTCCAGGCCTGCCTGCCTCTGAACCTGGAGTTCCAGTGAAATTAGGCAGAAAATCTGAAGACCACGGTGGGATATCTAGTGGAACTCTAGGCCGTTCCGCTTTAGCAAGTTTTCTCTTGGCACATTAGTTTGTGAATGGAGGCAGTTCGTGAGAAAGAGGCCACAGATCCCACGGGCTTCTCGCTCCTCCCTGAGGAGCCAGGGCCTGGTCTTAATTTCCAAAACATTGTTGACTAGACTAATTTCTGTTCAAGGGCCTGTGACCTGGGGAGCTCTCCTGGCTGGAAGGTGTGGAGCTGAGGAAGCTGTGGGCTCACGCTGAGGGACGTTGCCTGCACTTTGCTTCGTGGTGTTCAGGGCTTGTCCGAGGATGTGGCAGGAAGGGAATTTTGCCAAGCTGGTAAGAGCATGTAAAGGGAGGCCTGGCACATGAAGGAAGCCTGGGGGGTCTGCAGCCTCCCTCTCCCAGCACTGCCTCCATTCATGCATTGGTGCACCAGGAGACACCTTGCTAAAATGGAACAATCTAGAGTAGTCTTCAGATTTTCTGCACAATTTCACTTTATAGGCAGCAATGAGAAGAGGCTCAGCTAAGACGACCCAGTGAATGAATGGCTGGAACAGGACCAGAGACCAGAGACCAGCTCTCCAGGCAAGCAGCCCTCTCCCCATCTCTTCCCGTTCATTCCTAGGAGAAGGGCACTGGGATTCCAACAGGAATGCTAGCGCCAAAAGCTCCCAGCAAGGAGTTAGAGTCGTGCTTTTTATAGGAATCGCCTCAATGGGCTGTGCTTCCCTGCCTGGGAGGGGCGGCGATCGGGTCCCCATGCGGCTGCACCAGGACTGATGGCTTGCTGTGCGTCACTGAACTTCCATCTCTCCATCAGGGCAAATGAATCATAACTGATGCTCCGAAGGCAGTTTACATCTAAACATGCATGTTCCTGATGAGCTCTTGTCTCCTTCCTCATCCTCCATCATTCCTGCCTCATGCTCCATGCTCCAGTGACTCCAGCCTGCCCAGAGTTCGTGGAATGCTCCATGCTGTTTCAGGATGCTGTCGCTGTGTGGCCATCCCAGCAGCCGGAAATTGAGCCATCCCAGCCTGCCTTTTCCTGAGCCGTCCTTCAAAACAGGCTCAGCTTTTCCCTTCTCCTGGAACATTTCACACCCTGCCTCACCTTCAGCTGAGTCATTTCTCTCTGCTTTGCGGTCCTAGGGCACCTGCCATTCTTCACCTGGAGCTCCTACCTGGGTGCCTTGCACACCTGTCACCCCAGTGGGCTGTGAACTGCTTAAGGACTGGGCAGGTCCCTTTTTCTCCCACCTCCACTGCCTCTTGCAGGTACTGGGAAGACAGCAGGCACTCAATAAATACCAGTGAAAGCCTGCAGTGGGCACTCAACAAACACTGACATAAAAACTAAACCTGACTGCCTGCACTGTGTCAGGCACGGTGGGACAGGGACTCTCTGCTCTGACTGCACCTCAGCATCACCCGGGGGAGGGTGGCCTTTAGAAATGTAGCTGGCAGCTCACCCAGATGAAAATATCACCAGAACTTTTTTAAAACTCTCAAGGCGAACACAACCAGCCAGAGATGAGTCCGCCGTGCTGGGGGATAGAAAATGGCGAAGGCCTGGTTCCCCTGCCTTTGAGACATTGACATGACCAAATTGATATTTTTTTTCCAAGAAAGAAGAGTGGTTCTCAAAGGAGGGTGGTGGGAAGAGCAGAAAGCCTCTCCTGAGACCCTGATGGAAATGCAGGTTCTGGAGCTCCACCCTAGACCTGTTGAATCAGAGACCCTAGCAAGGGCCTAGCCATCTGGGGGTGAACACGCTCTGCAGGGGCCTCAGGGTGCTGGAGTTTGAGAACCGCTGCTCTAAGACCTTGTTTCTCAGAGTGTGACCCACTCACAGCCACATCAGAAACCCACAGGATATTGTTAAAATGCAGTTCCAGACTGACTGGTTCAGAACCTTGGAGTTGGGAGGGGGAAGTAGTATTTTATAGAAAGCTCCCCAGAGATTGTCAACCTTATGGAGCTTGCAAAACTAGTGCTCTAATCTAATGACAATTCTGATAAATATTATGTGCCTCACCCCTCCCCTCTGAAAGCCGGGACTTGGGTGATCAGGGCCTGGCTGCTCATCACACATTCATTCTTGGGGGTCTCCTGGGCCTTCCATCTTTTGGGCCTCTTGGAATGCAGTCATGGTTGCCCATGACCTTGCTTCAAAGACTCTTAGGTCTGGTCAATGCCCACCCTCCACTGACACTCAGGAGCAGAGGAGCCCTGGAGCCCCCGCAACCCTCCTTCTCCTAGCCAGTGTCTCTTCTGCACCATCCCGTCTCAGAAAGGGATCTTGGGAAGTCCTCTTCCTCCTGGGACGCCCGGCCCATCATCACCAACAGACAGCATAGACGGAGTTGCCACTTGGGACTCTGTGTAAACTTCTAGCTCTACCTCTGGGGTCAGAGAACTGCCAAGTCTTCTAACCAACATACATTTGGTGATCAGAAAACACCCTGTGGTGAGAGGAGGTGGGGATCAGTGGCAGAGAGGGACCTGACCTTGTGCACATTTAAGCCAACACGAGCTTTCCAGCTGCTGAGCCGGCAGTGTGATCACGCCCCATTCCACTTTTCTTCCATCAGCAAAACAATGCCAGGCCTGAAGGGAAATGGAGAGTTGTCCTGCCCAGGACGAGCGCAGCCCCTGCTCAGTTTCCTGTTGTTCTCACAATGGCGACCGCAGCCAAGTGGCCCCTTTGGATGCTCCGGGGGAAGCTTGCTCTGGGCTCCGCCAGCTGCCTGAAAAGTACTCGCTCTGTACGGCACCTGCAGAGCCTTGTCATCGGAGAATTTTCTTCGGCCTCAGCCTTGGTGGGTGGGCGAGCATCTGCCTGTAGGGAAGAAGAATTTATTTTCTAAATTCTAGATTTACGAAAGAAAACATTTTGCCTTCAAAGCCCCTGGTGAGCCCTATTGGGTACAGAGCGTGTTGAATTTCATCCACTTCTTACCAGCTCAAGACCAAAAGAGAGAACCAAAGTTGTAAAAATAACCACATCACAGGCTGGAAAAGCCCATAAGCGAGAGACAAGGTCAGTGGTTTTTGAACTGGGTTCCAAGAAACCTAAAGGTGCCTCAAAAAGCCCATGGGGAGAGGGGACTGTGGGGTCTACTAAATATTAGCAGGGCAACTTTGGACAAATGAAGTCCCTTCTGGAAACCTTACTTTCCTCATCTGTGAAATGGAGGTAATGTGCCTACCTTCCTTATGTCATAGAGTTATTGAGAGGATGAAATGGGACACTGTTCTAGGCACATGGTGACAGCTTGATGCACTTGGACGTAGTTTCAACCTGCAGGATGATTTGGTGGAAAGGACAAAGGGCATTTCAGGATAAAGGCTGGCAAAGCAAAGGCCAGCTGGCAGGTGTGTGTGCCATGTGTGGGGAAGGAGGAGACGACCCCAAGTGGCCGGGCAGGGGGTGCTCCCTGGCTTCCAAGTGCTGGCCTCTCTCACTGCTCTCCTCTGCTAAGTCTCTGTTCCAGGACAACAGACTTCTCTTTCCATCTGCCTCAGGGCATTTCCTTCCTGGACCCAAATTGATCAGAGTCAGACAATGAGCTTCTTTATAACATCTTCCACAATTTAGGGTGAAGACATATAGAAAAGAAGTGGTCTTCTTGCTGCTGGAAATATTCAGAAACCCTTGTGACTACAGATTAATTTGCTTCATTAGTTCTAGTAATGGTCATGATAATAGAAAAGAAAAACTTATCACCATCATCATCATCATTACCACCATCATCATCACCATCACCATCATTATCTTCATCACCATCATCGCCACCATCACTATCACCATCACCATCATCATCACCATCACCATCATCACCACCATCAACATCATTACCGTCACCACCATCACCATCATCACCACCATCACCATCACCACCATCACCATCATCACCATCATCACCATCATCCTATCACCATCACCATCATCACCACCATCACCATCATCACCACCATCACCATAACCATCATCACCACCATCATCATCACCATCACTATCATTGCCATCACCGTCATCACTGTCATTACCACCATCACCATCATCGTCATCACCACCAAGGAGAAGTGAGGCCATTGGATGGTTGTAGACAGTAATTTCCCCACATGGATTTAGTGAGCAGGCTACACACTGCTAACACCAACATGGGTTGAGTCAGGCTGATGATGTGTCACAGAATGAGACAGTGAAAGGCCCTGCCCTCAGGCAGCTAATTTTCCAGGGGAGGAAGGGACTTGATCCATGTGCATTAGCTTGGTACTTTCACTGTGGGGCCAGTGGAAGTGAAGGGATGAAGTTGGAAGAGGGAAGCCTGGCATTGTTTTGGCTACACCATCTCCAGGAATCACAGATGAGCTTGATCTCACTGACTTCCAGCACTGGGATGACAGCCTGTGTTCAGAGGAAATGTGAAGCTGCCTCCAGACTGTGTACTTGAGACTTGCCTGACCTGGGCCTGGAGAAAAGAAGCGTAGCCAGAACGTAGATGGAGGTCCCAACTCTAACCCACCCCTAGACCTCAAAATATTTGCAAAATTGTTTCAAAAATCTATCTGTAAAAGCTCACGCCCGTAATCCCAGCACTTTGGGAGGCTGAGGTGGGCAGATCGTGAGATAAACAGATTGAGACCATCCTGGCCAACATGGTGAAACCCTGTCTCTACTAAAAATACAAAAATTAGCTGGGCATGGTGGCGCGCACATGTAGTCCCAGCTACTTGGGAGGTTGAGGCAGAAGAACCACTTGAACCCAGGAGGCAGAGGTTGCAGTGAGCCAAGATCGCGCCCCAGCACTCCAGCCTGATGACAGAGCGAGACTCCGTCTCAAAAAATAAAAAATAAATTAAAAAATAACTGAAATGTTAAGTATCGAGTGAGGTGCATATCACACAACCCCATAGGAAGAGGAAGAGGTAGGATGTTGTCAGGCACTAAAAATATCCCGCAGACCCTCCTGACACATCACAATTTTCCAAAGGGTGGACCTGCTGCGCTGATTAGAGCCAGGAAGAGGCATGGGGATGGCGAATGTATATGTTCCATTTCTAGAATTCTGATGCCAGTTTCCTTGTTTAGGGGGGGTAAAAGTGTTTAAAATACATAAATCACAAAGAAAAAATGAAAACTGTTAAATTTTGTTGTCAAGGTTGCAACTCCTGCAGCATTAACACCGCAAGGCTTTGGCCAGGCTCAGTGGCTCACGCCTGTAATCCCAACATTTAGGAGGCTGAGGCGAGAGAATCACTTGAGCCTAGGAGTTTGAGACCAGCCTGGGCAACATAGTGAGACCCTTTCCCCTAAAAAAATTTTTTTAAATTAGCTAGACATGGTGATCCATACCAGAGCCTGAGGCAGGAGGACTGCTTGAGCCAAGGAGGTCAAGGCAGCCGTGAGCTATGATGGCACCTCTGCACTCTAGCCTGGAAGACAGAGCCAGGCCCTGCCTCGAAGAAAAAAATAGGTTTCAAGGCTTTGCTATAGAAATTTTCCTGGTGCTTTGCGGAGCCTGTTTGGAGTTTCTGACTGCTGCCATTATGCTCATCACCACCATCACCATCATCATCTTCATCACCATCATTATCCTCTTCATCTTCATCATCACTGGAATCGTCACCATCATCATCAGGATCATGGGTGCCATCATTATAATTACTGTGACTCATGTCAACAGGCAGCCCAGAGTGGCTGTGTGGTTCTGAAGCTGCCAGGTGCAGGCCGGCAGCAGCAGACTCTTCTGGGAGGAGCTTCCTAAGACTTGGAAGCTTTTCTCTTCGGCTCCTCTTTACACAATTATGGGTAACCAGGAGCCCAGTATTTTATGCACCAGCTGTAGCGTCACCTCTGTCCCCTAGTTTTACCCAGAGCCTGACCTCACAAGTCAATTACAGCTGTTTTCATTGTGCTCATCAGCTTCCAGCATCCACCCTGGCCCGGCTTTCAACAGAGGGTGGATTCCCATGAACCCTATTCTTTATGACCAGCTGGTTCCGATTAGAGATGAACCAATAAAGCAGGGGGTAATACAGTCGCAGCGTGTTCCTGAATGTATCACTTCTCCATGTGCTTTCATTTACCTGCTGACCAATAAAACCCAGCCCTTCAACAAGGTGGATTCCATACCTCACTTATTTTGCTCATTTTGGTACATGCAGCTTTTTAGAGACTGAAAAAAAAAAAAAAAAAAAACAGGGGGGATGACATAGGCTTGGTGAGTGTGTGTGTGAGTTTTGTGGGGGTGTGAGAATGTGTGTGTGCGAATATGTGAGAGTGTGTGCATGTGTGTGAATATGTGTTTGTAAAAGTGTATGAGTGTGAGAGTGTGTGATGTATTGGGTCAGATGAAGCATTGACTTCAGAGCATCTAAGATTTCTATACAAATGCTCCTCGTCAACACCCTTGGTTAAAAGGATTATGAACATAAGAAGAAATATGCAATAAGGCATTTTCCTCTCTCATTTTTATGAGAATGAGAACTATTCCTTTCCTTCCTAAATATTTGTTTTCCACCTGTTTTTTCGTTTCCCTTTAAAGATGGCCATGACTCATCAGTTTCTCTTGCCTTTGTGCTGGATGGAATTGTTGACTATGAAAACGGCAGTAACGTTTTAAGTAAGGAAAGTCCCACATTGTAGCTTTGTGGCCTGGGAGGAATTCTGTAGGAGTTCCAAAAAGAAGGAAGACAACCTTCCCATTAGGCCAGCCTGTCAAAAGAGAGCACTTTATTTTTTTAAGGTAGTTCACAGGTGAGTAGAAAGAAATCCTTGCCAAACAGTCAGGAGTTTATCACAACCCTGCAGGGTACAAAGGTGCACACTTGGTGCTTCTGTCTCAGGCTTGGTTCCTCAGTTAATTTCTTCCTCGTCCACATGGACAGCTTGCACTGGGTGCAAACACCAGGCAGATAGAGGCAGCAAAAGTTCATCTTAAACAAGAAAATGGCCAGGCACGGTGGCTCAGGCCTGCCATCCCAGCACTTTGGGAGGCCGAGGTGGGCGGATCACAAGGTCAGGAGTTCGAGACTAACCTGGCCAGATGGTGAAACCCCGTCTCTACTGAAAATACAAAAATTAGCTGGATACAGTGGCAGGCCCCTGTAATCCCAGCTACTCGGGGGGCTGAGGCAGGAGAATCGCTTGAACGCGGGAGGCAGAGGTTGCAGAACCGAGATTGCGCCACTGCACTCCAGCCTGGGTGAGGGTACGAGACTCTGTCTCAAAAACAAAAAAACAAACACAGAAACAAAAAAACACACACACAAGAAAATGGTGGGAGAACAGGAGCCCTAGGATGCTTCGGGTACCACTCAGCAGCCCAAGTCCATCTAGATCAGGAGACGGGTGATGGGAGGGATGGTCCCTGGCCCTGCCAATCTCCGGTGCTGTGGCTCCTTGCCTCTGTGGTTCTGTACCACAGGTCTGGCTTGCTCTGCAATGATGCTGTTCACAGCTGAATCCCCACCTAAGCGCTGCGGCTGGCATTCAGCTGGTGCACAATAAATGTGTGTGCCTGAACGTGTCATCAGGGAACGTGCGAGGAGGGTCCTGGGGAGGCTTGCTGAAGGAGGCAGGTTTGAGCCTGGTGGTGTGGATTCCGTTCAGAAGAGAGAAGATGGTTTTAGATGAGTCTTGGAATTGAGTATTGGAATCACAAAAACAGAAGAGTGGAGACCACCAGCCTGGCCTCCTACAAAGCAACTGGCATGGTGCCCTGAAGAGCAGGAGCACTGTAAGCCGGAATTTACCATCCATTCATTCATTCATTCAGAAAATCAGGCCACAATGGTGAGTGACATCCATCCCTGCCCTCCTGGCACTCACCTTCCAGGTGGGAAAGACAGAAAATCAACAAGCAGACAAGACCGTGAGACTGTGGCCAGTGCTTGATGAAACAGAGCACTGCTGGGGTGATCAGAGAAGGCTCTTCTCAAAAATTTATGATGGAGTTAAACCTGAAGGGAAAAATGAAGGAACACCATCCCCATGGAAGAGACAGGAACAGCATTCTGGGGAGAGGCAGCAATGTGTGCGGAGGCCCAGCGTGGGCTCTACTGGCCATGCCCACAGATCAGAGAGGAGCTTGTGTGGCTAGAGCTCAGTGAGGTGAGATTCTCGTGCTGGTTTCTCAGCCTGGGATGTGCACTAGAAATCCAGAAATCCAGGCTGCACCCCCAGAAAGCAGAATCTGGGGGACAGGACTGAGGGGGTCAATGTTTTTTCAAGGGCTGCCAGGGATGCCCATGGGCTGCCAGGGTTGAGCACCCCGGTGCTGGGCTGGGAGTAGGTGAAGTGTGTTAGAACAGGAGAGCAGTGAGCTGGACTGGACACAGATGGTGTCTGTGGAGACAGAGAGAAATGGTGGCATCAAGGGAAGAAGGTCTGGGCAGATGCTCTAATGCTAAGAAACCAAAAGGATGGGCAGGGGGACTGAGGAAGGCTGTCCTACAGAGGGGCATTACTTGAGGTCCGAGGATGTGTAGGATTTAGACGGTTAAGGGAAGGGGAAGGACAGGAACAGTGTTCGAGGCTGAGCACTGCATCCGGAGGCGCAGATGAAGCTGGACACTCAAGGCAGACACAGGAAGCTTGGGTGGCCAAGGGGAGGGTACTGAGGAGGGGACACCATGTGACCAGATTGTGCAGTGCTACAGGCTCATTGGAAACTGTCGAGTTTTCTTCTAGGGACTGTCCACAGACCCAAGACGAGCACTGAGTGCCAGGAGATTATTTAGGTGGATCCCAAGAAGCTTAGTAGGAGTATGAGGACATGTGACAGAGAAGGGAAGGAAGCCACGGTGGGGAGTGCTGACACTCAGGCTTCACCGGGGGCACCTGGACTCAGACCCATCAGAGGCTTCCTAGAGACAGTGGGGAGCACCCCTCAGGTGGTCTGCATGAGTGGTGAGGGAGCTGGGGTATTGATCCTTCAACCCGAGTTGGCGGAGGCTGTTCCTGGGCCATCCACCCCACAGCAAACCTTTCTGCCCCTGAGTGGGTTAGGCATGCTCCCTCAGCCAGAGACACCCATGGGATGGGATCACTGGTGCTGGCAGCAAGAAGCCACCTGCAAATGGACTGAGGCCAGCAGCTGTGATACGAGCCTGGCTGCATGTTAGAGTCACTTGGTGACCTTAAAAAAATAATAACAAAAACATATTAGAGTCACTTGATGAATTTTTCAAAGAATCAAAGCACACACACACACACACACACAAACACACAACATATATCATGCTCACACATCACATACACACAAACCCCACACTCACATAAACATGCATGGACACATACCACACATATCACACACACCACACACATCACACACATCCATCACACACACATATAAACACACATACACACACATAAACACCACACATATCACACCCATACCATACACACATCACACACACATAAACACACACCACCCACATATCACATACCACACACATACACCACACACAAACCACACACACATCACATACCATACACATACACCATTATTAATAATATTACTCACACATATCACACATACACCATACAATAACACATTGACACACTACACATATCGCCACATATTACTTCACATCACACACACATATAAACACACATGAACACATCACACGCATACACACCACACATATCACACACACATAACATACACCTGGCCACATCATTGATACCACAATATGTTAATACTACCACAATATGTCCACACACACATAAACACCAATAATATCAGCCACACCGCCACCTAAGGTTCAGGGTTGGTCTGCAGCCCAGGCCTACAGCATTTCATGCGTATCCCACGTGATTTCCAGGTAAAAGCAGACAGAGATCCCCTGCCCAAGTAACAGGGAGCACTAAAGGGTTGTAAGCATGACAGTCAACTTGACCTGAAATCTATGTCCCAAAACTGTGCTCAGGCCTCTTGGTCTGGGGTGGTTATGGGTGCTGGGCAGAGGTAGCTCTTCCTGGGGAAGTCAGCACGCACTTTCCTTGGCTTGAACATGATTGTCCGCTAAAATTTAATAACCCAGGCTTTTTCTCCGTTTCTCCTAAACTGAGCAAGTTTTTGCTGGCATGCAACGAAAGAAAAACAATCAAGTACAAATATTCCTCACTTGGAACTTTTCAAAAGAGACAATGTGTAGAGGAAATGTCCAGTTGCTTCCTTTTGCAGAGGGTCACTGCAGCCGCGTGAACTCCTGCCTCTGAACTGGTCACACAACGTCCCTCCTTGGCCCGGCAGCTGCATTGTCACTTTTTGGTAGGAGAGTGGAAATCAGGTCAACCTTCCCATTAGGCCAGCCTGTCAAAAGAGAACACTTTATTGTTTCAAGGTAGTTCAAAGGTGGGTGGAAAAAAATCCCTGGAAAAACAGACAGGAGTGCATTGCAGCTCTGCACAGTACAAAGGTGGACACTCGGTGCTTCTGTCTCAGGCTTGGTTCCTGGGTCAATTTCTTCCTCTCCCACATGGAGGGCCCTCACTGGGGGCAAACACCAGCTAAATGGAGCCAGGAAAATATCCCCCACAGAGGGAGTGGGCGGCCCTGCCGACCAGCAGGTGGAACGGAACCCTTGGAGGAGGCATGTTTTCTGTGTCTGCATGAGGAGTGTTTTAATTTCTTCCCATTGCTAGCAGGACAGCGTCATCCACGTGGCTAGGGGTGGGCTTTGGGCTTTCCTTTTTTCTTTTTTTTTCGATATAGGGTCTCACTCCAGTTGCCCAGGCTGGAGTGCAGTGGCACCATCTCACCTCACTGTAGCCTCAAACTCCCAGGCTCAGGTGATTCTCCCAGCTCAGCCTCTCGAGTAGCTGGGACTACCTGAGCATGCCACCACAGCCAGCTAATTTTTTGTATTTTTAGTGGAGACAGACAGGCAGTCTGCTATGTTGCCCAGACTGATCTCAAACTCCTGGGCTCAAGTGACCCACTCGCCTAGGCCTCCCAAATTGCTGGGTTTACAGGCATGAGCCACCACACCTGGCCCTAGTTTCTTTGAATACCATCACCTGCCATGTGCCAGACAAGAAGTGACACTGGGGACTCAGCCCTGAGTGTCTCATGCAGGAGGATCGGGGAACGCTTTCTGAGGAAGGTGGTGCTTTGGTTGAGGCATTCCGCACTTTTCTGGTTTTATTCTCTTGATGACAAACGCTTAGAAAACAGAGATGGGCAAAAACACCGTAAGAATCTCTCAGAACTATGGTGACCACGTAATTTATTAGCCAAATTGGGACACTTCAGAAGTGAGAGAAGACACTGTGATTAACTGATTAATTACATCAGGAAAAACCGGGCAGGAAGCGGTGCTATTTGGTGCCAAATGGGCCATCTGGGAGCTCTGCTCCTCACACCGCTCCCGGCGGCAATCACCACCAATGTCTGGAGCATGTTCTTCTGGTCATTTTTCTACGAAGAAGTACAGGCAATGTTTTCCATGAAGACGGGACTTTGCTCTGCATTCTAACTTTAAGGTGACCAGGGACTTCATGGTCCTAACTGGGAGTGTGAAGAGTGAGAGGGGACAACAGGATGTAAGGCCACCCTCGCTATTTTGAATGTTGTCTTTTTTCCACTTGAAACATCATAGCATCTTTCCATTTTACTAAGTGTTTTCTTTTCCCATAAAAACATTTCTGATAGCTGCCTAGTATTCCAGCATGCAAGCATGCCATCTCCTGAGCGGAACATGTTGGTGGTCTCCCATTATTCTGCTGTTCAAACAGTGCTGGGGTGATCATCCCTTGAGCCAGTGCCTGCTGCCAATCCAT
Organism: Papio anubis; assembly: GCF_008728515.1. Lineage (NCBI taxonomy): Eukaryota > Metazoa > Chordata > Mammalia > Primates > Cercopithecidae > Papio > Papio anubis. Next base: position 3,172,453 of record NC_044993.1, on the reverse strand, counting down.
GATTAGTTCTCCAGGACAAATGCTTAGAATGTAAAGTTTTTAAAATGTAAATTTTAAAATTAAATTGCTAGGCAGAAAGGTATGGGCTCCTTTTTAATACTTCAGCTCTGCTTTGCCCACCCATCCCTTGTGAAAATTAATCCCCCCACCCCGACTGCTGGGTGTAAAGGGACAATGATGGGGTGATCATGTTTTAGATTATTGGACTATTTGATAAGTGAAAAGCGACTGTGTTGAGCATGGAGGGCAAGTGGGAACTCTCAGAAGAAGAGGGGAGGGGCGTTATTCCAAGTAGGTGGAAAGACTCAACCAAGGCCAGGGATAATGGAAAACTGCCCAGTTTGGAGGTTCTGTTTATCATCAGTGTTTTGCATTTTAGAGAACTAGACCACCTTCATTTCTGGGTCCATAAATAGATTGAGAACAAATACAGATTATAAACATATTAACTAATCCTACTTTGACCCTCTTTTCCAAAATAAACATTACTATTAACAATAATGGATCTAACACCTTCCTGTCTGCAGCCATGGAAATAGTAACTGCATTGCCGTAGCTCAAACTCTCTTAAGCTGGTAGCACGAGCTTTTGCTGTCTCCATTTCTACAGTTGGGGGAACTAAGGCCTAGAGGAAATTCTGTACTCTGCCTGTAGTCAACTTTGGGTTTCCAGTTTCCCTCTGCTAGGTTGCACACCTGATTTCTAATCACACCAGATTCCCAGGTTCCTGAATATGGTGATGATGATGATGATGATAATGATGGTATGATGATGATGGTGGTGGTGACGGTGATGATGACAATGGTGGTAATGATGATGGTGGTGATGATGATGACAATGGTGGTGATGATGATGATGGGGTGGTGGTAATGGTGATGATGGTGGTGGTGATGATGATGGTGATGGTGGTGATGGTGATCATGGTGGTGATGATGGTAATGATGATGGTGGTGGTGATGACAGTGGTGGTGATGGTGATGGTGAAGTAATCCATAAATTAGAATAAAGAGTAATGTAAAGTAAAATGTAATGTCTCGTAAAATGATAAGTAATGTAAAAATCCTAAAGAATAATTAATGTCGTCAAGTAATAATCATAGTAAAGTATCGTAATAATAAAGTAAAGTAACAAGTAATAATAAAATTAAATATAATAATAAATAAGTAATAATAACAAAATGAAGTAATGAAATAATGTAAGTAAAATTGTCGTAATGTAAAGTAAAGTAAATAATAATAAAGTAAAGTAATAATAAAATCAAATAAGTAATCCTCTCGTAGAAATAAATATCTCTTTCAAATAAATAATAAAGTAATAATAAATAAATGTCGTAATCAATAAATGTCGTAAATATAATGTCATCGGTAAAGTAATAATAAAATTAATTACTATAGTAATAATAATGTCGTAAAGAGATATGTCGTAATAAGTAAGTAATCGTAATAATCCATAAATAAAGTAATAATGGCATAAATAAGTAATGTCGTAATATTAATAATGCTCATAAAGTAAAAATATAATGTCATTAAGTATTAATAGTAAATACTAAAGTAATAATGTCGTAAATGTCATTAATAATCTGCCGTAAGTAATAATAATATAATAATGCGTAAATAAATATAACAAGTAAGTAAGTATTAATATTGTGTCGTGTCGTAATAAATGCGTAATAAAACAATGAAATATTAATTAATAATACTTTCTCGTAAAGTAATAATAAAGTAAAATAGTAAATAACCTAAATAGTAATAAATAAAAATATGATGGTGGTGATCATGGTGGAGATGAAGGTGATGATAATGACAGTGGTGATGGTGATGATGCTGATGATCATGGTGGTGATTGTGGTGATGACAGTGATGATGATGATGGTGATGATGAAGACAGTGATGACTAACAATTATATGGAACTCACCACACGCTGGCCCCGATCTATATCTTTGTATAACAATTCATTTCATTCTCATAATTACCCAGGGAGTGAGGAATTATCAGTATTCCTATTTTACAGATGAGTAACTTGTGGCTTAAAGACTGAAGCCCTTTGTTCAATCTCAAAAATGACATTTTAGAAATACTCGTTCTGGGAGTAGTGACACACAGAAATACTTATTCTGAGAGTACTGAAAATACGAAGTTTTGTTTCTTTGGAAGCAGAAAATGTTACTATAAAAACTTGTTTTTAGCTCATTTGGAACGTAAGGTCAGCAGGGTCTCCTTGCCTTTCCTTTTCTTTCTTCTTTTTTATATATTTATTTTTAAATATTTGAGTCTCCATTTCACCCACAGTCTGTGAAAAACATTTGTCCCTTTGGAGGTGTTTATTCCCCCTGGAAACCTGGCTGCCATCCAAGCGTCATTTTCCAGCTCTCAGTGTAAACCAGGGATGCACGTGCTCAAAACAGAACACAGCGAGGTAGCATTCATTTGTTGAAACCTCCTCAAACCCCACATTGTTGACTTCCTTGCTTTCACCTTGTTTATCGTACCAAAAAAACAGCACAACATAAAATGAAAACCAGACAGAACAGGCGGAGTGTGTTCAGGGTTTTCCATAGGTGCTCAGCATTTTCTGATGACTTGGCAGAGGGAGGAGATGGATGAAGAAATGATCCATCACAGCCGTGCCGCACCAGGGGAGTCGGCTCCGTGGAGGCGTGGAGGTGCTCTATGGCCGGGCAGGTCGTGTGATCGACTCTTCCTGAAACTTCACAGGCCTTCAAGGAGGGCACTGTGCTAGCTGCCAAGAGTCAAATGGAGGAGAAGCCTGAAATTTGTGAACCGAAGGAACTTCAGTCTAGGGTGTGGGGTGGGCAGAGAAGTAAATAGGCAACTACAATGTCACATGGGACAGTCCATGGTGGGGTACAGCTGAGACCGTTCCACTTTATATCCACTTTCTTGAGGATACACAAGGAGTTCGTGCTTCCCTGCCTCTCTTGCAGGCAGCTGGGACCGGGTAATTAGTTCTGGACAACAGACTGTGAGCAACAGCGACACGGGCCACTTTGGGTCCTGGGCAGTTGAGGCAGGAATGAGTTCTCTCCACTCTCTCTGCTCCCTGCTGTGCCCAGGAGTGGTGGTGCCTCCTTCAGCCTGAGTCCCTAACAATGGTGTGGAACGGGGACCTGGGCTTTCTGGAACATGCTGTGTGAGCGAGAAGCAGATGAAGTTCCTAAGGTTTCAGGGTTTATTTGTGACTGCAGCCCAACCTTGCTGGTCCTGGCTGGTACAAGGGAGCAGCTGCACAGTGTTCTGGGCAAGAGGCAGATGGCAGGATAGATGGGGCTCAGCAAAGGCTTCCCTCGGACAGGAGAGGTAAACTGAGCTCTGATGGAGCTGGCCAGGTGACCAGCAGAGGAAGAGCATTGCAGACAGAGGGAACAGCACATGCAGGTGCTGGGGGGAGGGCTCTGCATGTCCAGGACCAGGCAGGAGTGCCCAGAGCAGATGGAGCGGAGCGTGCAGGTGCAGCCTACAGGGAAGGGAGCTGGAGCCCTGGGTCACACCCTATGGGGTTGCTCTTCATCACGGTGACCAAGGAGAGTCACTCAGGCATATATATTTTAAACCAGTTCAGCAATTCTTTAATAGTCAATGGGCAGTTAGTTTTACACAGATGCCTAGTGTCTTTGTCAGGCTTATAGAATGATATTGAAATTTCATTTACATTTGCCTGAGGTTGCCTTTTTGCTTTTCTTTCTTAACTTTTAGGTCCAGGGGTACAGGTACAGGTTTGTTATATAGATGAGTTGTGTGTCATGGGGGGTTGGTTGTGCAGATTATTTTATTTAGTCACCCAGGTGATAAGCATAGTACCAGATAGGTAGTTTTCTTTTGTTTTTTGAGACAGTCTCACTCTGTAGCCCAGTCTGGAGTGCAGTGGCATGATCTCGGCTCACTGCAAACTCCCCTTCCCGGGTTCAAGCAATTCTGCCTCAACCTCCCAAGTAGCTGGGATTAAAGGTGCCCCACCACGCCCAACTAATTTTTTGTATTTTTAATAGAGAGGGGGTTTCGCCATGTTGGCCAGGCTGGTTCCAACTCCTGACTCAGGTGATCCACCCCCATCGCCCTCCCAGAGTGCGGGGATAGACAGGTGTGAGCCACCACACCCCGCCCCAGGTTTTTGATCCTCACCCTCCTTCCTCCCTCCACCCTCCAGGAGGCCGTGGTGTCTGTTGTCCCCTCTCTGTGTCCATGTGTACTCAATGTTTATCTCCCACTCAAAAGTGAGAACACGTAGTGTTTGGTTTTCTGTTCCTGTGTTCGTTTGCTTAGGATACTGGCCTCCAGCTCCATCCATGTTGCTGCAAAGGACATGATCTCATTCTTTTTTCTGGCTGTGTAGTATTCCATCGTATTACATGTACCACATTTTCTTTATCCAATCTACTGGTGGGCATTTAGGTTAATGCCACGTCTTTGCTGTTGTGAATTCACTTGGGCATCTTCACCAGGGAGATGATACAATCACATTGCATGCTAAAGGGTTACTTTGGCTCCAGAGTGGACTGGAGATTAGAAAGGAACAAGGCTGGAGGCAGAGACCCCACTGAGTCTCCACTCACTCACACATTTATTCAACCAGCGTGTATTGAAAACCTGCAGCACGCTGGGCACTGTTCTGGCCTTGAGGAGGCAGCAGTGAGCAAAACGTGGAACTCACGTGTGTAACATGCATGGAGAGGAATGAGACTGGGCGTGGGGTTATGGGGCCAGGCTGTAGTTTGTGCCCTTTCCGTGTGTGCATTTTATGTCAACACGATGTCTAAAACCTTTCAAGCAATTCATGTTCCAAGTAAAAGTCTGACAAGGCACCATGGGCTACTTCCCTGAGGAGGTGGATGTGATCGATAACCCATCCTCAAAGCCTGAGCACTGCCTTCCACTCAACCTGCAGGGGCTGGGAGGGCACAGAGGGCTCCAAGGGTGGGGGATGGAGGTGCGTGGGCAGTGACCCCCAGACAAGGATCACACAGATACAGGGGCGGCTTCCCATGGGGTGTGCAAGAAATGTTTTCACATTTTCAATTATCTTGTATTTATAATACTGTGTTTTAAGAAAAAGATCCACAACCAACACAAATTGTGTTGTTTAGAATAAAGTTGAGTAAAAAGACAAAGAAGAGGGTGTCATGTCAATTCAAAGTCTGATTCCAAGAAAATATTCATCAAAATGGTAACCAAAGGCGGTCACAGGACACCCAGACTGTGGGGAAGAGTGCCCAAGGAGGCGAGGCCAGCAACAGCCGTGCAGGGAAAAGGTAAGACTCCCCAGTACCCTTTCCTCATCTGTGGAATTAGGAGAGAGCAAACTCTTCTCTAGTCACCAAGGTAACCGTACGCCATCAGCATTGCTGTGACTTTCTGTTGTCCAGACAAAGCCATTTTCAAAACTCACCCCACAGGGGCACTGGCACCTCTCAGATGGCAAGAAAAATACCAGGGAGGAAAATCAAAATCTGAGGATTCAGGCTGCCCCAGGCAGTGGTTCTCTGGCAAGCAGACAAAGGCAGGAGGCCTGAGTGCCTGGCATCACAGTACCTGTGTGTGAAGGTCCCTGGTGCCTGAGGGAGGCTGGTGGCCGTAGCAGAGCACTACACCCTCATGGTCAGCTGGGGCCCGAGACTGCCTTAGGAAGCCCCGATGGGCTGTACACTGTTCCCTCGCTTTGGCCCCAGCCTGGGCCCTGTGCCCATGGATGGTACGGATGTCATCAACTTACAGTGTTTATTTTTGGCTTTTTCCATTGCACTCAGAGCCAGCTATCAAGTCAGACACATTTTGCTTTTTTTAACTTAGCCTGGCTTATGAGTTCAACATTGAACCAGGATCTGAGGGGAGGGCGCGTATCTGCGTTGACACAGAAGTCCCAATTGTGTCTTTTGGATGGCAAAATAAAAACAGTTTGCATAAAACGGGGAAAGAGCACAGGCAGAGCAGATGTGGCTCCCGCAGAGGAGGCTCTGGTGGTGGCCTGGCTGAGCCCGTGTCTGCATGAGATGGGAGGACACTGGCACGACCTGACAGACGCTGGACTAGCTGTCCTTCCTTCCCACCAACGTGCGTGACGGGCCACTGAGCCTCCCGGTGTGCAGGGGCTGAGACTTGCAGCCTACAGAATGCACGTGCTACTTCCTCACCGGCCACAGACCTTGATGGGCGGTCATTGTCTTGTTACCTCGATCAGCCACATTGGTGTGTATTCATCTGACAAGGTCTGCTACAACCCTTCTGAGCCAGGTCCTGCGCTCAGTTATGGGGACCTAACAGAGGACTTGATGGACCCACCCCTGTCCTCATGGAGCTTCTGGACTAGGGAAAAGAGAGGAAGATGTGAGCCACAGAAGGTCTCAGAGTGAGAATGGCCTTGTTCCGTCACTCAGCTCCTGGTTGGTTCCTGCCTCTGTAGCTCGCCCCACGGGGTCACATTGCCAATCCTTAAATATGAAGGTTTCCTGGGGCTTGGTCCCTGGCCCTCTTCTTCCTCCTTGTACTACTTCAGGCCCACCCCACAGCTCCCAGACATTCACCTACTGTCTGACTGTTTCCAAGTCCAGAACTCAGGTCTCTGGCCTAACCTCCTAGCAGGCACCTCCACTGGCATCTATCCCCCCCACACATCCACTGCCTGGTTCTGTACACCCAATGCTGCAGCCTGGCCCAGGCGGGTCCACTTCTTCCACCTGCAAATCCACAGCCACCTAGCCCAGGCTGCTAGCACCTCCAGCCTGGATCTCCCTGGAGCATTGTGTTGGCCTCCTTTCTGTCTTCCTGTTCCCCTGCCTTTTCCACCTGCACACTACCCTTAGCCCAGTAATCACAGTGGCCCTTGTAAATCCTGAGCAGAAGGGGCCGTCCCTCTGCTGAGAATCCTGCCACAGCCCCTTGTCCCTCAGAGTCAAAGCTAAAGTCTTTACAGGCTCCCAGGGCTCTCTGCTGTCCCCACTCCCCCTTATCCCTTTGAAACTCCCTCCTCTCCACTGCTCCCACTCACCACATCACAGTCAGGCTCATCTCTTATTCCTCCACAAGCAACCTGCCTCAAGACCCTTGCTCCTTCTGCTCCCTCTCCTGGCATGCTCTTCTCCTGATATCTCTATGGCTCCCACCTTCCCTTCCATAGGCTTTTACTTTTACAATGCCGCCCTCTCTGCAGCCTTCAGTGACATCTCTATTTACAATGCAGATCCCACACCCATCCCCTCTACACCATTTTCTCCCCATGTGCTCATGTTTGTGTACTTTACTTACTGATTTTATTGTCTGAGTCCTCCCTCCAGAACATAAGTCCCTGAGGGCAGGAGTCTGTGCAGTTTTGTCCCCTGCTGTGCTCCTGGAGAGAATGCCCTCAACCTAACATGCCTGGTTAGTTCTGTTTGCTTTGAACTTCATGGAAAACAACACGTACTTTCGATGTCTGGCTTGTTCAGCTCAGCCGCTCTACGGTTGTGGATTATTCATCTCCAGGCTGTAGCAGGCTCCGTGCTGGGAACAGGCACATTTAATCACCCATTCTGCTGTGGTGTGCATTTGAGTTGCTTTCACCTGGGGTTCCTACAGGTAGTGCTGCTATGTGCACCCCAATCCTTAATTGCAGGAATGGATATCCTTCAAAATGGCAACTTGGACACAGGTTTGCCCCAATGTGGGTGTGGTCTCAGCCTCTCCTCCACCTGGGCAGGTCCTGCTTGCCCAGTTGCCATTTTTGTTAGCTAGAAGAAATGGCCATTCTTTCAAATGACATCGATTGCCAAAAATAATAACGCAGCCAATCTAAGGGGTAATTTAAAAATCCCCATGCCAAGACTTCTCAAATCCAAACTCAGGGTGATCCCCTTTGGATGGTGGAAAGGGGACTGCACCTTCGATGACACTTTTCCCAGACCACTGCCCCCCAGGTCCAGCCGCTCACAGTGGCTGCTGCCCGCAGCTGGCAATGGTAATGGCATCTGGAGACAGGGGGGCCGACACCCTCTGCCGTTTGTGTGAGGGGCGAGGGTGCAGAGGAGGTAAGGAAGGAACCAGGGCTGGCTGAGTTTCGGGGGAACCGCGGCCCCTCCCTGGAAGGATCAGCTTCCCAGAAGCCCTCCCGGGGGGAGCCCATCCCACGGAGGTCACGCTCGGGACCTCGGAGCAGCTTCTGCTGCTCTCCTTTGTGTAGTTTTATGTTTTATTTTTAATTTGAGCCACATTTTTCTAAACACGGGAGATGTCGCCAACCATTTCAAACTTCTGGCTTCTCTTGAAATGCAGGAAGATATGGCCAACCCAGGCCAGCATTCGGCTGTGGCCACAACGGGTTGTAGCTGAGTATTGGACTCTCTACTGAAGCGGGAGGGGGCGTAAATTCCAAACATGAAATTATTTTATGCTGGCATCGTGTCCTATGTGCATGTGAATTCGCTTCTAGGTATTGAGGAGAGAGACGGGAAAGAAAGAGGAAGACAAAGAGGGGTAAGACAGAGACAAAGACAGAGAGACAGGGAGAGGGAAAGGAAGACAGAGAGGGGTTGAGACACAGAGAGAAGGTAAGGCAGAGAGGTAGAGGGGGAAAATGATTCTGAAAGCCTGGGGGCTTTGCCCTCTGCTTCACCCAGTGGACTTAACGCCTGGAGATGAAACTGGAGATCCGTCCTTTCCCATATCCCGTGGCCACCCAGAAAGCACAGCCTGAAGCCCTGAAGGCGAATGTGAATTCCCGGTTTGTAGACGTATCCTTACGGTGTGCTATGAGCCTCTGTGGAAGCCGCTGCTTCTGCTGGTTCAACAGCGGAAGCAGCATGATTTATAGATGATTTAACTGTTCTTTCAAGGATTATTTTTTCTATACAGTTCTTAATTGGGAGCTTACGTGCTGACATTAGAGCTTAATTCCCCTTGAAGTGGCAACTCAGTTAAATGATATCAAATGTCTTTTTAGCTGAGCTGCATCCAGCCCCCAGCCCTGACCCCGGGGGGATGTCTCCTCCAGGTAGCACTGGCTGAAACCTGAAATGTGCCCACCTCTCCCAAGAGTGGCATGAGCAGGGGCCACACAGCTCCTTCCTCACAGGTACCAGGACCCAGGCTGAGAGGAGCTGAGGGGACCAACACCCCAAGGACAGCAGCGCCAGCCCAGCCAGCCTGTCCCCAGCCAAGTCCCCAGGAGGCCAGGCCAGCTGCCCGCGGGGAGGAGGAGAGCCATGGAACCACAGGTGGAGAGGTCAGCCTCCCACTGCACCTGGGGGCGCCGGGTCCTCTCCCAGAGTGGGCGGGGGAGCAGCAGGCCCCCCGCAGCTGTCACTCACAGCCAAATGCATCCAGCAAACAAAATGTCACTCACTGTCCCGACAAGAACAAATAAACGGCCAGGGAGAGGCAGGAATAAGAGCAGGGCTGACAGCTTTACCTTAAGGGCCTGTGTGGCTGCTCGGCAAACCCCTCGGGCTAGCACATGCATGCCCGAGACACACCCACATGTCCACAGACACGCACACCCACGCGTCCTCCACTCCCTGAACATACAGGGCACAGGCGCAGTTTGGAACTGCGTAGAGGTGATGGCCGCACAACATCGTGATGCACTCAACGCCACTGAGTTGTTCACTTTAAAATGGTTACTTTTCTGCTACGTGAATTTCATCTGAATTTTTAAAAGGCAACAGCAATAATACATATGCACCCCATCCATGCGAACACTGCACATCTTCACAGATACACACACACGTGTGCCACACCTAACTTCCCAGCACCAGGGAGGAGGCTCCAATTGTGGGGGGCCTGGTTTGGGGACCTAGACTCACCTGATTTCCCAGACCCGCCCCCATCGAAGGCTCAGAGATGGGTGGGGGGATATTTTCATCTTAGATCCTCCCAACCACTGTGGTGGGTTAAGGTCAGTCCGTGTGACAGCTGAGACAAGCCAGTTTGAGCAGAGATACTTGTCTTCGCTGTTCCATCGTCAAGGTCCCGGGAACCCTGTCCTACCCTCTGCACATCCCTCTGGCAAGCCTTAGATCCTCTTCTCAGGACTCACTAAGCTGCTGCCTTCTCCATTTCAGTGCCCTGGTTAGCGAGGGACATTCGCTGGACTACACTGAAAGATATCATTCCAATAGGCCACAGACAGCGCAGCTTAACGGTGACATTGTTTCAATAGATAGCTCACGGTCCTGTGTTTTGAAACAGAAGCTTTCTAAGTTCCGGTGGGATTTAAAGACTGGATTGCTCAGGGGCGATGCTCTCATTTGGGGCAGGCGGGAAGGAGCACTGTGAAGAGATGATTCAGTCTCGGAGCCACATGGCCACCTTGCTGATCACACACACCTGGTGGCATTTCTCTGCCTGTTGGTGCGTTTTGCAGCTGACTGTATGAAGACACAGGATGTGGCTGTGGCCCGCGTCATACACCCACCTTCTCACGCCGCAGCCCAGAAGGAGAAGCAGAGCCTGTGCAGACGTGGGAGACTCAGACCAAGGTTCTTCCTCAGGCTGTTGCGCGGGTTTAAGCTCAGGGGTACCCCAGCATGTGGACATGGAAGGGATAAGAACCATGAATGACACTAATCCCGTCGAGGACAGCCTGGATGTCGATGATCACCACGTAGCTACTGGACAAAGGGCCGCTCCTCTGCAAAGCTTGGGGCCAGTGTGGAAACCGAGACATGGTCTCCACTCTCCATTGGGGGTATCTGTGGGTCCACAGCTGGGGCGTTGACCTCAGGACCGTCTGCTGCAGGCCGTGGCTATGTCCACCCAGGGGGTGCTGGGGCAGGTGGCTGGGTCCCAGCTGCTGAGCCGAAAGGTTAGGCCAGTGCCTAATTAAAATGACTCACGGTCAACAGGAAAAAGCACTTGGGGGTGATACAGTTTGGTCATGTCCCCACCCGAATCTCATCTCGGATTGTAATCCCGATAATCCCCACGTGTGGAGGGAAGGACCTGGTGGGATGTGATTGGATCACAGGGGCGGTTCCCCCAGGCTGTTCTTGTGATAGTGAGAGAGTTCTCATGAGATCCAATGGTTTTAAATCTCTGATAGTGAGTGAGTTCTCATGAGATCCGATGGTTTAAAAGTGTTTGGCGGTTTCCCCTGGGCTCTTCTCTTTCCTGCTGTCTTGTGAAGAAGGTCCTTGCTGCTTCTTCGCCTTCCGCCACGATTGTCAGTTTCCTGAGGCCTCCCCAGCCCTGGGAACTGTGAGTCAATCAAACCTCTTTCCTTTATAAATTACCTGGTCTTGGGTAGCATCTTTAAAGCAGTGTGAAAACGGACTAATACAGGGGTTTGCTTCTTCCTCCCTCCCTCCCTTCTCTCCTTCCCTCCTCCCCTCCCTCCTCCTTCCCCCTTTCTTCCCTCCTTGCCTTTCTATTTCTTTTATTCACTCAGTCAGCAAACATCCAACGTGCAGGAGTTCCCTTATGCTAAGCGTTGAGAGAAACTTAGAGATGAATAAAAGATGAGCTATGGCTCTGCCCTCTGGGGGCTTACAGAAGTATGTATGGTGAGGATCCTATCTCTACATCATCTCCTCGTCCCTCCCTCCCTCACTCATCTTGGTGCCAGGACCCACCTGCCCAGCTGCCTGCCGGGCCATACCAGGTGGGGCACAGCCTAGCCCAAATGCGGCTGCCCTGAGCCCTGAGGCCACACCCTCAGCATCAGCCCGTGTGCAGACCCTGATTCCGGGTGACCTAGCTCAGTCCCAAGCTAGCTGGGCAGGAAAGAGGCCTCCAGGAATATTTCCGAGGGCTCCTTTCACATTTAGCACATGGCCCTTTCAAGTCCAATGTTCTCCCTGGCTCAGCAGAATTCCGATTTTCTTGATTTATGCTGACAATCGCACATTCTTTTATTGCTGTTTAAGCCCCTGAAAGCGCAGGAGGGGAAAACGTGATGAGAATCTGTGGCCTACTGTCTCCCTCCTCACCTCCCTCACCCCCTCTGCTCCTCTGATAAGTGTTTCTCTCTGAGTTCTGGTCCCTGCTTGGCTGACCACGGAGGAGTGGGAGCTGGCACTGGCATCTGTGCATAGCCCGTATTGACGCAGGAATGGCTGCATGGGAAGAAATTGGCCAGGCTTTCCAAAAACTGGGATGCAATTTCCCCAACACATTTTAGGGAACTTTGAACCCTGTCCCTGAGAAGGGCTGGAAAGCAGGAGAGGTAATCCAGGCCACACATGTCTGCTCCAGGCTTGGTTTTGGCCGGCAGTGGGGACAATCAAGGTCAGCTGGTATCTGAGATTGAGGGGGCACTTGGGTGTGGCCTGGTTCTGCCACCCGAGTGTGTGGCCTCAGGCAAGTGGCTTGCCCTCTCTGGGCATCAGATTTCCCATTATAAAGTGAGAGATTTGGATAAGCTTGGGAGCTCAGAAACCACTTAGCCATAGACCCCTGCTCACCGAGTCCCATCAGAAGCCCATCCTCACACATTGTCAGTGGGTGTCAGCAGGTCCTCGGGAAGGAATGCCACGATGCAGTCAGGAATGTGAGCTATGTATTAGTGCACTGCATAAAACGAAGTGGGAGCTGGAGGGCATGGGGGAGCCTTCAGATTGCGATGCTGGTCCAACACCCGTGAGAGGAGAAGGGCAGGAAGGAGCATGCGGTAGCAAGAGCCTCAGCCTGCAGTGCATCTCAGAGGATGTCTCAGCCATGCTGACTGATAGCCCCAGACTGAAGGTGTCCCCAAGAGGACGCCCCTGCTAGGCAGAAATGGAGGGGCCCTGTGCTTCTGCCATGCTAGGCATTAGCTGCCCCGGAGACATGGGGCCTTGGCTGGAGAGCTGAGGCAGAGCCAGAGGGCACTGGAAGCTGGAGACACCAGCCACCCTCACCCCACAGCAAGGGTTTCTCCTGACATGAGGGACATCTGAGCCATGCACCCCGTGGGCTCCTGCCACAGGAACGTCAAATCAGTCAACTTCTTTCAAAAGTGTTTGGACAGTATTTGCCAAAAACTTAAAAACATAAGATTCTACCAAATAAATTCCACTTCTAGGGATTTATCCAATGGGTCAATTCATGCCTCTGTACAGAGATAAACATTTTGTTACACCCTTGTGTGTAGTAACAAAAGATTGGAAACCACCAAAATGCCCAGTAGTAGAAGACAGATTAAATAAGTCATGATATGTCCACATAGTGGAATACCATGTCCCCACACTGGGGTACCATGTCCACACACTGGAGTACCATGTCCACACACTGGGGTACCATGTCCACACACTGGAGTACCATGTCCCCACACTGGGGTACCATGTCCCCACACTGGAGTACCATGTCCACACACTGGAGTACCATGTCCACACACTGGAGTACCATGTCCCCACACTGGGGTACCATGTCCGCACACTGGAGTACTATGTCCTATGCTGCCATGGTAAATAAAAAGGATGAGGCATCACCATGCCTATGGACAGGAATGAATTCCAAGGTAATTGCTGAGTGAAAAGGGCAAAACATTGGAGGCATCAATAGCAGGCTACCACTGAGTAAGGAAAGCGGGTCTTTTCTTTGCATCTGCTCAGATACAGAAAGAAGACATCAGGAGGGCTCCTGAGACACTCACCCAGTGCTCTGGGGACGGACTGGGAACTGGACTCCAGGGAAGAATTACTTTCCATTCATTGCCCTTCTGCTCCATTGACACTGCTGTTATGTTTAACACACCTGTAGATTGTTTTTTCAAATCCTCATGCAGATGATCAGCCTTTAAATCAACATCTAAATCTGAAACCTTGGTGACCCCTTATAATTGTTGGTGCCCCCTCTTCATCCCCTGATGTGCCTCAAGAAAGATCATTTACTGTGAATCTCTGTGGCTCTAACAGAATCAGCCCACTGCCAACAGTGGACAAGGGATTTGGTGTATAAATACCCCAGCTCCCTCACTCTTTCCCTGGGATAACTCTGAGGCCAGCTCTATGCTGATGCCCAGAAGTCCCCAGTGGGACTGAACCCCAGGTGCCCCAGGCAGTCGCTACCTATGAACCAAAGCTCTGCTGCTGTTCCCCTACCCTGTCCTGCCTCCCTGCTCCCTTGGGGGTTTCCTTGGGTCACCTCCAAAGTAAACAGCTTGCCCATGACTCTTTGTCTCTAGGTATGCTTCTGAGGAGCCCAAACTAAGACCCAATAGAGGCCACCAAACTCCTAGGAATTCTGCAGTAGCACAAAGCCCAGCCTGAAGAACACTGGGCTGGAAATTGATTTCCTCTGAGGCCTTTTCCAGCTCCGACCTCCTGGGCTGCAAGGCAGATTGTCTCTTTTCTGGATAGTTTCTAACTAACACCAGGATTATGGTTAAGTGCAAAGAGAAGTGCATGAGACACAGATGAGTCTCTTACATAAAATAAATGAAATAGAAGGACTTCCAGGGCCCAGTAGCCCCAGGTAAGCCTGTTCTCTGGAGAACTCAATGTAGAAAATGGGGGGTCCCCACATTATTGGCACCCTGAGCCCTGCAGGGGCTGCTTGGTCAGCAGCCAGGCTTAGGAGCAGGAGGTAGCAGAGTCCTATGCACGTTGAAAGGTAAAGGTGCCAACAATATTCAGACCCACAGAAGATTCATCCTCTCTGTTGTGGGGTGAATTATGTCCCCTCAAAAAGATATGATGGTATCCTGACTCCGAGTCCTCAGAATGTGACCTAATTTGACAACAATCTTTGCAGAGGTGATCAAGTTAAAATGAGATCAACAGAGTGGCCCTATTGAATATGGGGCCCTTTTGACTTAATTGGATCAGCATCTTCCCAGTTGTGGTGCTGAGGCAGAGGCAGGTGCTGAGGCAGAGGCAGGACTTGAAGAGATACGCAGAGAGAATCTCCACCCCGCTCTCCTTTCTACCTTACCCTATCCCATCCCTATCTCTCCTTTTCTGTTTCTCTTCTTCTCCACCACCCATTCCCATTCCCACCCCACCCCAATTGTATACCATGAGGATTTGAGCAGTAGAACTGCTGGAACCCTAACAGAAGAGCCTGGAACTATTGGACACCCAGCAGAGGCTGAGGAAGAAGCCCATGCCCTGGAAGGCGGAGTGAGGAGACTCAGCAATGACGTTCTGTGGCTTTTTGGAACCCCTGGATCAAGCCTTGCCTGAAGTCAGCCCCTCCAAACTGTCCAGTTAGATAAGGTAATAATTTATTTTACTTCAGGAGCCAATTCAGGGCTTGTTTTCTATCATCTGAAACGGAATGACTCCCAAGTGAAATAACATTCCCTCTTAGGAAAAAATGAAATAGTCAAACAGAGGGATCGTGGTCATGTTTGATGTTTTCTTCATCCCTCTAGAGGCCAGGTCTATAGGCACTTTTAAGACCACATCAGAGGACAATGACTCTCTCCCCACCTCATGAGGGCTTCTTTGGTCAAGGTTAAGAAGGAATCTCATGGGGATGCAAGATGGTGCAGTTGCTGTGAGTAACAGTCTGACGGTTCCTTAAACACTTCTACGTAGTTACCCTATGACCCAGCAATTCCACTGCAAGGGATATACCCAAGAGAAATGAAAACATATGTCCACACAAACACTTAAACACAAATGTCCACAGTAGCATTATTCATAATAGCTAAAAGGTGAAAACAACCCCAAATGTCCCTCAAGATGAATGGATACACACGATGTGATCTGTCCATATAATACAGCATTATTTGGCCATAAAAAGGAGTGCTGCAACAGAGATGAGATGCAACAGTGTTGCGCATGCTGCAACAGATGAGCCCGGAGGACGTGATGCTGAGCAACAGAGGCCAGTCACAAAGGAACCAATATTCTATGGTCGTATATAGGAAAGATCAGATGACAGTTCATATGCTTCCATTTCTATGAGATGTTCAGAAAAGACAAATCCGTAGAGACAGAAAGCAGGCTCGTGGTTGACAGGGGCTGGAGGAAAGAGGAATGGAGCTGACTACTGATGGGTACAGGGTTTCTGTTTAGGGTGATGAAAATGTTCTCAGGCTGGCTGGGCACAGTGGCTCACGCCTGTAATCCCAGCACTCTGGAAGGCCAAGGCGGAAGGATTGCTTGAGCCTAGGAGGTGGATACCGGCCTGGGCAACATAGTGAGCCCTCATCTCTAAAATAAAATATAATAAAAAGAAAATATTCTAAAGCTGACTGTGGTGATGGTTGCCTACCTGAGATTATGCTAGAAACCACTGAATTGTACACATTAAATGGGTGAGTTGTACGGTATGTGAATTACAGCTCAATAAATCTATTGAAAAATAGACAGAGATGAGGTGTAATTCATACCTCTGGTCACCCCTGTGAAGCCCCCGTGTCCGCTGTCCCCGTGATGGTTCACTCAGCCCCGAGGACCCCCTGCTGAGGGGCCTCTTCTGACCATCGCATCCAGCAGCAGCCCCTGGACCTTTTATCCTCTCACCCTTCTCGGGGTTTCTTCCTGACCCTTGTCACTCCTCACTCCTGGACACCATGACACCTTTTCATTGCCTAGTTGCTGAGTTTAAGCCTCTACCCCTTCAGTGTGAGCCAAGCCCCAGGCTGTGCCCACATGGTCACGGAGGTAGCCACAGTGTCAACACGCAACGCATGTCAATCTTGTGTGGAACGGAAGAGGAGCTGCACGCCCACTTCACAGCTCAGAACCTCGAGGCTTAGCGACGTGAAGTAACTCAGCCAAGGTCCCTTGGCCCGTGGCAGTGGCAGGCCAGGGCTGGAGCTCAGAGCTGCCAGATGCCAGTCTAACCTGGGAGCTGGTGCCTCTGTCACCCAGGGCAGGTGTCTGGGAAGCTGGGCGCTGTGTTCCCTGTGGAATCACTTGACAACAATGTGGAATGTTACACGGACAGGGAAAAAGTATCAACAACATGATTTTACTCAAAAGCCTTATGACTCTGAAACAACTTTTATGTCTCAGTTGAGCCTGTGCAGGGCTTTTCTTTACACGAATCAATGGCCAGAAGGTTTGGTTAAGGAAAAGCCCATTACACTTCAAATGAACACATTTGGTTTTCAAGAAACTCCAAAGGACAGTAAAGCAAATTTATTCTGGTCAGACTTATTTCCATTTTATCTTCAGCATCTCAGCATTTCTTCTTTTTCTTCTTCTTTTTACCCCAGTTACATCACATGGAAGAAACAGATTACAGTGTTTATGGCGCACAAGCCTCTGTTTATTTCTCAATGTAGTTTTGGTTTAATATACATTTACACATGCTTGCGAAAAGTTTGCTTCCCCTGGTGTCCAAATGCCTGACAAGAGAGGGACAAACTGTTTATTCAAAGCTGAGAATGTCGAAGAATGAATCATTGTCATGAGTGGGGTCCAGAACGCCCAAAAGATGAACCTTTGCAAAACAGTCCTGGCCTCAATGCCAGAGAACAAGTCCCGAAGACGGGGCACTTGCTCGCTCTGGCTCTGGCTCTCTCTGGTCTCTGTCTTTCTCTGTTTCTCTGTCTCTCTGTTTGCTGTCTCTCTCACCTCTGTCTCTCTGTGGTCTCTCTCTCTGTGATTCTGGTATCTCTGTCTCTCTTTCTGGTTTGTCTCTCTATCTCTCTGGTCTCTCTCTGGTCTCTTTCTGTCTGTCTCTGTCTCGCTCTGATCTGTCTCTGTCCCTCTCTCTCTCTGGTCTCTTGCTCTGTCTCTCTGGTCTCTTTTTGTCTCTCTCTCTCTCTCTCTCTGTGTCTCTATCTCTCTTTCTCTGTCTTTCTCTGTCTCTGTCTCTCTCTCTCTCTGTTTTTCTGTCTCTGTTTTCTCTCAGTTTCTCTCTCTCTGTCTGTCTCTGGTCTCTCTCTATCTCTGCCTGTCTCTCTCTGTGTCCATCTCTCTCTGTCTCTCTCTCTCTGTTTTTCTGTCTCTGTTTTCTCCCGGTTTCTCTCTCTGTCTGTCTCTGGTCTCTCTCTGTCTCCGTATCTCTGCCTCTGTGTCCATCTCTCTCTGTCTCTGTCTCTCTGTTTTTCTGTCTCTGTTTTCTCCCTGTTTCTCTGTCTGTCTGTCTCTGGTCTCTCTCTGTCTCCGTTTCTCTGCTCTGTGTCCGTCTCTCCCTGTCTCTGTCTCTCTCACACACCCTCATTCTCTCACACACTCTCATTCTCTCACACTCACACACACATAGACAACAAAGACCACTGTCTTAACTTGCAACGGGTTTTCCCCTAATTTCATAGAATGTTCCCATTTATTTCCTGTCCTTGGGAAAGGGAAACCTCTAAATCCTTTTGGGGTTTCTCATTAAGATCCTGACAAATGAGAGAGAAAGAAGAACTTGAAGCCCACCACACCACCAAATATGGGATAAAAATGTGCCCTTTCCCTGCCTGCGTTCCCCATAAGTCACGACCACAGAACTACCTAAGGGCCCCCAGGGGGCTGTTCCTCATGGCCCGTCTCACCCAGCTTCCAACAAATGCTAAATTGGCCGGTGTGACCACACAGACTTCCCAATGAAACCCAAGATGCAAACGGGTTAACCTTTAAAAACAATACCGGGCTTTCTTAAACGCCGGCCTGACCCGTCCCCACTGCTCCTGCATGGGCCGTGATTGACAGGGCCCCTGGGACCCTCAGGGTGAGGCCTCTGGCAGGCCCTGGCCTTTCCTGGGGTTTAGAGGCCCCCAGCAGATTATCTGTATGGTCCAGTGGGGACCTATCTTTCAGCTTTTCCTGTCAAGAATTTCTGCCTCCTGCTTGGGACACAGCAAAGGGGGTTGACAAGCGAGACAGCCTGTCCCCTTTACAGCCGCCTGAAAGTCACTCGTTCTGAGCCAGCTTCCATCTGTTCAACAGGCACACAGAGTGCCACCAGGCACGGCCCTCATTCTTCACCCCGAGCTCCTGCACGGTCGGCGAGGAGGCTGGAGCAGTGCGTAGGGAGCTGGCTGCGGCTCCCCTGACCCTGGGCCGCGACTGTCATCACAGACCCCTGAAAAACGAGCTCTGTAATCTTTGCCGTCAGCGGGCGCACAATTGCAGCCTTATGTTTCCTGCAGCTGTTTACCTTCCCGAGCGGCGCCCAGAGATGCACACATGCTGCCCTGAAGCGGGACGTGACCACTGGGCACCTGTGAGGTCCTAGCTGAGACTTCATGGGACACTCATGGACATAGGGAGCAGCTCTTACTGCCACCCTACAGATGGGGAAACCGAGGCCCGAGAGGCCAAGCAGCAGGTCAGAGTCCCAGAGGCAGTGAGTGGCTTCCCTGAGACTCCAATCTAAGCAACTCGGCTCCCGATTCCAGGTTCTGTCCCAGTCTCGTGTCCCCGAAGGAGCCCCATTGTTCTCTTGAGATGTTTTCATGGCAATAACAAAGTGTGTGGGGATAGCCTGACATCTGCGGAAAGGCCTGGAAGTGGACAGGCTCTCCTGCCTGTGCACGACTTGCTGGACTCAGGTGTCTCCTTCCTCCCAGGCCCGCCGGCCACGTTCCTATCTTACACGTGCACTTGCCACAGGGCCTTTGCACAAGCTAGGCCACCTGCCTGGAGTGCGGCCCAGCTCATCCCTTTCACTCAGGTCCTTAGAGAGGACTTCCTACCTTGCTGAGCTTCTCCAAGCACTAAGGACTGTTCAGTCATCTGTTTACTTCTTTATGTAGCCTTTCCTCTGCTTAGTTATAAGTTTAATAAAGGTAGGAGTGTCCATATATTTCATCCACCAATGTAGACCCAGACCCTAGAACAGCCAGTAGCCACTCACTGTCCTAGGCACGAGGTAGGAGCCCAAGAGGTATTTGATGGACAAGTGGACAAATGAGGAAATGGGGATGTGTAGCCTGTGTCCCCTTTACCTTCGTGTGGTGAGCAGCTTTTGCAAATGCTTCCCAGCTCACGATGGAGTTCCTTAACTGCCAGGCTCACCCCTCTGTCCGCCAACTCCCACCCTACAGCCTTCTTCTACAATGTGTCTGACACCCTCACACACAGCTGATGGGCTCGAGGGAGCAGCCTGACCCAAATGGAGATCAGAATCCCCCGCCAGGGAACTTGGACTTGGGACCAAGAGAGAGAGAACGCACGCTGTGTTTGGTTGCTAGATACGTGCACTGCTGGGAAAATGTTTCCCAGACACAGATGACATGGGTGGAGGGGAGAGGAACCATGAAGTAAAGCACGAGGAGACTGAGAGAAGAGAGACCGAGAGAGAGGAGAGAGAGAAAGAAGGAGAAAGAGAAGAAGAGAGAGAAACTTAGAGAAGAAAAAGAGAAGAAGGGAGGGACAGTGGGAGGAAAAAGAGAGAGAATTCCTGCACCTTCCCGGGGCCTTGTCCCATCCCTGCCCAAGGTTCAGCTCCATCCCTGGATCCTTATAAATTCCCCATTTGTCACCTGAGCCAGAACCAGGGTGTCTGTGCTGCTTGCCAACAAGAGCCGACCTCACCCCACACCGGCCTGGCTTCTTGCACACCCCTCACAACGCGGGCGCCCTGGGCCACGTGCAGGGAAGGAGACAAGGATGTTGCGAGGAAGACCCTGACCTCCAGGAAACTTGCCTTGCACATGTGTCATTCAAGATGCCTACATCATGTGGAGCCGACGGCCTGTCCATCGATCCAACAGCGTCTTTTGAATGGCTCCCTGCACCGGCCTCATGCTCAGCTCTGCTAAACAGGCCCGACACAACTCAGCCCTTGTGGTGCTCATTCTGTTGGTAAGAAAGTGACTTCATAAAGCTGAAAAGTCAATTGTTATGCTGTGAGTGACAGGAGTTACGTGGCAGGAGTGCCCGGGGTAGGGAAGGGGTTGTAACTTTCAGTAGGGCACTCAGGGCACGTGTCACTGAAAGGTGGTGTTTGAATAGAAGTGTGAAGGAGGTGAGGGAGGGCACATTCCAGGTGGCTCCAGCACGTGCAAAGGCCCCGGGGCAGGAACTGCCTGTGTGAGGCACTGAGCCCCAGCCATGTGGCTGGTGGGGGGGTGGGGCACGAGGGAGACAGGAAGGAAGGAACCAGGCCAGACAGGCTGCAGGGGACACCTGGGGAGGCCCTCGCCAGCCATACATGTGATTTATTTTGGCCTCACAGAATCTTGGGAGGTAAAAGATGAAGAACAAAGACTCACAGAGGTCGACTGAGTTCCTGAAGGTCACACGGCTACTACGCGGGAGGTCTGGGGCTCCAACAGGCACAAAACCCCCACCGGCTCCTTCTCCTTTAGCTGGAGTGAGCCCAGCCAGCGGCTAAGTCGTAAGTGATTGTTAGGAAGTGGTGGCTGTCCACAGCGGTGGCACCATTTGGCCCTCACCAGCTGTGAACCCGGGCTCTGGTTCCACCACATCCTCACCAACGCTGGTGATTTTCCCTTCCCGGATGACAGCCATCCTGGTGGGTGTGAGGTAGCATCTCCTTGTGGTTTTGATTTGCATTTTCACCCACAGTTTGTGACAGTGAGCATCTTTTCCTGTGCTCGTTGGACACAAAAGGCCACATAGTGCACGATTCCATTTCCATGAAACGTCCAGAAGAGGCAAATCCACAGAGAGAGGAGGTGGACGTGCGGTTGACAGGGGCTGGGGTGAGGGGCCGTGGGGAGGGACTGTGAATGGGTGCAGGGCTTCCTCTGCAGGTGGTAAAAACGCTCTGGAGTTGGCGGTGATGGTTGCCCTGCATTGTGAAAATACTAAATGCCACTGCATTGCACACTTCGAAATGGTTAAAACGACGACTTGTATGTGAGGTGTACTTTACCAACATAAGAATAGAAGCAGTGGATTGCTATGGGCTCTTTTGGAAGGAGGTTGCCTAATTATAATTTTATCATCTTCTAGCCTGCTCCTTTTTTCTAGATTTTGGCATCTCTATGAGCAGGCTTGGACTCTTGCCGAGGATTTTAGGAATTTACCTTAAGGAGAATGTCTTGAAAAGGCCAGCGGGCCTTTCCACATGTGTCCTGGTCAGATGTCAGAGCCAGCGGGGAGAACCTGCTGATTGTCAGCTTCTCTCCGCCAACAGAGCCCAATGTGTCCACGTCGGCATCTGAGGTCACCCCCAGACTCGTCTGGCACCCAATTAAATCAACGCCCAGCCCCATGTGGAAGCTCGAAGAACATGAACTAATAACAATAAATAGCTATTTGGTTACTTTTTACAGACACATTTGGACTGCATTTCAGGCGATTTTATGGGCAAATGCTATTTTGAGCGTTCCCAAATTCCCAAATTGCACGTGAAACATCTGCAGGGCGAACATGAGGAGTTTTAGGCTCACAGACCTTAGACATAAATCTCAGGCTGTCTCAAGACACAGGCAAGACTGGTGCAGCCACGGAAGTGCCCTCCCGGAAGGCTGGATGGTGCCCAGCCGACACTTGCCCTCAGGCACAACTAGGGGAGAGGCCAGGTCTAAGACAAGGGCCCTGTGGGAAGAGAGGGTTGGAGAATAGAGGGGTGGCGAGGTGGTGGGGAGGCGGGGGGGAGCCGCAGGCTTCACCTGCTCTAGAGAACCCCCTCCATCTTCTTGGGAGGTGGGGGCTGTTGTTGATCATAACTCTTCCCCACCCTAATTTAGGGCTGGCTTGTCCCAAGTGGTCACAGGTGGGCTTCCCACTGTCACCTTCCCTCCAGATCTGCAGCCCACCTGAGCCTCATCCAGGGCTACCAGGTGCCCCTACCTCCAGGGCACTTTCTCTAGTTCCCCCTCCTGCCCCAGGATGTTGACATCACATGCTGTCCCTCCACCTGGAAAGCTCTGCCGGCCTTTGCTCTCCCCTCCTCACCCATCAGCTTCCTCTTCCTCCAGTGCCAACTCACTGTCACCTCCCCAGGGAAGTGCTCCTGACCGCCAGGCCAGGCCAGTTCTCCAGGTGACTTGTCCCCCAACACCACAAGTGTCTCCTTCATTTGCATGATTCACTGACTATCTAACAGGGGTCCTCATGTGTCCCACTCACCATTCCCAGCACTTAAGCGGGACCTGGCTCCTGGCAGGCTCCTGGAAATAACTCATGCCTAAGCAAATACCTCCACCCCTGCTCCTAGCTGACAGAGAGTCCAGGTAGACCCACGTGGCAGCTGGGGAGCTGGGCTGAAGCCAGGAGGAGATGAGTCTGCAGTTTAAGCCTGGGACACTCTGAATCACTCATTCATTTATCCATTTGTTCAAAACACACTATGTGCCCAGCACTGTGCTGGACCTGAAGATACAGAGACAAACAAGGCAACCTCTCAGTCTAGCTGGGGAAACTTGTATATCACCCAGATGGAAGTAAGTTTGTGATGAATATGGGAGGAGTCAATTCCTTATCCTAGGAATACAGAATTGATCCCAGGTCCACCTCAGATACCAGAATCTGTGGATGCTCAAGTCCCTGTGTAGTACAGCATAGTGTTTGCATATAACCAATGCACAGCTTCCCATATACTTCAAATCATCTGTAGGTTACTTAAAATACCTAATACAACATAAATGGTAGTTGCATAGTTGTTATAGTGTATTTTTGTTTGTATTAATTTTATTGTTGCACTGTTACTTGTATTGGGTTTGATTTTAGAGTATTTTCAATCTGAGGTTGGTTGAAGCTACGGATATGAACCTGTGGATGCCATGCTGGAAGCACAGCTCTCCTGCTAGTTCTCAGCTTCATTCCTCCTTGACACAATCCACATCCCATAACAGGCACCAATAGTGCTAGAGGCACTCACTTTCCCAGCATGCCTTGCAGCTAAGAATGGCCTCATAGATCCAGTTCTGAACTCAGGGGGAGCTCCGCAGGGGGTCTCCGGGAGAGAGCTTCTTCTGGGAAAGCATTTTCTCCCCAGTGAAGAGATTCCTGGGACGAGAGTCCCCCCGCAACCCCGTCTTTGGGTCTTACTGGGCGAGAAGGCAGGGCCTGAGGTTGGAGCCCCCATCTCATAAGGTTAGTCACCAGCCCACACCGAGGCCAGGGGGTCCGAAGGCAGGAGGTGCCGCCTCACCATGACGCTGCTGAGCCACACCTGGAATCCCCCTGCCTGCAGAATCCGCCTGCCTGGAGAATCCGCCTGCCTGGAGAATCCGCCTGCCTGGAGAATCCACCTGCCTGGAGAATCCCCCTGCCTGCAGAATCCGCCTGCCTGGAGAATCTCCCTGCCTGGAGAATCCACCTGCCTGGAGAATCTACCTGCCTGCAGAATCCACCTGCCTGCAGAATCCGCCTGCCTGGAGAATCCCCCTGCCTGCAGAATCCGCCTGCCTGGAGAATCCTCCTGTCTGGAGAATCCGCCTGTCTGCAGAATCCTCCTGTCTGCAGAATCCGCCTGTCCGCAGAATCCGCCTGCCTGGAGAATCCGCCTGCCTGGAGAATCCGCCTGCCTGCAGAATCCGCCTGCCTGGAGAATCCTCCTGTCTGGAGAATCCGCCTGTCTGGAGAATCCGCCTGCCTGGAGAATCCGCCTGCCTGCAGAATCCGCCTGAGAACTACTGCCTGCAGAACCTGCCTGAGAACTGCCCAAGAATCACTGCCCGAGAATCCACCGCCTGCAGAATCCGGGCCACCTGAGAATCCGCCTGCCGGAGAATCATGCCTGGAGAATCCACTGCCTGCAGAATTCGCCTCCGAGAATCCGCCTGCCCGCAATCCGCCTGCCTGAGAATCCACCTGTCTGGAGAACTTGTCTGAGAATCCACCTGCCTGCAGAATCTGGCCTCCTGGAGAATCCGCCTGCCTGCAGAATCTGCTTCTGCCTGCAGAATCCCCTGCCTGAGAATCCACCTGCCTGGAGAATCTACCTGCCTGCAGAATCCACCGTCTGGAGAATCCGCCTGCCTGAGAATCCCCTGCCTGAGAACTGCCCGAGAACCATCCTGCCCGCAGAATCCACTGCCTGGAGAACTGCCTCGAGAATCCCCTGCCTCGAGAATCCCCTGCCTGGAGAATCCACCTGCCTGCAGAATCCGGGCCTGCCTGGAGAATCCGGGCCACCTGGAGAATAGCTGCTGCAGAATCACTTCTGCCTGCAGACTTCTGTGGACCCACTCAAGACCATCAGTGCTTACACCACTCTTGCTCAGGCATTTTATTATTTACAGCCAGGAGCAGCTGAGCCACTGCAACTTTACTGTTTCATCCCATTCTCTTGGAATCTTGCCCCCAGGAATGTGGGGTTGCCAAATGAGGCTTTACTGGGAATGCCAGCGGGCCCAGGGGGCCTCCCGGAGAGCTGCCCATGGGCAAACCTTCTCAAAACTTCCAGGATTCTCCACAACCCTCTGGGAGTCCCCAAAGCTTCCCGGAGCTCTACTGCTTATTAGCTGCCCAGCACTGAGTAACTTAGCTGACTCACTGTGACTCAGTTTCCTCTGTAGAAAAGAGGAAGAAAATACCCTAGTCTGGATAAAATAAACAAGGAAATGTGAGTGCCTGCCCTCCCTTCGCCCCTCGCAGGTCTTTTTCTGTGCCCTCACCCCACTTAGTATCCCCAGTTCTCCCTCCTCCAGACACCCAGTGACTTCACCCTCAATGCCCTTCTCAGACCCTGGACTGTCAGATCCGCCATGGAAGCGCCTATTTCAACTGTCTTTACTCCAAGTGTGCACTTCACAGAGGTTAGTACATATCTAACCAACGAACGGCCATTATCTCCCAGGAAAAGAGCCTCCTCATCTTACGGGGACTTCCGAACACCAAAGCCCCGAAGATCTAATGAGCTGCTGGGGTAGAGCATGAAGGGCCGTGTTGGCCATGATTATAAGGAGTCCAGATTTAGTCTATTTCAATATACACTCTCTTGTACAATGTCATACCCAGGGGAGAGATTTCCTTTGTCTTATACCTGGAGGTACAGGGCAAGTGAGTGCCACACAGAGTAGAGGCCGGGCGGAGGACCAGGGGGCTGATTGACACTTGACAATGATGACGCTTGCTATCCCGGATGCCCGCACTAGAACGTTTGTTGTCCCAGCTCATTAGAACTCCCTTGGTGGGTGGGGGGGGCTTTGAAAAAATATGGAATTTTACCTGGGGTGGGGGGTCCTACTCCATGTAGTGTGGAGTCACTGATCTGGTGTGACTCCCAAAGGAGATTGTAACCTGCAGCCAGGGCTGAGCACCTCTAGCCCCTGCTTGACTCCCCAGCTTCTTGTCTTGGCATCTTCACCCCCTTCACACCCTTCGCCTTTCCTGCCGCAATCCTCCAGCCACTCTGAGTTCTTGCAGATGCCCTAGGGGCCTCATGTTTCCTTTTATCTTATTTACGTGTGTAGGACTCCTCCAACTGCAATGCTCTCTCCAGCCCTTTTCCACCAATCAAGTCTGACTCACCCATGAGAACAAACATCAAACGGGACCACAGATGCAAGAGTAGATTAAACATTGCCCAAGTTTCAGAGGCTGCATACCTGGGTTCTCATCTTGACTGTAGGACTTAATGGCTGTCAGATTCAAGGCAAACTTTGAACCCTCTCAACCCACTTTCTCCTCCATAGAATGGAAATAATAATGCTGAATTGGCCGGATTGTTGTGATGGCTGCAGGTGATATCTGTGAGTCATGGTGGCCCAAATATGAGCAATACACCCCAATAAATACTAGGTTTTAAAAAAAGCATTATTGTTATTGCTAAAACATTTGCCCTTTACGGGGAATCTAGTCCAACATGCTTCTAGAAAGGGTCTTTGAACACTGCCTGCTTTTTGTCTCTTTAAAGACATTTATGTGCGACTCCTATCTTTGAACATCTTTAGGGACAGCAAACCTTTATCTTCAGAAGCAGGTTTGGATTTTAAAATAGTCTTTCGGAGCCAGCCCTGATGATTCATTGACATAACAAGCATGGCTTGTTTCCCCAGCAAATAAACGAAACCAATTTCACCATTTGATTCTGTAAACCCTGGATGTATCTGAAAGTCTCCAATGTCAAAGACCAATCAAATATTGAGAGTGCCTTTGTGGATTGGGGTTTT
Organism: Papio anubis; assembly: GCF_008728515.1. NCBI lineage: Eukaryota > Metazoa > Chordata > Mammalia > Primates > Cercopithecidae > Papio > Papio anubis. Next base: position 3,145,626 of record NC_044993.1, on the reverse strand, counting down.
CTATCTATCTGTTTATTTAACAAGTGTCTGCTAATCTTTTGCAGGAGGCTGGGGATGGATGAATGGATGGATGGGTGGATGGATAGATAGATGGATGGAGAGACAGAGATAGAAATAGATTAACAGAGATAGACAAATGATAGAGATGGATAAATAGATGATATAGATAGATGATAGATAGATATTAAATACATAATGCAGAACCACTTGATGTTATTAGGGACATTCATTACAATCAAAGAGCATCATAACACTGACTAAAGACTTATGATGTAAATTGTGTTAAGAGCTATTGTTGAGGACAATAGCCTCACTTAAGTATAAATGAGTATAATTATTGTGTCAATTAAAAGAAGAAATTAGAGTTAAAAAGTAAATAAAGCTTTACCTAAGACGGAAATGATAACTGAAACCTGGTCTTCTCATTGACAAATTAAGTAGTCATTAGTAGATAGACTTCAGTTAGGGCACAGACATGCGGAGTCGGTCACCCTCACACGTGGACACATCCCACTGGTGAGGTCCTCAATCTCATGCCTGAACACAGTTGAAAGTTGGAGATATGACTCTCCTATATGGGCCCACCTGTGGGCTGGTGACTCATTTCTGGACCCAGTTCACAGGCACTATTGAGAGGTGACAATGGCTAGCAGCCCTCACTCTCGGTGCCTCCTCGACCTCGGCGTCCACTCTGGCAGCGCTTGAGGAACCCTTCAGCCCGCCACTGCACTGTGGGAGCCCCTCTCTGGGATGGCCGAGGCTGGAGCTGGCTCCCTCCACTTGCGGGGAGGTGTGGAGGGAGAGGTGTGTGCAGGCACCGGGGCTGCCAGTGGTGCTCACAGTCCGGCGCCAGTTCCAGTGGGCACAGGCGCGGGCTCGGCAGGCCCCACACGCAGAGTGGCTAGCCAGTGCCGCTGGCCCAGGGAGTGAGGGGCTTAGCACCCGGGCCAGCAGCTGCAGTGGGTGAGCTGGGTCCCCCAGCAGGGCCAGCCCGCCTGCGCTGTGCTCCAGTTCTCGCGGGGCCTCAGCTGCCTCCCCGCAGGGCAGGGCTCAGGACCTGCAGCCCGCCATTCCCAGACCCTCTCCCCTGCGGTGGGCTGCCGACTCACCCGAGCCTACCCGATGAGCGCCGCCCCCTTCCGTGGTCCCATCAACCGCCCAAGGGCTGAGGAGTACAGGCGCAGCTCGGGACTGGTGGGCAGCTCTGCCTGCAGCCCCGGTGCAGGATACACTAGGTGAAGCCAGCTGGGCTCCTGAGTCTAGTGGGGACTTGGAGAACCTTTATGTCTACCTAAGGGATTGTAAATACACCAATCAGCACTCTGTGTCTAGCTCAGGGTTTGTAACTACGCCAATCAGTACTCTGTATCTAGCTAACCTAGTGGGGACTTGGAGAACTTCTCTAGCACTCTGTGTCTAGCTAGAGGATTGTAAATGCACCAATCAGCACTCTGTCAAAACGGACCAATCAGCTCTCTGTAAAATGGACCAATCAGCAGGATGTGGGTGGGGCCAAATAAGGGAATAAAAGCAGGCTGCCAGAACCAGCCAGCTGCAACCCGCTGGGGTACCTTTCACACCCTGGGAGCTGTGTTCTTTTGCTCTTTGCAATAAATCTTGCTGCTTCTGAGTCTTTGGGTCCATGCCACCTTTATGAGCTGCAACACTCACCACGAAGGTCTGTAGCTTTACTCCTGAAGCTAGCGAGACCACGAACCCACCGGGAAGAACCAACAACTCCAGACGCACCAGCTTTAAGAGCTGTAACACTCACCGGGAAGGTCTGCAGCTTCACTCCTGTCAGCAACACCACGAACCCACCAAAAGGAAGAAACTGCGAACACATCTGAACAGCTGAAGGAACAAACTCCGGACTACCGTCTTTAAGAACTGTAACTTAATGAGGGTCCACGGCTTCATTCCTGAAGTTAGCGAGACCAGGAACCCACCAATTCTGGACACACTATGATGACTCTCATGCCTGGAACCAACCACCAGGCCAATTAAAGCCTCTTTAATTGCATGAATGTAAGAGTGTCTGTTCCCACCATGGGACAGGGTGTCTGTGGGTTCAAATGATGACGCCTGCTATCTCGGATGCCAGCACTAGAACGTTGTCTTATGATCATCTGTACCCTTTTGCCTTTTGGGGGGATCATGAGCCCCTAGAGTCACTGGTCACATCCTGTCCATCTCTATCTCAACACTGGCCATGAGAGGCCTCAGTCCATCCCAACAGACCTGGGTCCAACCCTACTCCAGTCCCCTAACTTCCCTAGACCTCATCTATTCTGATCAAAAGATAGGGACAACAATGATTCTGGGAGAACTAATTGAACCTGTGTGTGTTTCACACTTGTATGGCACCTATGAGTGCAAAGAGCTCAGTGTACATTAAGGAAATACCATTCTTCTCCACCCCTTCATCTCTAGCTTCTGCTACATACTTTCCATGTGTTGGAAACTAAGCGATTTTGTGAAAATCAAAATTCCACGGAGCCTCCTATGCACAGTGAGGGAACTATGAGCCTTACTCCCTTTGTTCCAAGAAGCAGACGGAGGCACAGAGAGAGGAATTTGTTAGAGGCTGATCCAGGCAGGAAGTGGCAAAGGCAAGATTTGAACCCAAGTATCTGGCCCCAGAGCCCAGGTTCTGAACCCTAGTAATATGGGCCTCTCTGAACGTAGGCTGGGTGCCTATTGAAAACTAGTTGAAAACATGCCATTGGATGTACTTAGGCACAGAAATGTTATTTACATGCCTGAATAAAATTAGAAGATTTCACAGTTAATTTAGCACATCGGACCATTACGTTGGATAATTCGAATCAGCTATTCTACTTGATCTTTTCTCAAGTTGGCTGATGCTATTATTACTACGGCTAAAAATGAAGAGGAAACCTTTCCTGTGCTGTCTCGTAGCCAAGTCAGCTAACAATTTTCTAATATCTGTCATTGTGAACTGGAAAATGTGCCCTAATCTCTGTGAAAGTTTCCAAGTAAGATCTTTATCACCAAACACACAGAAGGGATGGAGATAAACAGCCCAGTTCACCCCAAACGCCTTTTTGTGCTGTGTTTTGAGAACGTGCATGATTTATTTCATTTGCAGTTGAGCCTTTTAGGTTGTCCCTGTTTTTTCCCTTTCCATGGCTTGGCATTTATTCTATGTGGGAGAGGCATGGGGTGCAGAGTGGCGGCACTGGGGCTGCATGCCAATCCTCGAGGCCAGTTCTCATGAGTAGACCAGCTCTTTTGGCCCTAGAGCCCAGCTTCCTGGGGAAGATCCCAGAACAGTGACTGTAATGTTCAATGATGCACCAAAGTCAGGCACCTGCACAAGGAGGCCATGGGCGGGTTCCCCCATCCTAATGCTTTAGGAGGCCATGGGCGGGTTCCCCCATCCTAATGCTTTAGGAGGCATGGGCAGGTTCCCCATCCTAAAGCTTTAGGAGGTCGTGGGCGGGTTCCCCCATCCTAATGCTTTAGGAGGCCGTGGGCGGGTTCCCCATCCTAAAGCTTTAGGAGACCGTGGGTGGGTTCCCCATCCTAAAGCTTTAGGCCTGAGGTGTTCACTGGGGAGGGGCCATGCACTCCCCCACCTTCAGGGTAGGCAATTTGAACCTCTAGAGTGGAGATGTAGGACAGATAGCAATGCAGTTAGATTTAAAGTCTAAAATGTTTCAAACATTCTATTTTATGATATTATGTAATGTATGGGAAAATAACTTTTCTCTATATAAACTTGAAAACACAGAGTAACATAGTGTTTTTGGCAGGTGGAGATTTTTAGGTGGGATCACAAAGGTTAGTGAGGACGTATTCTCCATAGCCCTTTAGGGGAGTGGATGTATGAATCACATATAAAATGGGGTCTGTTTCTGCATTTCTCAGAGGGGATATCTGTTTAAGAAGGTTAAGAAACATTTATTTGGAGAATGAGCCAAAGAGTTAGTTAAGAAACCAGCTGCTTTACACTTATCCAATCATTCATGTATTTATTCAAAATAGATGAACATCACACCAGCTGATTGCTCAGCACAGAGCCCAACCACATCTAAACTCGGGAAATTTCAGCTCTGATTAGGGGTAGGTAGGTTCTAACAAAGCATGGTTGGGGTGGGGCTTGTCCTAGCCAAGACCCTTCATGACCCGCATGGGCACAACCTTCCTTGTTTTTGGGACTGATACTCTCATTGCCGGGAGCTGTCAGTCTCCGAGTTCTTGAGAAAGATCAATGTGGCTGATGAGCCCTTCCTGGATGAGTGACAGAGCCACTTCTCGGCATTATCGTGTTATCACCCGTGCCTTCTGTGACTGCACAAATCCTCGCAACCTCCCAGCTGCTCATGCTCATGGGCATCATCGTTCTTCACCACGCCCCTCTCTCTGGCAGTGGGAGCATCTATTTATAGACTTCTATGGATTTTGAGTGAAAGGATCATATTTTCTGGGCTCTGCCACTAGAGAGATGTACTCTCATCAAATGTTTTCTCTGTTACTGTTCTCTGAGGCCCACAGAAGTGAGGGCCATGCCCAGGACCACTTGGTGAGTTAGGAGGGGACCCTGCCCAGGACACCATCCTCCTGTCCCCCTCCAGGGCTCCCTCTTACCATGACATCAGGGCTCACACACTCATAGCCCTGGGTCAGGGGGCTGGCAGGGGGGCATTGTGGATAACACGCCAATTGGGAATTGGGGCTCAATGTTGCCAAGTTTATTAATTTGTAAAAGACGAAAATGTTTTACCTAATAAATAATTCCCCCATTTTTTAAAACACCGGGTTTCCAAAAATGCAAAACCTTAGTTGAATCCAATCAAACAAACTCAAATAGATGTACAACTGCAAAATGCAAGTCCCTGCACTCTTCCAAAATGCCAATGAAGTAAAGACAAAGAAAGATGGAGGAATGTTTCAGATTAAAGAAGACAAAGGAGATAGCCAAATGCAAGGTGTGCTTCCAGGATGAAGCCTGGATGGGAAGGTGAAAGTTTCCCTGAAGCACAGCATTGGGACAAATGGTGATGTTTGAGTAGGAAGATCAGCTAAGAGCATCCTGGTGCTGTGAATGTGCAGGAGAACGTCCTTGTCCTCAGAAGAACATGGATGTGTTTACAGCCGAGGGACACACCCTCCACAGGTTCCTGTCAAAGAGTTCACCAAAAATAAACAAATGATGACAATGATGATGCTGATGGTGACAGAGAAGGAGCAAAGAGCAAGTGCAGTAAATGCCAGCCACAGGTGAGCCCAGTCACAGGTGAGCCCAGCCATAGGTGAGCCCAGCCACAGGTTAGCCCAATTGTAGGTGAACCCAGCTACAGGAGTAAAGCCAGCCACAGGAGTAAAGCCAGCCATAGGTGAGCCCAGCTACAGGAGTCATGCCAACCACAGGTAAGCCCAGCTGCAGGTGAGTTCAGCAACAGGAGTAATGTCAGCCACAGGTGAGTTCAGCCAAAGGAGTAATGCCAGTCACAGGTGAGCTCAGCCAAAGGAATATAGCAGGTCATTGTAATATTTCACCATTTTTCTACAAGTCCAATTTTTTTGAAAATAAAAAATTTAATAAAAGCAAATAAAACAGGGAAAAATACAGCCAGGGGAGCCACGTCAAGCCTCCCTGCCCGTCCGCCCCCCTCGTGGGCTGCCCCCAGGATGGAGGCTGCCCCTGTAACACAGTGCCCATCGGTGAAAGGGGCTCAGGTGACCGATCAAGCAGTCCAATCTCATCCACAGGCACGGGTACCAAGACTACTTCGAGCTCCCATCTGCCAGGGCATGCGGAGAAGAACAAATGAGACACAGCTCCTGTCCTCATGGGACTCACAGTCTAGAGGCATTCAGATCAGAGCACAAGCAGACTCTGCCCTGCGCAAAGGCACCTAACGCGCATGTGCTGAAGGGAACAGCGGGCAGCAGCCGCAGCCAGGGCAAGGGGCGCATGGGAGTAAAGCCAGGACAGGGAAGCCCACCCTGATGGCGTGGTCAGGGAAGGGAGCAAAATCCCCACCATCCAAGAACTCAGGACAACGGTTCCAGGCAGCAGCCACCACCCCTGCGACATGAGGAGGACCAGAGGCCCACGTGCCAGGCACCGTGAGGTAGAGCTAGACGGTGCACGGCGAGGTCCAGGAGCTACGTGGCGCCGGCCTGGAAGGTCACGCTACAGGTATGGATTTTATTCTGATGGAGTAGGGCCTGTGTCCACCCCCGACCGTCTCGCTCTGTGCTGTCCAAAGCCTGCAGCTGGTGATGAGATCAAGAGCAGAGCCCTCTGACATCCTGCTTGCTGCATGTCCAGCACAGCTCTAAGCACGCCATGTCTCTGAGCCAATTCAGTCCCCCCATTCGCCCAGTCAGGAAGGTGTGACTATTATCCCCAGTTTGCAGATGAAAAAAACTGAGACATCAGTGTGAAAAGGGCCCTTGTGGTAAACGGCTCTGTACAGGGTTGAATTGTGTCACCGAAATAGTTATGCTCAAGTCCTCGCCTTGGGCACGTGTGAGTGAGACCTTATTTGAAAGTAGTGTCTTTGCAGGTATAATTGGGTCAAGATGCACTTGAATGGGGTGAGAGTGGACCCTAATCCAACAGGACTGGTGCCTTCACAGGAAGAGGGAAATCTGGACATAGACACACACAGAGTAAAGACGACAGAGGTCACAGTAATGCACCTCGGAGCCAAGTAATCCCGAAGCGAGCCAGCGACATTGGAAACTGGAAGAGGCAGGAAGCGCCCTCCCCTGGAGCCCTCAGAGGGAGCACAGCCCTGCCCACATCTCGATTTCAGACGCCCCATTCTGCTGCTGCAAGCCCCACCGTTTGTGGTCATTCATTAGTGGCCCCGGACACGAACATCAGCTCTACACAGGGTTGTCAGATGTGCATAATAGGGGCCAGTCCCACCGGCTACAAGAAGCTGGTGGCATGGGGGGGCTTCTACAGGTTGTTGTTGGCATCGATTAGGGAACAATTGTGCCTCTGGTCAGCCACCCCAGCTCCAAAACCGTATCAGAATTGAGGTCCTGTAGACCCCACAGGAAAGAAAAATGAAAGTCAAGCAGTCACTACTTCTTTCCCTTCCTTTTTCCCTTGGGGCATCATTGACTACATTATAAGTCGGACCACACTGGAGTTCTCCCACATTCAGGCCGGAGCTGTTTTGATGGACAGCTGTCTGCAGAAGGGCGGCTACCTCCAGGGGCTGTGCCTGCAGGACAGGACAGGGCAGCCACCATGGCCTCCCTGGGACCCCAAATCAGATACCTGATCAAATTAGCATGTGCAGCTGTCCAAATCGTGGTCCTGAAACCCGACGACTGGTTCTGCGAGGGGCCAGGGACAACATACAGAAGAGATCCAGCTTTCTAACGAAAACATTTGCGGGAGAAACAAAGGAGACTTTCTCTCAGAGCCCGCCCTGCCTGCGGACCTTCCCTGGGAAGAGCGAGAGAAGAGGGAGGAAACAGGGAGGTCAGGACGGCGGGATGGGCACGGTGGGAGCCCCAGACCTTCCCTCACCGCACAGTGCCTGTCCCCAGCTGGTGGACTCCAGCCCCTGCCTGCCCTGGTGTTTCAGAATATCTGATTCCTGACCGGGGGGCCATCTCAGTAAACAAACACTTAGGCTTACCGTGAGCTGTTCAGCATGCATTTTCCTCACAGTGAAATAAGCCAATCCTGCAGGATTTGGAATTTTGGAAGTTTTCATTTGGGAGTAAACAAGCCCCTTTGATTTCTCTCTCAAGGTACGCCGGGAATAGGATATTTTGGTCTGACGTCCAAGCAGGGAGATCGTCTGTTTTTTGTATAACAGTAGTGGCTGTTTAGAGAAAGGATCGGTAGTTAAACTTTCAAGTCTCAGCCAGAAATTACACATAAACAAACTGTCGTGACGGCACCAATGAGTGCCAGATGAGGCCAGGTAGAGGGCTGGCGGCTTCTCCAGGCTGCCCTAGATCCAAGGATGAAAAGACACTGCAAGCCGCCCGACCGTGCACACAGCGGGCACACTGTAAACACACACCTGGACAGCAGAAATCCACACTGCAGCATTTGCACTCAGGCCCAGCCCTCCGTGTGTCTGTGAATTCCCTGGAAAGACGTTTCTGCGGCTTGCTTGCTCGTGGAAGTCCCATACCTGGAGCAGCATTTTGGTGGCTGCCTGGGGGCAGGGACAGCGAAGGAGCAGAGGGTTTCACTGCACAGGAGTGATGGAAGCCACATTGCTGGCAGAACTATACGGCAGACTAAATACACCGCAGCGGACTAGGGTTCTGCAGAGGTGGAGGATGTGAAGACCCTCTACCCTGACTTCTAAGTCAGATGATGATACAGAGAGCAAGGCTGGTTATCACAAGAGGGACGAGATGCTGCTCCCACAAACGCACTCGTTTTCCTGGGGATGATGTGGTACCATTGAGCTATCGTGGTAAACTGCAGTGGACATGGCCACCCCCACTCATGGCCCAGGCTTCTGTTAAAAGCCATCATTACTTTTAATTCTCCCAACATCTTGCCAGGTAGACACTGTTATTTTCTCATTCTGCTGGTGGGCTAGCTGAGGCTTCAGGAAGTTCAGTAACTTGAGTGAGTCCCGTAGCTGGGTCACGGAGGGACGGGCCACAGCACCCATGTTGGCCTGACCTCTGGGCACCCTGTGCTTTTGTATTGGGAGGCTGTTCTTTCTCAGTGGCCTTTTCTGCCTCAAATAATGATAGTCGGCTCAGTAATTTCACAGAGTATCACTAATTTATCCACTAATCCATTCAACAAATACTTGTTGGGTTGCTGTTGTGTCGGGTACTAGGAGGTATCTGCACAAAGGATGCGTCTAGGCAGTGAAGATAAACCAGTGAACAAAAAAGACAAAAGTCCCTGCTCTGCCAATGCTGGCATTGTAGTGGGGAGAGACAGATAAACATAGCGAAGAAGTAAATTGTAGAACATACTGGGAAAAAAAATGAGGCCTGGGTAGGATTTGGGAGACCTGTGTTAGAGTGTGCATGGATTTACTACCAGCCAGCTCTATGCTGGAAGCCAAGGGTTAAGACAGGAGCAAGGCCAGGCTTTTGTGCACAGGAAGCCCATGGCCCATCACAAGAGACCAATATGGGAACCATCATTGCCACACCATGGGAGAAGGGCTATGTGGAGGCAAGAAGAAGGCGATGTGGGAACAGGAGGGAAAGTGTCTACATCTCTCCCAGGTAACCCCAGGGAGCTTCACAGAGGCACATCGGTGCATGTACATTACATCCCCTGCCAGGTCACTGCCACAGCTGCAGCTGCTGTTGCCATTTCTGACCCAGTAAGTGTTAACCCACACTAAAATCCTCATTGCATTCTCAGAATGGCTACATGAGAAAGAAACTGAGGCTCAGAGAGAAAAAATAGCCTGCCTTGGGTCCCACAGAGTTGATGGCAGATTCAGAATCCTACCAGATCTGTGTCTGTCTCTAAAACCCCACTGACATCCAGAATCTTCTACTGCAATACTTTTGAAGGAAAGAACTATTTCTTGTCTTCCCTCTATCTGCTGTAGACCCAGCACAGTTTCCTGAATAGATGAGATGCTCAGTAAACAGCTGCTGAATAAATGAATGTATTTTGTAGTTATATATGGTCTGTGCTTCGTTCCCTGTATATAGCCATTCCCTCTGTCTCTTTCTCTCTCTCTCAATCTCTCTCCCTCTTCCTCCATCCTTCCCTCCTTCCCTCCCTCTCACTCTTCCTCTCCCTCTCCCCCTCTTCCTCTGCCTCTCTTCCTGCATTCCTTCCTTCCCCTCCATGAGCAGGAGGGGAGACAGAAACATTTAGAGACACACTTCCCCAGGATGACATGTGTGTACCCAGCTCATCTGCTGGCTGAAGGATTCGCTGTCTTTTCTCCCGGTGACTTTACTCTGTGCTACCTGACAAGAGGCTGTTTGGAAGACCCTAGTTTCTGGAGCAACATGGCACTTTGGCTTCCTTCTCCTCCCTGTCCAAGTGACTCAGGATGCCAGGGTACTAGGTTATTGACATGCCCAACCTGTGGCCTGGTGAAAGGCTAGGCCTCACGCCAGCCCCAGGGCCAGGTGGCCTCTCTTCACGGTCCTCAGCAGCCCATAGGAGGGGAGCCAAGCTCAAATCCAATTAGTGGCTCCTCACAAGTCCCTCCTGAGGGGGAAGGCACAGAAAGGTGAGGCTGCACATCAAAGGCTTCGCCTCCTCCCTGCACTGAGGTTCAGCCCAGGTCCATGGAGCAGGCTGCAGAGGAACGCCATCCAAGATGCCCTGTGAGCTTGGAAAAGTCCTCTTGCAGCGGGGTGGGCCGTGGTTTTAGGTGGAGTCAGGCTCTGAGTCCAGGACATCAGAGGTTTGTCTGAAGCCTTTCCAAACCTTTCACACTGGAGAAACTGCAGTGGGAGGCTGCCACCCTCCAGCCCTGCAGTGAGACTTCTGGCACCTCTGCCCTCCATCCTGGCCAGAAACAGCGAGGCCAGCTTCTTCGCTCCCATACCCCACACACTTTCAGCTGCACACAGAGCCCCCATTGACTTCAAAGGGAAGAACGGAGAAGAAACAGGGGCCGCCTGTCAGCAGAGGTTCCTTGTGGGAGTTCAGCACTCACAGGACTGACCCCAACAACACAGCCAAATATACATCCGGGGTAGAAGGGGGTGGGGGAAGGAGAGGTGGAAGGAGACCCCCTGAAAACTAGGCGGGCCCAGCCATGCTTGCACAGAGGTGCAGCTCCCAAAGTGCCTGGAAGCCCCACATGGGGACCAGCGTTGGTCCAGGAATTGTCTTCCAGAAATGAAGCCTGAGGGATGTGTACCAGCCCCACCTCCCTCAGGTCTGCTCAGCCACAGTGGCCACCAAGCCCAGCGTGGCTCCACTTGCTGTCAGAGTCAAAGGAAATGCAGGAGGAGGCTGCCAGCACGCCCACACCCCGTGCAACGCGTCCATGGCAGCAGCCGATGCTGCAGAGAAGTGGGCATGACCGGAACTAAGTGGGCCTGCAGAATCACAGGCCCCTCGGAGATCTGCAGGGCGGCCAGCAAAGAAAAGGAGAGCAGAGCCCTGTGGCAGCCTGTCCCCAAGCCACACAGCCAGGAAATGGCAGGACTGGGACCAGCAGATGAGTCTTTTTCACATGCTATTTCCAAGGGAAGAGCTAACTGGAGGTAGATAGGACCCATCATTCATTCATTCATTCATTCGGACCCATCATTCATTCATTCATTCATTCAATTACTCATTTATCCATTTAATGAATATTACCAAAGGCCTTCTCAGGGCTAGATCTAGATCAACCCTAGGAGACACAACGGGTAAGTCAGAATTTATAGTCTGGTGGAGGATACAGGGAGGGGGAAGGAGAGCTAATACATGCTAATACAAGAATTCTACCTCTGTGTATCTACCCAAAAGAAATGCAACAGGTATTTAAGCAAATGCTTTTACACAAATGTTCACAGCTGCATGATTCATAGCAACCAAAATATGGAAAGAGTCCAAATGTCTGTCAACAGATGATGGACAAAGAAAAACATGCCACACGATGGAATATGATTCAGCCATAAAAAGGAATGAAGTGCTGATTCATGCCACAATGTGGATGAAGCTCAAAAATATGACAGTACGTGAAAGAAACCAGACACAAAAAGCCACATATTACATAGTTTATATGAATGTCCAGAATAGGTCAGTTCATGGAGGCAGAAACAGACTCACTGCTGCTGGGGGATGGGGGATGTGAGGAGTGACTGTCCATGGGGACAGGGTTTCTTATGGGGGGCGGTGAACATCTCATCAAACTACACAGAGGTATTGATGACGTGATGACACAGCACTGTGAATACACTGAAGGCCACTGAACTGTACTTTTTAAAGTGGTTCCTTGTATGTTATGTGAATTTTATCTGTGAAACAAAATATAAAAATAAAGGATGATAAAAGGGAAATGAAATTAAGCACAAAGGAAGGACAGAGTTTTTCATTATCTTTTTGCTTTTGTTTGTTTGTTTGTTTGAAACAGAGTTTCACTCTGTCGCCCAGGATGGAGTGCAATGGCACTATCTCAGCTCACTGCAACCTCTGCCTTCCGGGTTCAAGCAATTCTCATGCCTCAGCCTCCCGAGTAGTTGGGATTACAAGCGTGCACCATCACACCTGGCTAATTTTGTATTTTTAGCAGAGACAGGGTTTCGCCATGTTGGCCAGGCTGGTCTCGAACTCCTGACCTCAGGTGATCCACTCACCTTGGCCACTTGAAGTGCTGGGATTACACGCGTGAGCCATCATGTCCGGCCCATTACTTGTCTTAGAAGTGTGATGCACACACAGAAAGTGCATGCAGTATGAGCTCACAGCTCTCTGCAAACTGTGACAGGGACCTAGGCCAAGAAACAGAGCCAGAGTGGTCCCCAGAAGCCCTCTCTGCCCCTCCAAGGGCCACAATTCTCCCAGATTTTTTGACCTTGGCATAGATGGAGACACAGTAGATACTTGTTTTGTGTGAGGCTTCTTTGGTCAATAATGTTTTTGTGACTTTCCTCCAGGTTATTGGGTGTAGCTGTGCTTCTAGAGTATCTATTGCATGAACGTATAATTGATTACCTTGCTATTGATGGGTATTTGGGCAGTCAGGTTGAGGCTGTCACAAACAGCGTTGCTGCTATGGATAATCCTTCAGTGCACTTTTCTTGGTGCACACATTTCTTTCGAGTCCATACCTGGGAGTGGATTTGGTGAGTCATGGCATATGTGCGTGTTCAGCATTAATAAGTAAAATGGCATTTTGTGTGAGCAGAAGGCATCTTGGAAGTGATGATGTTGGAGCCTGGGCACACGCATGTTGGGTGGAGAGGAGCTGAGGCAGCACGTATGTGGTTCCGGACAGAGAGAGCGGCCTGGGAAAGGCAGTAGATGACGAGCACAGGATGTGTGTGGAGAACACAGAAGTCGGCGTCCTGTAGCCCCACAGAGTGAGTGTGAAAATGAGGGTGGTGGGGCTGAGGCAAGAGGCAAAGAACAAGCCCCATTGCTCAGGGTTTGATAGCCACCTGGCAATCCAGTCTCGACCCAGGAGTACTGGGGAGCCTTAGAGGATGGAGCAGGGAGGCTGGTGATTGGGACTGGGCAGTCCACTGGAGAGGACCTCAGGACAGGTGTGTGTGTGCCGGGGCCTGGCCCTACTCTTGCTTGGCACGGAAAGTATTATCAGGAAATGTGTGGGGACTAACTCAACCACCTGACATCAGTACTGTGCTTTCCAACTTCAGGCATCTATAGACGCTTCCAGTGGCTCGCCACAACCTACTGTTGTCTTTAAAGCCTTTAATTTGTACCTTGGAGACTTGCTTGACATTTGCATTCTGCCTCATCGCATTTCTGCATTTATTTGACGGCATTCCTTATCTGAGTGGGGGACTCACTGGATGCGCACCAATTCCGTCTCTTCTGCCTGGGCACACGGGAGACCACATCTCCCATCCTCCTTTGCAGGTGGGTGGGCTCCTTTATTAGGGTCCCAACCAATACATTGTGAGTGGAAGGGACCTGAGCTACTCATTGCTTTTCATGCAGAGATCATGGAGGCTGTGAAGAAGGATTCCGAGCAGAACCTCAGCGAGGCCACTGTCACAGCGAGGCCACTGTCACAGGACAGAAGCCAGGGAGCCTGAGTCATTCCTTGAAGGGAAGCTGTCCAGGAGAGCCACTTGAGGGCATCAGTCTGTGACATGAGTCAGAAGCGAAGTCACTGCTTTACACCTCCAAGGATCTGGGAGTTACCACAGCAGTAAGTGATAACTACCTTGGCAAACACATTCCCCAATCCTTTAGGAAAACTCACACTCCAGAAAAATGAGCCATTCTTGTTTGTTTGTTTGTTTGTTTGTTTGAGATGGAGTCTCGTGCTGTCGCCCAGGCTGGAGTGCAGTGATGTGATCTCGGCTCACTGCAACCCCCGCCTCCTGGGTTCAAGCGATTCTCCTGCCTCAGCCTCCCAAGTAGCTGGGACTACAGGTGCCCGCCATCACGCTCGGCTAATTTTGTGTATTTTTTAGTAGAGATGAGGTTTCACTTTGTTGGCCAGGCTGGTCTCAAACTCCTGACCTTGTTATCCGCCCACCTCGGCCTCCCAAGGTGCTGGGATTACAGGCATGTGCCACCGCGCCCGGCCAGTGAGCCATTCTTACACACTGCATTGGAGTCCCTTCCTAGTGCACCTCTTCACCCCTGCCTTTCCCACATGAAGCCAGAGCACTGCCAAGTACCAGAGCAATTATCTCCAGAGACTCCAGGATAAGAATTTGTAAAGCAAAGAAAGGCATGGAAGCAACCACACATTAGCACCTGTATTGTGGCTCTCTCAGTGACTGGGCACCCCACATCCTTCATCCTTGCATTAATGCGGGCACTCAAAATCGGCTGTGCTTGCATTCTCATTAGCAAGGACTTCCCTGCCTCTAAAGTTACTGTGATTGTATTCAACTCTCAGTCTCCCTTTACATAAGTCACTATTCTCACGTTCAGGGGAATTTGCATTCTTCCAATTGCATATATCAATGTCTACACCAGACTATTTCTCTCTCTTCCTCTGGTTCTTCAAAATACAATTCCAAGAGGGCAATGATATGAGTAATTACTTGCACGTGCTCTGCTTTTTAGAGTCCATTGAACACTTTCACAGGTATCCAGTGAGTTCTTCCTTCTAGGGCAGAATTACTATCTTCATCTCCATCTTGGAGAGGGGAGGAATGGTAAAATGGTACACAGTCACTACCTGCTACTCCCCTGGGCTTTGGAGACGCTAACCCTTTTTGAGTCCCAGCCTTGCCTTTTACTAGCTGTGTGACCTTGGCCAAATTGCTCAACCTCCCTGTTCTCCATTTTCTTCATCTGTTAAATGGGAATAATATATTTCTCATGGGGTTGTTGACCCATTATTGGGGTGTAGCATGGTAGAAATGAGAAGTGAAGGGACACACAGTGCTCTTAGAGGAGTTGGAGTTCCAAGTCAGGAGATTTTTTAAATGGGGAATTATAGCACTGAAGCTTTAGGGATGATTTGGTCCAAACTCGCTGTCTTGTAGGTTCTCAGTCTGAGACATAAAGAGGTGAAACAGCTTCAATTGTCAAAGGGCCCTTCCACTAGATCATTGGGTCTCAATATGGATGCATACTCAGATCACCCAAGCAGCCCAGGTTCCACTCCTGGCTAATTAAGTCAGGGTCTCTGCAGGTGGGAAGGGTTACTTTTTAAAAATCTCCCCAGGTGACTTTAATGTGCAACCAGTTGTGAGACCACCTGACCCTTGAACATCTTATGCTCACCATGATAAATGATGGAGAGATAGTTTCCCCAGTGAGCTCCACTGCCTCAAAATGAGGACTGCTCCTTGCATAGGATCACCACCCTCTCTTCTGACCCTGTCTTTACGGAAACATGCTGATATGGTTTGGCTCTGGGTCCCAGTTAAAATCCCATGTCGAATTGTCATCCCCAGCATTGGAGGAGGGTCCTGGTGGGAGGTGATTGGATCACGGGGGCAGATCTCCCCCTTGCTGTTCTTGTGATAGTGAGTGAGTTCTCATGAGATCTGGTTGTTTAAATGCGTGTGGCACCTTCCCTATCTCTCTTTTCCTCCTGGTCTTGCCATGTGAGACGTGCCTCCTTCCTTTTCACCGTCCATCATGATTGTAAGTTTCCTGAGGCCTCCCTAGCCATGCTTTCTGTACAGCCTATGGAACTGTGAGCCAACTAAACCTCTTTCCTTTATAAATTACCCAGTCTCGGGTAGTTATTTATAAAAATGCAAGAACTCACTAGATGAGCACCAATTCTGTCTCTTCTGCCTGGGCACACAGGAGACCACTTCTAACCACTCAGTGCTAGGTTCATAGGAGGTCTTCAGGTAATCCTTGTTGACTGGAGGAAACAGGGTGCTCTATGTTGAGTGCAGGGGACAGAGTTGCTGTATGTTGACTGGAGGGGACAGGGTTATTCTGTGCTGAGTGGCGGTGACCAGGTTATTCTGAGCTGAAGGCTGATACCATGTCTGTGAGCCGTGTCTCTTCTCATCAACAACCACAACTGCAGGCTTTGTGCTGGGGTTTCCTGGTTTGGCTCTTACGTGACCACCCAGCACACAGGTGTCTCTGGGAATATATTAGATTTTTTTTTAGGTAGAAACATTTTATTTACTGTGGAGATAATGTTTTATAAGGGCTGACACTGGGCCAAGTCTAACATGTCCATGACTCTGTCTTTCCATAACAGCTCTTACAAGATGAGTATCACTACCCTCATCCAACAGATAAAGAAACCAGAAACAAGATAGGTGAAAACCCTGCCTGGATCACCCAGCCGGGAGGTGAGGAATCTGGAGTTAAACTCCCAGTGAGACCATCCCAGCTTCCCTGCTCCGGCTCTCCCCACCGCCCACGCTCCAGGCTGAACTCTCCAAGTCACATTCCAAGGCTGTGGGGCACACTTCTGTTTTATAGTCAGAGAAGCCTTCTCAGGCTCCCTGGACAGAGGGGGTAGGCTTCTCTAAGGACTGCAGAGTCTCGGGGGGTATCAGAAAGAGAAGCCCCCTCAGATGCTGCCTATTTCAAACCAGCAAACCCAGGCCTAGACAGGCTCAGAGGCTTGTTCTGAGCCCTTATTTTGTTCCCAAAATAAGGGCTCCTTTTCTAAAGGCTACAACCGTACAGGCTCTTCTAACCACTCAGTGCTGGGCTCATAGGAGGTCTTCAGGTAATCCTTGTTGAGTGGAGGGGATAGGGCTTCACCAGACATGGGTGCCTCCAGGTGGGTTTTCCTTCCATCACTTTCTATTGGCTTGAGTTTCCCCACTCTGAGAGGGAAGTGGAGGACAGAGATCTCCAAGCATCGTAGGAGGAGGAGTTGGATATTGCAGGAATCTTGGAATCGCTCTGCTCTGCTCATGCTCACATATGGAAGACACCGAGAATCACGTGGGCCAGTGTCACGTGGGACAGCATCATGTGGTGCTCAGTGTCTCGCCTGTGTGAGCACCAGCAGAGTAAAGCGTGCCAGGTCCTCCTGACGGAACGCAGCATCAGCAGCAGAGCCCAGACGCAAATCCAGAACATTGGACTTCTTCAATATTCCACTTCTTCCACGCTTCCAGTTTCTAGCAGCTTCTCACCTCATGATCTTTCCTTTGTGACTCGATTTGGAAGCCTTGAGGATAAATTTAGAAATTTATTATAAGACTAAAAATTAGAACTCACTTCAATCTCTTTTCTCCTCTTGAGGATATTTAAAGAGTAAGATGAGAGACTGCCATACAGGCTCCCAGATTCAAATGCCTACAGAAGCCAGACCTGTGGTTTAAACAAACGAAGTGCACCAGATGTGAGATAACAGGGTGTGGTGGGGACTGTGGCACACTGGAAAGCACAGCTTCGTCCAAAGGGGACGGCCACTGCTCGCCTCCAGCCAGTGTCTGCCAAGCAAAAGGCCCAGCTTCAGCCAGATCTTCTGATTTATCAAGAAAAGCTGGAGATCTAGGGTTTGCTTTTTTAAGAGCAAAAATATACTTTATTGTAAAAGCAATACCATGTATCTGCTCAGGTGGGGTCTCCTTACGTCACTCCCATCCACTCTCTGAAAGTTTGGGAGACTTTTCCAAAGTATTTCAGAAACTCTGTTAGGATCTTTTCTCAACCGGTCTTCCACTTTGGGCAGAGATCTGTGGATGTCCTTGGATTTTATCATTTGTCCTTTGTCCACCTGAATCTGAAACTAGTGATTTTCTTGTCTCTTTCTCCAATGATATATTTGTTGAATCTTCACCTTTCACTTTTGTTTGACTATTACTACTTCTGTTGTTGTCTCGGTCTTCCCCTCACTTTTAAGTAACTTCTCTTGATTTAGGAAATAGTTAGGTTGATGCTGAGCTTTTTCAGCTTCCTTAAAGCCTGTTTCAATCACTCCTGAAGGACTTTGTTTTTAAGTGCTGTGAGATGAGTTTTTAAAATTTAAACACATCTATGGACTGATTCGGTTCCCAACCCACCAGGTACACCCTCTGCTGTAGAGTTTAGAATATCTGAGGCAGGGACATCACTGAGCCTCTAAGCTGTAAGCCATCCCCACACGGCCCGCTTTGCTATGACCAGGAAAAGGAGAAGTCTCCTGGCAGAAATGACAGCTGACATCAATTGTTTGAAATCAGACGTGTCTGTATAACCTGCCACCCAACTTTACGTAAGTAGTCGACACTGCTATTAGCAGCTGGACTTCAAAGTGTGATGCAGACAGCAGGCGGGAGGCCTGTGCAGTGTCTCTGTTTTCATCCTGTTATTAATGAGAGTTGGTTTACACGAGCCTCAAGTGCTGATAAGGGCGTCTGAGGATCGTCACTGTAAATGCTCCGTAGACAATTTATTAGACAGTCAAGCCCAGCCCATTAGTCATGGACTATTAGAAGACTTTTTAGATGTTGTTTTTAAATCATCTTTTGAACTCCATTAGCCTTGAACTTCATGCAGGTAATATCAGGGAGGATGGGAGCTGAGGGTCGCCTGGTAGCCATTGCAGCAATTTCCATCCGGACGTTCGCATAGGATTGTCAAGGCTTGATGCCGTGGCGGGTGGGAAAGCCGGGGGGGTACTTTACCCTCTAACCAGCTGCAGAGCCCTGGAGAAGTCACCGGGCACGTCCAGTCCTCAGCACCTTCAGCTGTACGATTGGAGCATTAGACCTGGGGGCCCCACAGGCGTCTTCTGTCCAGGGTGGCCGAAGTCCCTGTTTGCCTTGAACTTCCCTAGTTTTCTCACTGGAACTCCCACATCCCAGGAAAACCAGAGTAGTCACCCTCCCTCCAGCCGTAAATTTTATAAAATCAATCAAACTAGGAGCCATGAAGGCAATCTCTCACTGTCAAAAGTTGGCAGTGAATGCAGAGGTGGTGTGGACATGTCAGGTTAGCCCCATCATCTGAGAGCCTCACAAGAAACTGTCCTCTGCTTCACAAGCCTCTGCCTGAGGATCTGGAGTTCTCACAACGTCTGAAGAGGGTTGCAAAGAATTGCTTGGGTCTAAGGTCCTCGTGGGTTCCTTCATGGAAGAAAGAACTCTCAGCTGATTTTATTTCAACATGCACGTATCAAGGGGCTTTTTGTGAGCCACATGTTAGGCTGGATGGGGATAGCCCTGCCCTCGATGCTGATCCAGTCAATGCTGATCCAGTTCAGTCAGGGACAGCCATAGTGTCATCCTGCCGCACTCATTAGCACACACTTCCTTTGTGTTGTGTTTTGTAGGAGGCAGAAAAGGGACAGAGAAATCTGACTTGAGGTCTCAGGGTGAAAACCTCCAGCTGGCACTCAAGCTCCACTTGTGCGAGAGAAATGACTGGATTGAGTTAAAGTGCAGGTTCTGATCCCATGGGTCTGGGTGGGTCTGAGATTGTGAATCCCCGGATCTTATTAAAGTGCAGGTTCTGATCCCATGGGTCTGGGTGGGTCTGAGATTGTGAATCCCCGGATCTCTATTACAAGTGCACGATTCTGATCCCATGGGTGCTGGCTCAGTGACCAACTTGGGGCAGCCAGGAGCTGGGTAACTGGCTCCCTGGGGCAGTAACTCAATTGATCTCACTCATCTTTTGTCTATAGGAATAAGCAGACCCTCAGAAGGAGCCAACTGGACACATAAACAGAAGGGATGAACGAATAGACCACCACTTAACATGGGCTCGCCCACCATAGCTCCTGACCTGGCGTTTCTCTTCTCCTCAGCATTTCTGTGCATTTCCAGTCTTCCCCCATTTGGTGCAGTCTACGTTTCTGAGAATATTCTGGATCACTTGTTGGGTAATCAACCAATGGCACTGCCCAGGGGAGAACCTGATTATGCCTAGTAAAGACCAAATCTAGCCCCAATCCTCCTTCTTCCAAGCCCACACGGCCACAGCTGGAAATCCATTTGCTTCTTAAATGAGCCAAAAGATGGCAATTCTCTTCTTCTTTCATCCTTTCTGCACTTACTCCATCCTCTCCAATGATTTGAGAACTTCATTTATATTTATGTTTCTTGTATTCCAATTATAAAAGTATTAAAATAACCACAGACATCATCTGAGATTTGAACAGGATGTGCAATTCAGTGTAGTTTATATATACGAAAAATTAGAAATAGCCTAAATGTCAAAAGAAGGGATTAATTGAATAATGGAAGGTGTATCCTTAGGCATAGGTATTTGCTGCCATTAAAAACCATATTTTTGCAGGTGAACAACAGGAAGTAATCACCATATAATAATAATTATAAGTGCAAGTTTGAAAAACTATAGAGAGCATACTATTGATTTTCTAGGAAAAAATATTCCACACAGAAAAGCACAAGGGAAACTGAATCAAAATCATAACAGGTTGGTGCTGGGTGGCAGTCTTCTTGTCCTTGGGCAAAACGAGCAAACATAAGGCTAGTTGGGAGTCAGATTTCTGGGTAAAATCTCAGCTCTACTACCAACTGCTTCTCTGGCCATGGGCAGGGTTCCTATCTGGTTGGTGCCTTGTTTTCTGTAAAAATGGAGATGATTCTACCCCCGCCCTCCTAGGATGGAGGAATGAATCTGGTAAAGCACTTAGACAAAATGAAGGGGCTAATGAGCAAACGCTGCCAACACCCACCAGGAGGATAAACCTGGGGGAGCTGAGACACCTCTGCCCCACCTCCACCCAGGTACAACACACACATGCAAATGCGCACACACACACACACAAATACACACACACAAATGCACACACATAGAAACACACACAAACACAAATACACAGATGCACACATATACAAACACACAAACACGAATACACACAAACACAAATGCACACACATACACACACAAACACAAATACACATAAAAACAACATAGACACACACAAACACACACAAACGTACACACACAAATGTACACACACACATGTGCACGAATACACCCACACACAAACACACATACAAACACAGACACAGAGACACACAAATGCACATCCAAACACACATATAACCACACAAACACCCACACACACAGACACACACACCCACACATAAGCACCCTTCCCTCTCTGCTTCAGCCTCCATTTGGCTCCTTGCCCCGTCCCATGAGCCCTCTGCCATCGAAGGCCCCTAGGCCATTGTCTGCTTCCTGCCTGCCCCTCACCTGCTGAGAGAACAGGTGGGTGAGCAGAGCTGCAGGTGGGGAGGCACCTTCTTAGAGAACTGGACGCTCCTGCCTCAGATGGGGCTACAAGCGCCGCTCGCTCTCTGAGTACCAGGCCCAGAAATCTCCGAGACAGCCTTCTTGGAGGCATAGGAGGCGGCGGCATAAACACGCAGGCCCGGCTTAGCAACGGTGAGATCCATGTGCCAGGCAGGCTAACACTTGAAACCACTCTAGAGTTTTATTCTACCCAGTCCCCTGTTGGGTCCCACCCCATAATATGCACACACACAGTTTGGGATTTTCTAAATGACAGCACCCGTTAATTGTCTGGTTAGGTATGACCTATTAAACATTTACCGCCCATTTCCTGTACACGTCTGGTGAGGCCGGCAGGAAATTTAGAACAAATTAAACAGCAGCTGCAGTCCCTCATGCTTTAATGGTCCCTCCACGATCCTGTGCGGGATTGTAAAATATGAGGGCAGATCTATTAGGGACAGGCTGGTTTCGTCAAGGAAGCATCCACCTCCCCGTCCTCCTGCCAACCAGACCCCATAAAGTTAAATTGGCCAGTGAGCATCTTCCCCTCCCCGGCTTCCACCCACACTGCCGTAGACGTGAGGAGGTTTTCCATCCCCACACCCCACTCACCTCTTCTCCAGGCCCCCATCCCTCCCAACCGTTCCCACACGATTTCACATGTGGTCCGAGAGGGGCACTTCCTGCCGTTATAAAAAGCAAAACCAAGACCCCAGCAAAAACAGCCTGTGTGCAGAACACCCAAGTTGACAGTGTGAGAGCGAAGGCCTAATCCATTCCATATGACAAACAGCAGTGGCCCGCAGGGGCCGGCCAAACCCTGAGGAGAATTCAGAACAGTCCCTCCACCCCCCTCCCCTGCCCTGGGTTCCTTGCTACACCCCCCACTCCCCACTCCCTTCTCAAGTGGACCCTTCAAACAGGAGAAAAATATTCTTAGGAGCATGCCCCTAACTTTAAACTGATTATGTTTGGGTTTAATAGCCTACTATGCATTGTTCTTTCTTCACTTTGAAAATAAACTCTAGGAAGCATTAATGCAAATACAATATAAACACGCTCGTTCCTAAATTTTCAAATGTCCCTGGTGTGTTTGGGCTTGCTCCTTAAGGTTACGGGTTAGGTTGATGTAAGAACCAGATGGATCTTTAAGTTGGAAGCTTTGCAGCCCTCGCCGTGTAAACAGACAGCTGTCCAGATGATGGGAGGTATAACAGAGCCCCAGGAACAAGGCCTTGGATAACTGCTTCCATTGTCTTTCCTGTCCTGAACCAGCAAAATGCACAGGCTCTGTGAGGGCTCCTTCCTTATTGCTCTGAAGCAAAATGACAAACATCACCTTAGTTACAGAAGGAGGTGCAATTACAGAGGTGTTGATTTCGGGAGTGAATGAAAATAATAGCTTTCTATAGTGACCGTACTTTATTCCATCTCTTTATGTTTCTGTAGCTAGCCTTTTCATGCTGAATGATCTTGTTTCCATCGACAAATGCCCTTTGTTCTTTGAGTCACCACTGAGAGCCAGCAAATAGAACAATCCCTGTCACCATTACCCTCCAAGGGTAACTTCATGTGCTTATCAGTGACCACATCCGAAGGAGAACCTTTCTACTTCCTGTTTCCTAGTTCCTGCTTCCTGCTCCCAAGTTCCATAAACCATTCTCCTTGAGAGGTGCTAAAAATGGAAAGGACAAGATGAAAGAGTTGGCCAAGAGATTTATACCAGCCCATAAAAGTCTCTGCAGTGCTCTGAAGACTAAATTGTCACTTCTACTTTAACTTAACCTTTCACTGAGTGGTGATCTGAATGTTGTCTATGATTCCATTAAAACCTGCGAGGCTAACCATTTGTGGTTTGGTTGTTCTGGATGACTTGACAAATTAGTCTAGTAAATTTTGGGTGTCTTAAGCACTAAATTAGGTCATTTGTTTAATGAGCCAATCCACTGCCCAGAGTTTGACCCCAGCCCAGTGGGGTGAGTTCACATGGAGTTCCACCGCGGAGGCCGGTGGCCCCTCATTTGTCTTAGGCTTCTAGAGAAACAGCTCCAGAGTTAGGGCTGGAATCTGAATTCCAACCTTAACATTGATTCATTAGTGAACATCAACAAAGTGAATTCTTTGGCCTCAGTTTCTCTCCCTCCCACTCTCTTTCTCCAGTATCACTGTCATCATCATCATCATCATTCTCATCATCACCCTGCCCCCCAAATGGTGCACAAGCACAATCTCACCCAGCTCTCACAATAACCCCATGAGACAATACCATCACTATCCTCATTTTCCAAATCTTGAAAATGCTGGCTTTCCCAAGAGCACACTCAGTCACTCACACTCACTCACTTATTAAATTTTTCAATAAATATTTATTAAGCATCTGCCAGGTGCCAGTCGCTGGGAATACACAGCTGATTAAGCCATAGTTATTGCTTTCAAGGGTTTTATCATTCCGTTGAACAGAGTCATGCATATTAATAAATTTAATATAATTTTATCATTACCATAATTCAGGCAGAAGTACACCCGAGGCACAACCAACTTTGTCTAAAACATTCCCTGAATTATGCATATGGATTCCAACCTTTTCAAACTATGTCCATTCACTAACATGATGTCCATCCACAAGTCGACATCTGTGTGTGCTTTCTACAGGCAGTACTGTCTACTCACAGCACATTTCACGGGTACTGCTGACACATCTACTACAAAGAGAACTGACGTTACTTTTGAAATAAATTGATGCTTCTTTTGAAAGACAGAGTAAAGGCGATCTTCTCATTATTACTTTATTCACCTCCCCCACACTTCATAACTTCCCATTTCTCATCTGACTTGCTCTGAACCGTTAAGAAGGATGGATCATTCCAAGTTTGGCCAATAATCAACCCACAATCTGCCCTCCTTCACGGCAATATTTTGTTTTATTATTTTACGAAGGACTCCTGAGATAACTAGCCAGGAAGAGTTACTTCTGAGAGATGACAAGCCCAGGACCTTTCCAAAGGCTCTCACTGCCCACGTGTGTGACAAGGGCAGTGTGAATGTCACGGCTGTGCCATCCCATGGTTGCCTTCACAGACCTGCCCTATGCCAGGAGGAAGTTCCTTTTTTTCCCCTCTGCCTAAATATACACTGACATGGTCAGAGATCTAATGGTAGATTTAACTATTTAGGAAAAACAAGGACCATGGAACAATTGCCTTGCATACTTAGACCACGGGTGGTAACAATGCCAACGAAATTGGTAGTTTAAACTTTTTGTGTTTGGTGAAAGTATATAAAACTTCAAATCCCCGACCCCAACACACAGAGAGAGGAGATGGAAGGAGAGAGAGAGAGACACCCATACACATGCACACACATTGACGGGTAACTTGGAAATAGTGTAGGAGGTTAGAGATGCCCTCACGAACCAACAGCAGCCTGAAGGTGACTCTGGAGCCTCCCAACTTAGGTTTTGACAGCACCCTCCTGTCCGATCCCAGTTTCTATTGACAGATTCCTTGTCTGAACTCCCTAGAGTGTGCCAATCACCCCAACTAAGCTGTAACGCAGTTGAGGGCAGTACCTGTGTCATTTCCCTAATTTTAGTTGGAACATTCTAAATATATAGTAAACCACACAACTATTAAGTATACAGCATACATAATTTTCACATGTGTGCAGGCTGGTGTAACCACCACCCACATGAAATAGAGTGTTTTCCAGTACCCTAGAAGGCCCCCTTGCACCTTTTCCCAACCAACATCTCCCAAGGGTGACCACTGTCTTGATCTCCATCACCAAAGACTGGTGTTGTCCACCCTCCCTCTTCATATAAAGGGACATCTGGTATGTGCTCTTGTCTTTAGTGTGTGAGATTCCTTCCCTCGTCGTTAGCGTGTGACATTCACCCACATCATGTGAGGCAGTGCTCCATTCCTCTTCACTGCTGTGAGTGTGGTCCGTTATGTGGAGACGGTTCAATTATTTCTACATTCTACATGGATGGACACGTGGTGTTTTCTGGCTTGGGGTGATGATGAACGAAGCAGTTATGAACATTCTTGTCTGTCATACGTGGTTGGTGCGTATGTTGAGTCATACAATAGGAGGACGTGGAGCTGTAGTAGATATTTATTAAGCATCCAGTAAGCACCAGGCACTGGAGATACAGAGCTGATGAAACCATAGCTCTTATCACACCGTTATCCAAAGTATGCCAGTTCACACCCCACAGGCTAGGTGTGAACTCCAGTAACTCACACCCTCACCAACACAGGGCATTCCCAGTCTCTTCAATTTCAATCATTACACTGGGCAGGTAGCGGTTACCTTGCTGTGGTTTTAAGGTTGATTTCCGCAGTGAGTAATGATTTGGGGCACCTGTTCATACACACGCTGCCCATTTATGACTCCGGTGAAAATTACTTGTTCAAGTCTTCAAGGATCATGCTGTTCATACTCAGTGACCAACTACTGTTTTTAACCATCAAACTCCAAGGGTTCAAGCCCAGCGCCTTTCTCCTTCTGCCATGAGCAGAGCACTAGCTCAAAGCGTGGGCCTGGACATGTCGTGGCCCTGTGGCTATGATATTTCCAAGCCCTCCCTCCATAACAGGGCAGCAGCCATCCTTTCTTCTACCTCCTAAGAGTCTTTTGTGGATTAACTGAGGTGATGCCTGCAGAGTGCTGAGCCCGCTGCATAGCCAATGCGCAATATAGGTTAGCTATGATGAGGTCAACAAAGTGTTGGCCAATTTCATCATTCTTGGGGGCAGGGGGTGGCCCTCCATCAATGCTTGCTCCCCTCCAGAACGCCTGTGCTGGCTTTTCTGAGCTTGGCGCCCTTGCTGATGGTCAGCTTACTCCCATTTAGCCCCATGAGGGTGACGAGGGCTTCCTGAATCGACCTGTTCCTTTGCTGCTGTCTGCCCTGGTAAGAGTGTGTTGGGGGACAGTCACTTCTCTCCAAGGGCTCTGATGGTTCCTCCAAGCTGAGGAGGAGAACAGGGACCCCTCAAAAAGTGGCCCATCTCTCGGCGCTGCCACCCCAGTACTATCCGCCACCTCAGGGGTGGAGTCCAACGCTACGTGTAGGACGTTTGCCTCCTGGCCCTTCTCTTTGCTTTTAGATTTCAGTGGGGGAAGCCCCCTCTCGGTCACCTCTTCCCACTCCCCTGAACAAAAACACCATTCTCCACGCTGAACTCTGCCCTGGTGCAGGGGCGTCTGGCTTCCTCCACACGGCGGCCTGTCAGGTTTCGATTAGGCCAGGGAAACACCACAGGAAATGAGTCCAGGAGAGGAAGCCTGTGATTTTTTTTAATTTCAAATACCAGATTTATTAATTTTTTTAAGGGACAGTGTCCTGGCTGTGCCAAGTCAAGGAGGAATGTGAAAAATCTGCTGCTGTAAGCACAGTGGCAGCCTCTGGGTCCTCTGTTGTCTCCAATAAAAGCCCCTGGGAAGCTCCTGCTGTCCTGGGGAAGACGAGGTGCACCAACTGCGAGGACCTGAGCACCCGGGGTCCCGCCCAGGGCCGAGTGGGCAGCTGACCAGGCACAGCCTGCCATGGCCAACCATGGCCAGGCTCCTCTGGCTCCATCTCCTGCCTGGCCCTGTGGAGCCCAGTGACCCTGACCTTCCTGTACCGGGGTCCAAGGGGCAGTCCTGACTATTTCATGAGCTGACAACTTTCCTGAGCCTCAGCTTTCTCTGTTGCAGGACGTGGACTCTGAACTGAAAACATACGTCATTTGAGACCCCTTCTAGCTACAAATGCCATCAGTACTGCCTGCAAGTGGAAGCAGTGTGAGCAGGATTAGGGCCGCAGGTGCCACGTCAGATCTCAGCATCCCACGCTGACCCTGCCACTTCTGTGCCATGACGCAAGTTACACATCTTTCCTTAGGCTCGGTTTCTTCCTCGGTAAAGCAGGAATCCCAACAGTTATATCCACTCTGTGCCAGTCATTCTCACTGCCTGACATGGGGTAAGTCACTTTGTCCCCGATAGTTTGGCTCTGTATCCTAAGCCAAATCTCACCTTGAATTGTAGTAATCCCCACGTGTCAAGGGAGAGAACCATTGGGAAGTAACTGAATCATGGGGGCAAGTTTTTCCTGTGCTGTTCTTGTGACAGGGAAGGAATACGTCTCACAAGATCTGATGGTTTTATAAGGGGAGCTCCCCCTCTCACGTTCTCTTGCCTGCCACCATGTAAGGCATTACTTTGCTCTTCCTTCACCTTCTGCCATCATCGTGAGGCCTCCCCAGCCATGAGGAACTGTGAGTCCATTAAACCTCTTTTCTTTATCAATTACCCCGTCCCGGGTATGTCTTTATTAGCAGTGTGAGAATGGACTAATACAGTCCCCATCTAGAGGACTGTATTAACGTCCTAGAGAGCACGGAGGTGAGCACTATTATTAACCCCATTCTACAGATAAAGAAACTGAGGCAAGGAGGGTAAATCACTTGCCCTAGATCACACAGCTGTTATGTGGCTGAATCAGTTATGTTCCTAGCAGAGATGCAGAAATCAGTGGGAGACACATATCGAGCGCTTTACTGCCAGGGTAGGCTTCACAGTGGTGGGGCCAGCAGGGCAGGTCCGGCACCTGCAGGGTGCTCACCTCGAGGGGCGGGCAGGGGAGCTGCTGACACAGGTGGGTTTCTCCGTCCTCGGGTAAGCAAAGCCTCAGCCTGGCTCTCAAGGCCTCCCAGCTGACCCACTCAGGCCCACCCAGGTCATCTAGAGCACTATCCCTTACTGAGGTGAGGGGCAACTGATCGTGGACTTTAATCACATCTGCAAAATTCCCTCCCAGCAGCACCCAGAGGTATCGGATTGAATCACCGGGGACTGAAGCCTCACCAAGTGGACACATAAACTGGCCCCCGCGGTGGTGAAGGCAGGGCTCGCACTCGGGCGTCTGGCTCCAGGGTCCACAGACTGTTTGTGTTCTTCTTATTTTTTAAAGTCATGGAAATTGTAGAGCAGTTTTAGGCTGACAGAAATTGAGTGGAAAGTACTGAGAGTTTCCATTCTCTCCCATGTACACACAGTTTCCACTGCTAGTAACATCGTGTGCTACATTTGTTACAAGTGATTAACCAATATTGATGCATTATTATTAAGTCCGTAGTTTACATTAGGGCTCACTCTTGGCGTTGGACATTCTATGAGTTTGGACAATTGCATAATGACCTGACCCCACGATGACAGGATCATACCCAGAGTTTCTCTGCCCTAAATATGCCCTGTGCTTGACCTACTTCTCTCTCTCCCATCATCCCTGGCAACCACAAATGCTCTACCTCCATAGTTTTGCCTTTTCCAGAACGTCATCCAGATGGATCCTACAGCGTGTGGCCTTTAACTGATGGACTTCTTCCCCTGAGCAATGGGCATTGAAGGCTTCTCCGTGTCCTCCCAAGGCCTGGCAGCTAATTTCCTTTTACTCAGTGTGGGACAGGCAGGCGCACAGGTGGCACTCAGTGTGGGACAGGCAGGCACGCGGGTGGCGCTCAGTGCGGGACTGGCAGGCGCGCGAGTGGCGCTCAGTGTGGGACAGGCGGGAGCGCAGGTGGCGCTCAATGTGGGACAGGCGGGAGGGCGGGTGGCCCTCAGTGTGGGACGGGCAGGCGCACGGATGGCCCTCAGTGTGGGACGGGCAGGCGCGCAGGTGGTGCTTACAGCAGGTGGGCTCCTTTTGTGCTTCCATGGCCTCTATGTGAGTCTTTCCACACACCCTTCTCATCCTGGGGGCCCATGAGGGTGATGTCAGGCCCACCTCAGAGCTCTGCTGTCTCTTCGGGTTGGCAGGGCCTGGTGAAGGGCTTCCCCTTTAGATGGAGCCAGCCCAGCACACCCTCGGAGTCTAAGCTCAGGTCACAGCCAGTTCAGCTGTGTGAACCTCTGTAGACCCTGGCATCCTGCCGGTCTCCTGGCGGGGGCTTCAGCAGGCACTGGGGATGAAACCATGCTGGGCTGCCTGGGCCAGCGTTTCTTACTTCTTGTTTCCAAACAAAAGTACGCAGGCCATCCAGGCCAGCAAAGGCTGCTGCAGCTCACGTGGGCCCTCGGGCCCCAGAGCACAGCCATGGTGTGATCTGGCCCACGGGAGCATCTGCAGATCCAGGAAGGGAACAGCCCACTCCAGGTGAGGCCTGGACTCTGGCAGCCGTTTTCCAGGGATGCAGGTGGAGACCTGGGAAAGGGCAGCGATGACGCCCTGCTGGCTCTCCTCATGGGGCAAACATCTAGTGAGCCCTTACTGCACATCTCACCAAGCATGTTCCCTGCAGCCTCTTGTGAGAGCGACCCTGAGGGGGGTGCTGTGTCTCCCGATTGGAGAGATGTGAGCCGGAGGCTCAGAGAGGTGAGTTGAGGCTCGGCGGGTGACTGGACTTGCCCGAGGTCACTCAGCTGTTAGGGGCCAAACCAGGGCTTCCAGCCCAGGTCCTTTGACTCCAGGGCTCACAACCAACTGAAGTCCGTAAACAACTATTGAGTGCCCACTGCATACGGAACATGTTTATCAATATGTCAACTCTAATTTGAGACTGAAAACCCTGGGAGGTAGATTTCATGAACCCAATGTACAGATGTGGCCATTGAAAGACACCAGGGCAATCGAAGATCTTGTTATCAGCAGGCCCGAACTGTTTCCTCCTGGGAACGAGGGTGGCATCAGTTGGGTTCGCACCGCAACCCTGCTATAGACCATCTGTTTTACACTGAGTAAGTCAGTGGCACAACGGCCTCATCAGCAAAATGAGAATCACAAAGTCCCTCCTGCACCAGCTTCTGGAAATGATGAGCCCAGGCCTGGGCAGCGCGAGCTGCCAGCAATATCGACGGCTGTTCTTATTCCTCACCCCACACACACTCCTTTCCCACCCTGGTCTCAGAGCGCAGCAGCCTACGTCACCCTCTGCTTCAGCGGGAAGCAACCTTCAGGGGTGCCGCCCCTTCTACCCACCCAAGAGAAGCCCTTTTCAGCCTCCTTTTCTGAATATCAAACATCTCTCAGCTTCCCCATCCCAGAGCCAGGATTCAGGCTGAAAAAGAAGGGAGCACACCAAGTAAACAGAAAGAAACCCTGCCCCTTTAATAAAATAAAACCCATCCCAGCTCCGCACCCAGGGCGGACACGCAGCAGGGGAAACAGTGTTGGACTAGGCAGAACTCACAGCAAGGCCGAGAGCTTCCAATTTCCTGACGGGTTCCATTTCATGTAAACACGACTTAACTCTTTAACTAAATCATTAGAAGAGCTGACCCAGTGTCCTGGACACCCGCCCCCCGCCGCCCCGGTCCCTTCCTACATTGCCAAACAGCAATTCCCCAGCAGCCTCAGGATGTGGTGACCTCGTTTTTAAAGAGGCTCCAAATGGTCCCCATACCACGTTTCTCTCGAGACACAGGCAATCGGGGTGTGGTGGGGCCTTTGTAGAGATGAGAACGGATTATTTCACGGTTTTTGCCATGAAGATGAAAGAGTAAGAGGCAGGTTGGAAAGACAATTCATGGGGCTGTCACAGCTCGATTTGAATTTCATTCACACCAGGCTGAGCCGGGGCAGGGGGAGCAGGGCTTGAGGTCTTTCTCCAAGGGGAAGGGGCCGAGTGCTCGGTGCTGAAGTGATAATCCAGCCCGCGGGGCATGGCCCAGGCTGGACATTTTGTCCTCCCTGTCAAAATGCTGCAAGCCCAGGAGCAGATGGAGTGGTGTCGGCAGTCGTAAAATGCCCCGCCCCACTGGGGACAAATAGGTCAACAGGAGGGATTGGCGCCATGCATGTCATAAAACCCCTCCAGGCCTGTCATGTTCCGATAAATCTTGATTTTGTAACAGAATAGCACCATGGTTCCCAGCCTTGGGTTTCACAGGTGAGCTGTGGGCTGATGGATGGTCTGGGAGCCGGGGGGTAGGGATGAGGACAGAGGAAACCCTAGCCGACACCCACTCCAGGCTCTCAGCACTGGCAGGAAACCTGGCCTGCAGGAGGACCTCGGGCAAGTGTCCCTGCTGGCAGGTGACCAGGCTCTGTGCACATCGAATTGGAAGAGCTGAGTCACGGCAGGCGATGTCCTTGCCGTTGGGCTCCCGGACTCCCCCATGGCCGCACAAACGGGGTTGCTGAGGAAAATGAGGCCAAGCACAGCACAGCCCTGGGGAATTCACTGCCCATAGGGGCACCTGTGAACTGTCTGCTCCCCCAGGGCGCCCTTTTTTCTTTCGCACCAAGGCGCCATCTTGCCAGCAAGAGCTCTGTGGCTCGATATCCACCAGGAACCCTTCACAGGAAGGATGAGACTCCAACTCCAAGGTCTTCCAGGGCGGCAGGTGATGGCATACTGCATACATTTATATATAAACACATCAACTCTTATTTCAGTGAGGGAAGCAGGCCAGGTGGGAGAAGATGAAGCATGAGTGACCCTTGGCCTCCTGCCTTGAGGAAAAAGAAAACAGAGCCTCTCAAGGACTTGCCCATAGAGAATATGGGCTCCGGTCATTGCCAGGAGGGAATCAGGGCCAGGTGTGATCAGATCTTCTGGTATTTAGAAGGAAAAATCTGGATTCCAGGTGGATTCTCCCTAGTAGCAGGCATTGAGGAGTCATTCAAATGTAAAATAGGCACCGGCCAACATGGCAGAGCAAGAGAAAGCTGGTGACTCTACCTAAGGGCCTCCAGGCTTGACTTGGGCAGTAAGACCAGAAGGAGTGCAGAAGATTCTTCCTATTAACTGCAGAGCTTGTAGACTATGGGCAAGTCTTCCAGCCCAACCCTCGCGAGCAGCCCATGCAGGTGCAGGGGTGGTTACATGTGATTTTCACATGGCAAGCCGTGGGTTTGGCTCTGTTTCCCAATCAAGCAGACAATCTGGAATGCGAGTGAGTGAGAGTGATTTTATAGTAGGGCTAACCTTGAAGACCCCTGATTTAGGAACATAAAAGTCAATGGTGTCTGAACTCCTGAATTTTCTCAGGGGCGACGTGTCTTGTACTCCCCTTGCACCTCATGGGACATTCCATTTGGTGGAGGCTCTGGAACTCAGAATCTGGTGAACTGGAACTGACTGACCAGGTTCTAACGGAGGAGGAGGGAGTTATCTCAACCAGCACAGTGGCGGAGACGATCCCAGCCCTGAGTGGGACCCAGGTCATTGTTTACTATCACGTCTGATCTCAGTGTGTTATGGTGCCACCCTCTGCCCCGTCACTCCTTTGTGAGCCATGTCATTTAAAAATAAAAGGTGACAACCAGCAGACTGCTGCTCCCCTACTCTCACATCCTGGGGTTTGAAAGCAGAAGGACTGGGTGAGTCCCAGTTCCACCACGCACTAGCTGTAACATTGGGCCAACAGCAACTGACCATGTCTGTGTTCTCTGTCTTCTTATCTTTGAAAGAGGAACACAGTATTCCCATGTGAAAGCTGGTAATGAGGCTGCGCTCTGCATGGCGGTTATTCAGTAACTGGTGGTCCTTACTGCTGTGGCTGCTAAGATTTGCGTTATTCTGAGTGCACTGAGACTTATCCAGCCACTCCCCTCTCACTCGCCTGGGATGGGTCCTGTCCTGCACGTTCTGCTGAGCCTTGTTGAGCTTTTGTCCCCTCGAATCTCAGTTGTGTTCAGATATCTCTGGCCCCAAACAGAGGGCAACTCAGAAAAGCAGGGAGACCACCCCACTTTGATTTTTAAGGCCTTCCCCCTGGGGACCTATGTGCATTTTAATAGACTTCTAAAGCTATTCAGATGACGCATGCTGAAGTCATTAAGAACAACTTAGATCTGTCCACAGTAACACAAACAGCTTCTGAAAAAACTTAAATTTTAGGTTGATACATATAGTATGATATGATTTATATAAACACACATACAAACCATCAATTATTTCCTATGGAAATGTATGCCCTGATGTGTAAAATATATATACATATCCATGAGAGCGTGTGTGTGTGTGAGAGAGAGATAATTAGTTACTGCAATAAAGAGCTAGAAGAAGACATTAGCAATCTCCCAATTCTGGGGAAGGAGAAAGACAACTAAGAGTTAAGATGGTAAATTCTAAATGTTTTAAGAGAATAGTGAGTGTCTTTTCACCTTTATAACTGATTTTTAAGCTAAGGAAATCAACCCAGATTATTTTCAAGCTTCAAGTCATGGCATGGGAGGTCACCAAAGGACTGGTCTTGAATATTCCTCGAGTCACTGAAAGCAATTCTGGTCACTTCCTGTTCTAGGACATTCAGGGGTTACTGGGGTGCCGTCATACCCTGCAGGGTTCCCGGACACTCTTTCTCTCAGTGACCCCGGGGGTGCCTGGGAGGGGAAGACAGACTTCCTCTGCCCTGACTGAGACCTTCTCTCTCTAGTGTTGCTTTCATGCTGGTGAAACACAGCATCTAACTTTAAAGACCAAGATCCGGGGCTTGCCAAAACCTTAGAAAATCTATTCAATAGGAAGCAGTGTCTGCAAAACAACACTGATAAGAAATAAGGCTGAAGGACTTCAAAATGCAAAATGTTCCCGAGAAGCCCAGTTGCTTTTCAAAAACAGAGAACCTAAGTGTCGAACAATAAGAGATTGGCTATGTAAATTCTGACATGCATGTTAAAACTGAACATGATGTAGACATGGAAAATAATGTTGGAAAATGGCTCATAACATGGGAAACTGAGATATACATTGTTGATTCATTATTTCAAAGTTGAAGGCTATTCCTTGTAGCAAAAACCTTCTGGACAAACATAGAGGGAACAATCAACCAGTAGTTTGAAAGAATGCAGACACAGTCTACCAAGGACTGAACTGCATCCCCCCGGTTCATATGTTGAAGCCCTCACCCACAGTGTAATGGTATTTGGGAGGTGATTCAGTATAGATGAAGTCATGGGGATGGGACCCTCATGCTGGGATTAGTGTCCATGTAAGAAGAGATGCCAGGAAGCTCTGTGCCCTTCTCTCTGCCACATGAAGACCGGGCAAGAAGGCAGCCCTCCACAAGCTGGGAAGAGCACCATCACCAGTCCCAATCATGCTGGCACAGCCTCCAAAACTCTAAGAAATAAATATCTGTTGTTGAAGCCACCCAGGCTATGTATTTTGTTAGGGCAACCCAAGCAGATTGAGACACAGCCCACCTCTACCTGAGCCCAACAGAATGTGGCCCTGACTCAGCCACACACATGTGTGATCCCAGGCAAATCACACACCCCTCCTGGGTCTGGATTTCCACTTTCTATAATCTCCTGGGCCAGCAGTTCCCATCGTGGGTGCCCCAAACCTTAACAGTTGATGAAGACAGTTGTGAAAGCTATTATAAAGTCTTTATAGCTATTCCAAAAAAAAAAAAAAAGCCTACTAACCTTGAAGTTACATATGTCTGTAATTGATACAATGGAAAAAAGAATTCATTTTTAATTCTTCGGTTCGGTTTTCTGGGAGACAAAATCTTTCAAATAGAGAGGTGTATTAGGGTAATGCTAGATGCTGTAACAACCCCCCAAATAAAAGTGGCTTAGCATAATCGATGTTTATAACTCCAAACCAATGTTCCTGACTTAACTAACAGGCAGATCTCCCCCTGGTGGG
This sequence comes from Papio anubis, assembly GCF_008728515.1. Taxonomy (NCBI): domain Eukaryota; kingdom Metazoa; phylum Chordata; class Mammalia; order Primates; family Cercopithecidae; genus Papio; species Papio anubis. The sequence continues at coordinate 3,110,799 of NC_044993.1, read as the reverse complement.
AATTCTGTCTCATGGTCTTCCAGGACCTCAGAATCTTCTGCATTTCACTGGAAAATAGGGGAAGAAGAGAGAGTCTTGGAAGGGAGATGTTCCTGGGCCATTGGCTAGATTCAGTCACATTACCACAGCTAATTGCAAGGGAGGATGGGAAACAGAAAGTCCAGCTGTATTTCCAGGGGATAAAAAAAAAAAGAGGAAACTGGCTTGATGAGCCACTGATTGGTCTCCGCCAGAGGAGGCAAAAGAGGTCACACAGAAAACAGTGCATTCACACAAGGCATTTGAACAAAACATGGAGCTGTCGCCGTGGCTGCGGTGTTTTCTGTGATGTCCTGTCAGTCTGTGATTTGGGGCTCATATCTCACCTCCCAAATGATGGGCAAGGATGGTATTAAAATAATGGCATCTGCAAAAGCCAGCTATGCCATCCCTATGGCACCAGTACCCTCAAAAATGCCTCACAGTGCAACCCACCAGCAGTAAATGTACCCAGATCTCCTACTTCAGGCGGCCAGACCCAGCTTATGGCATGAGCTTGAATGTCTGCCTAGGCGAGGTGCTGCAGAGGCTGTGTCCAGGTGGTCACTGCCACTGGGCCTCCAGTGGGTCCCAGGCACCATCATCGTGCTCTGTGGCCAAGCCAGCTCCTCCTCTTTGAGATCCTGGGTTGCCGGCCTGGGAGCTGGGAACATGGAGACCTCTGAAACATCTCTGCTTTCCAGGGGTCTACGCCCAGGGGAGGGTGAGGCCAGAGCCTGTGTGGTCTGAGCCCCGGCAAGTCCCTTCCCCTGGGAGCCTGTGCGCCCTCATCTGCTGGACTGTCTCCTGCCTGTCCCTCCTCTCCCTCACCCCACTGGTGGTCTTCAGCTTCAGGTCAAGTTTTCTGCAGCTCCACAGGGACCCTGAGTTCTTCCCTCCACATCTCTGCAGGTGCCGTTTCCCCACCCCGAGTACCTGTCCCGTGTCCCCTCCTCATTTGGCCCTGACTCCTACCTGTGCCTCCTGTGTCAACACAACTCAGGGCTCCTCTCTACTCACTGCCCTGAGTCATAATCCCTGGTGATTCCTCTGCCCCTCTCCCACTGGGCCTTAAGCCCACCTCTCCCCATCTCACTCACCTCCTTCAGCCAGAATCCCAGCTGGGGTGGCTCTGCGGGCTGAGCCACACACCCCACCCCAGGTTCACTAGCACGCCAGCAAGAAGCTTTGGAGGCTGCAGAGACTTGGGGTGGGGGAACCAGGACCCAGGAAAGGCTGGGGGCATAGGTTGGCATTTAGGCAATTACTGTCTGTTAACTGAATATGCACCAAGAGACAGGGCCGTTTGGGGCTGGAGAATGGGAAGATTCGTGATCATGGCTAAAGGATACAGAGGTTTCTTTCCGGGGTGATGAGAAAGTTCTAGAATTGATTGGGGTGGTGGTTGTGCATATCTGTGAATATACTAAACGCCATTGAATTGGACACTTAGAATGGATGAATTGCATGGCATTCGAATTACATCTCCCTAAAGCTGTTAAAAAGCAGGGTTGAAGGGTGGAATCCCATGCCCCATGGTGGAAGGCAGGACAGAAGGCTTTATGTCCCTCAAAGGACTTTGAGACAATTCACTAAGGTCATAAAAGTAAAGTGCTTGGCACAGAACCAGCTTGTTGTAAATTCTTAATAAACAGTAGAAAATGAATGAGAAGAAAGTGATGGCCGCCATCCCAGCATGGCATTGGAGAGGATGCCCAGCCGGTGCCAGGGGTCCTTCTGCCCTGTGCAAAGCAAGCCCGTTGGTGCCTGGCTTCCGGGGAGGCAGGGGCCCCTTCCTGGAGGGGACGGAGGTTTGAGTAGGGATGCAGCCCACCGCCCCTTTCTGCAGGGCAGCACGAAGGCCTCCCTCCCAGATAAGCTGCCGGCCTCTTCACCAGGTTCTCAGCAGCCAGATTGGAGATCTCTGGCTTGCAGGCTGCGGCTCCTGGCTGTCAGGAGGAATGAGCCTGGGGATGATTAATGAGAGAGAAGGAAATGTAATCATGCATGCCGGCCCGCCAAGCAGCATAAATCTCTCCGGAGATTGCGGAGAGGATGGATTCCTCCCTCGCTGGGCCTTGAGAAAGGGCATCCTCTAGGTTCCGCAGAGTCTGGGGAACCCCCACAGGCCTTGAATCAAAGCTCACCTGCACAGACCAGATGGGAGCTGAGTTTGCAGGAACCCGCTGCTGAGGACAACCACCCTGCCCTTGGAGGCAGCCTGCATCGGTGACTTACTGGGAAGCCAGGCTTGGCTACAGATGGGACAACAGATAAAGGCAGCGGGCATGGGCCCAGGTTCGAATCCAGCCTCTGCCACTCACTAACACTGAGACCTGGGGCGAGTTTCTTCATTCTCTTGGCCTCTCCTCATGTGTGAAACGGGAATAAAGGATTTCTGCAGGGCACTGTGTGAGGACTGAGTTGCTAGGGGCACAGTTCTCAGAAGCAGGGTGGGCAGCGAGCAGGCCCTGCAGGAGCCGCTGTCCTGCTCATCTTCTCTGCATCCTCTTATTCAATCACCAGGAGACCTCGAGAAACAGGAGTTACTGGTCCCATCATACAGATGGGAACACAGAGGCCCCATGCATTGCCTGACTCATCCAACCTTCCACAGCGAGCAGCGCGGGCCCCTCACCGAGCTGTCTGACCCGGGGTCTCCGTGGCTTTTAAAAGTTTGTTCCCAGCCTCCCACAGGGCACTGGCATGGCCATTTGTCAGCATTGCCTCCAGACCCCTAGGCGGCAGGAACAAATGTCGCCCTCCCACCCGCCAGCTGTCTTTGCAGCACGCAGCATCCGAGCGGCCTCAGATCTATTTCTGAAGGGGGTGCATTCACCTTTGTTCCTCTTCCGGGCCATCCCGAGTCCCCTGCCCTGCTTCATCCGTATTATGAAAAGTCCCTTCGGCCCTGGGATCTGCGCAGACTTTGGACTCCTTGGAGGTCAGAAACCCGAGCTAGGCACTAAGAAGACACCGATTGTTGCTGAGAAGGGAGGGACCTTAATGGTTTTAGCAGATGCCACAGGGAGGGAGGGCCCAGCGCAGCCCCAACTGCCCACCCGCAGATAACCCCTGCCCCTGCCTCTCTCCACAGGCAAGCCAGAAAGTCCGGGTTCTGGGGAGGATGGTAAATACTTAGGTGTCAGCCTCTGCAGGGTTCCAGCCTCTTGCCTCAGAGAAGGCATTTAAAGTTCTTACAAGAACCTTTTTGCTGAACCAGCAGGAAACTGTGCTTGGGCGCTGATGGGACTGAGGACTGTGGCTTCTACAGGGGGTTCTAGAATCTCAGGGCTGCGAAACTCCATCTGGGTTAGTGCGCCACCTGGCCCCAGGACTGACCGACTCCACCCAGGGGTAGGGGGACAGGGGTGAGGCTGTGGGCACCGAGCGTCCATGCCCGACTCCAGGCTGGGACACACTGCCCACAGATATGCCCTTTGCTCACCTCTGAGACACCTGGGGAGGCCAGACAAGAGGTCTTATTTGCACAAAGGGGGTCTGTTTATTATTCATGAGAACAACTCTGTTTAGAAGACAGGATGGAGCTTTTGTTTTCTTTTTAAGGTCAGTCACATAGCTAAAAATTCAAAATACAAAAAGGTATCTCCCTCTCATCAGTTCCCACAGCCACCTTCCCAGGGGTGCCTATATTTTCAGATGTTTTAGGCCTGTAAGCGTATAATTACATGCATATAAGTAGGTAAGTGCATATCCTTACATACATGTAAGTATATACATACATATATATACATACACAGTCGTGCACCACTTAAAGACAGAGATACATTCTGAGAAACGCATCACTACGTGATTTTGTCACTCTGTTAACATCATAGAGTGCACTTACACCAACCTAGATGGTACAGCCTGTTACACACCTAGGCTGTATGGTAGAGTCTATTGCTCCAAGGTTACAAACCTGTACAGCATGTTATACACCAAATACTGTAGGCAATTATAACACAATGGTAAGTATTTGTGTATCTAAACAACAAAAAGGACAATAAAAATATGGCACGATCATCTTATGAGACCACCATTGCATATGCAGTCCACTGTTGGCTGAAACGTTGTTATGCAGTGCATGACTGTATACACACACACACACATACACACACGCATGTACGTATGAACACATACACTATCCATACTGCCTTGCACCTTGCTGTTTTCAGTCATCTCTTTTGGTGGTAAGGAGATGCTGGCATCTAAAGAGCTCTGATTCTTTTTCATGGCTGCACACTACTCCCTCAAACAGCCCATTCATCATCTATGTATTTAGCTGGTCCCCTGCAGACAGGCCCTTCATTATAAATATTACTTTTCCCATGGAATGGGAACATGTTTTGCCAAGGGGATACTGCTTATGGGGGAACAGGGAGGGCTTGATAAGAATTTGGGGTCTAGAGATATGAGTTAGCATCCTGACCTCTTGTTCATTAGCTGTGTGGCCTGTGCCACCGTCAGCCACCCCCAACTGTCTACCAGGCAATAAATGAGACACAGAAACCTTCATGAATAGAACACATGTGTTTAGGGCAGAAGAGTTGAGCTATTCCATCCTGAGCTCTGAAAGCAGCCTCACCTGGGCTCACATTCCCACCCTACTTCTTACAAACCAGGTGCCCTCAGTAGACACCTTCCCTTTGAGCCTCAGTTGGGGCATAATTATGACAGTCCCTGCCCAGTTTTATTTTATGATTAAATAAGATTCACCAGCATTTGTCCAGCCACTTGACATCAGCTGGCATCAGTGCGTGCTCGATGCATTTTTGCTTCTGCTGTTGTCATCGTCATTGGGGTGGTAGTGGCCCTCCTGACGCACCATACCCTTCTGCACAGATGTTCCCCACAATGCAGTTGTTCCAGACCCACAGCACTATTGGGGCTCAGAGACTCAGCACAGCTGGTGGGGATTACCACTTCATCCACCCCCGCAGGTGCTCCGGAGGCCACTTCCTCTCCCGCAGTCCCCACGTGTGTCTTTGAATATTAGAACACACACAATTCCTCTTTGCTGGGGGAATCCTGCCTGGAGACAGGGGATTGAACCAAATGACCTTTTGACCTCTTGCCCAACCCTAGCCCCAGGATTCAAGATCAGCCAGCACACACACGGGCCAATGAAATTAGCCCCTCCTTCCGGAAAGGCGAGTTTATTCGGCATTCTACAGCTCCCAGGGCCTGTCTTGGATAAGACTTGCTCCAGGCTCTTTTTTTCCCCCAGGACTTGTGGAAATTTCTGGGTCTGTTTGACATCAACTCCTGTCCTCCCAGTCCCACCACTGACCTTCCACTGACCTTTGGAGACCAGGGAGAGAAAACATCATTTTTCCCCCTAACCGACTGAACTCGCTGAAAGGACAAAGTGCACAGAGGCCAGCACGGCCTCTCCAGAAAGGCCTCTGGGCCCCACCGTCGCTGTGACTTAGAAAACGCACCCACACCCGGCCGAGGCCAAGAGACACCGGCCGCCCCTTACACCGAAAATGAAGTCAAACCTCCTGAGAGGCTTCTCCAGAGAGGCTCGGAAGAGCAGCAGGAAGGCAGGAGGATGCCGATAGGACACCGGGGAAGAGGAGGAAACGGCCCGCCGGGTCTAGACGCGTTATCTGGCCCCGTTCGGGCACCAGCTCCACACTCATCCATCGTCCCCCGGAATGGACTTCCTGCCTCGGGACCGCGCCAATGACCTCACCCCCTTGCTATCTCGGCGGTCCCGCTGCTGCCCGCTCTGGGCTCTCAGGAATTAGGGGGCCAGATAACAAGTCTAGACAGCTCAGAAGTTTGAAATGGATGATTCTCGCGGGGGAGGAGGATGGCTAGCAACCAGCTCTAGGGACTCAAATGCCAAATCCCTGGGCTGCATTCAGATTCCGAGTGGGAGTCCAGGCATTCACGGTCTTCCTCTGTGACCCCACCACCATGAGGCTGGCAATGAGTACAGCAGCTGCCACGAAGCCGGTGGGGTCTGGCTTCCCTGGCCTGGGCAGTGGGCACTCCACTCCCTCCTCCCTTCGTCGGCTTCAGGTGAGCTTCCGGGGCCACCTCTGCAGAACTGGACAGAGCTCTCCAGGCTGAGAGGTGACGGAGGCTCTCCACCCTCGAGGCGTTCAGCCCCAGGGGCAGGAGTGAGCGACACGATAAATGGAAGGAAGTCCAACGCGGAGCAGAGCTCCTCCCAAGAGATGACGGCGCTGAGTACTCACCCAAACATCAAGTGTTTGCCACGAAACCCTCATCAGTGCCCCCTCTGCCCCTTCTCCCACCCTGTAATGAATCCACTGTGTTCCCCCCAAATTCTTATGTTGCCATCCTAACTGCCAGTGCCTCTGAATGTGACCTGATTTGGAAATAGGGCCCTAGAAGATGTAACTAGTACTAGTTGAGCTGAAGTCATGCTGGAGTAGAATTGGCCTCTAATCCGCTATGATGGTGTCCTTATTAAAAGGCTCCCTCACAGGCAGGCCACAAATGCCCAGGAGCCACTGTCGTCAGGAGCAGCCCTGGGCCAGGGACAGTGAAGCCCTGCGACATAAAACCCTGCTTGGCTGCAAACTCCAAGGGGGCCAGACAGTCTCCCAGAGCTCCCCAGAGGGTGGAGCCCCAGTTGCCCACCATGGTCAGCTGATCAACAGTCCACCCTGCATAGGTTTCCTCCCTTCCCCGGGTCCCTTCCCCACTGCCCTACACTTCCTGAGATCACCTCCCAAAAACTGCCTGCACTCACCCCAGCTCTGGTCTGGGTGGAGGGGAGGCAGCTTTCCATGAACACAGGCCGGGAAGAGGAGACACAGTCTTGGCTGCACATGGAAGGGATAACCCTGTGTGCAGTCACAGGTTTGTACAGAATACCCGTCCCCAAACTAAAACCAACCTGATGGGTGTTGGGAAATTGCTAGTTCTCTCTACATCCATTCCCCCACTTAAATGACCGTATTAATTATAACCAGGTACGTGACTGTCCTTCCCCAAGATTCACCACCCGCCCTTCATTCTTAGTGAAGACCTAAGGTCCCAGGTCTAGATTCTGGGATGTGAACAACAGTGATGCTCAACTCGCAGCTTGTGGTCTTAAAGGGAAGACATATGCCTGCACCCCTCCTTTCCTCCATCATGCTGTCTAAGACGCAGGCGCAATGGGAGCAGGTATGACTACTCCCCCTCCTCCTTCTCCTCCTCCTCTTGGTCCTCTCCACCTCGTCTTCCTCCTCCTCCCCTTCCTCCCCCTCCTCCTCTTTGTCCTCCTCCTCCTCTTCCTCCTCCCCTCCTCCTCCATTTCCTCCTCCCCCTCCCTGTCTTCCTCCTCTTCCTCTTCCTTCATTTTTTCCCTCATCCTCTTTTCCTCCTTGTCTCACACTAAGGAAGTAGGAGGTTGAAAAGCACTGTGTGGAGTCTTACCTTAGTCTTTCTCCATCAGAGCCAACACTGAAGCTTCTGACCCTAGCATCCCTTTCATTTATCTTAGAGAGCCCAAGATAGACTTCATTTACGTTAATCCAAAAATAACAAAGTGGAAGAAATAAATGTTGGTAAGGAATTCAGGTGAACCCAGGAAGCGTTGGGAAAGTGGGCTCCTTCCAGGAAAGGCCAGGGGGAGAGACACAGCTTGTTCTGATCAAATCTGGAAAAAAGCTGCTTTCTGGGGGCAAGGTGGCCTGACACATGGCAGGCGGGTCACCGGGAGCCCCATTTGAGGGAATTTCCTAGAATGACAATGCGTAGGAACAATGGGTGAGTCAGGTCTTTAATTGCCAGAAATTATCTTGATTTCATGGCAATGTTGAAGTGTTTAGAAAGCCTGTGTTACATAAAGATAAACTCGTGTGAAGACCAGGGCTGACGAGCAGCCAAAAGCAGTCAGGAATGTGTGCTCCATGCCGGCTCCTGCCGATGTAACATTTTTCAGGCACTGAGCGGGAACTGTCTGTATCTGAGAGATTGGGAAGACGTCCTTTGTGAGCCCAGCCCTGCTTGTTGGCTCGTTGGCCACAGAAGGCCAGTTCGGTGGCTGCCCCGGTGCCCACCGTGCAGAGCATCAGGCTGAGGGAGCACGTGCGGCTTGCTGGAAATGACCCTGCCTGGGGACGAAAGCGTGGGCTCAGAGCCAGGGCTGGATTGGAATACTCCTGCTCCTTGCCAGCTCTGGGGCCTTAGGTCACCGAGGCTCTCTGAGCGCATTTGGCGCACCTCTGAAATGAAGCCGACATCGGCTCTTTTATTTGGTACCTGAGGGTATAGAGCAGTATCGGGAGAATACATTTCCCATCGGCTCTCCTCCTCCCTTTCCTTTTGAGAGACGTGAAAAGAAACACTTGGGGTGACATGGGCCTGGGGCACATGGAAATAGGTGTGGAAGTGTGAGGTGAGGTGTGGTGTGAGTGTGAGGTGTGAGATGTCAGAGTGAGGTGAAGCGTGTGAGGTGCAAGGTGGATGTAAGGGTGAAGAGTGAGAGTGAAGTGTTATGTGTGAGGTGTGGTGTGAGCATGAAGTATGGTGTGTGAGGTGTGAGTTTGAGATGTGGTGTGAGTGTCAGGTATGGTGTGTGAGATGTGAGCACAATGTGTGTGAGTGTGAGGTGTGGTGTGAGTTGGAGTGTGATGTGTGAGGTGTGTTGTGTGTGTGTGTGGTGTGAGGGTGTGGTGAGGTGAGGTGTGAGTTGAGTGTGAGATGTGCGAATGTGAGATGTGTGAGTGAGATGTGTGAGGTGTGACTGAGTGTGAGCTTTGAGTGTGAGATGTGTGAATATGAGGTGTGAGGTGAAGTGTGAGATGTCTGTGAGGTGTGACTGAGTATAGGTGTGAGGTGAGATGTGTGTGTGAGCTGATGTGAGTGCGAGATGTGTGTGTGTGAGGTGGTGTGAGTGTGAGATATATGTGAGGTGGTGTCAGTGTGAGGTGTGTGAGTTGGAGTGTGATGTGAGTGTAAAGTGTGTTGTGTGTGTAATTGTGAGGTGTGAGGTGAGGTGTGAGTGTGAAGTATGAGGTGTGACTGAGGTGTGAGAGATGTGAGTGTGAGGTGTGTGAGATGTGTGAGCATGAGGTGTGATGTGAGAGTGTGTGAGGTTTGTGAGGTGTGACTGTGTGAGGTTTGAGTGTGACGTGTGTGAATGTGAGGTATGAGGTGAAGTGTGAGATGTGAGGTGAAGTGTGAGGTGTGGGAGGTGTGACTGGAAGTGTAAGGTGTGAGGTGAGGGGTGAGATGTGTGTGTGAGGTGGTGTGAGTGTGAGATGTGTGTGAGGTGGTGTGTGAGGGTGAGTGTGAGGTGTGTGAGTTGGAGTGTGATGTGAGTGTAAAGTGTGTTGTGTAACTGTGAGGTGTGAGGTGAGGTGTGAGTGTGAAGTATGAGGTGTGACTGAGGTGTGAGAGATGTGAGCGTGAGATGTGATGTGAGTGTGAGGTTTGTGAGGTGTGACTGTGTGAGGTTTGAGTGTGAAGTGTGTGAATGTGAGGTGTGAGGTGAAGTGTGAGATGTGTGTGAGGTGTGACTGAGTGTAAGGTGTGAGGTGAGGGGTGAGATGTGTGTGTGTGGTGCTGTGAGTGTGAGAGGTGTGTGTGAAGTGGTGTGTGTGTGAGGTGGTGTGTGAGGTGTGAGTGTGAGAAAGTATGGGGTGGCTGCGTGAGTTGGTAGAAGTACCTCTGGAGAGGAAGTCAGGAGCCCTGGATAAGTGGCAATACTTGAAAGGAAAATCAAGTCAAGGTTTTCACAGGGAGATCATTTGAAGCAAGAATATGTATTGATTTTGGTACCTACGTAGGTGTGCAGTAACAGCATAAAAAGGTGGACAGAGGAAACATCCCAACTTCTGAATAGAGGTTCCCTTTAGAGCTGGAAAGATGGGAAAGAAGGGAAGAAGGGAAGGAGGGAAATGGGAGAGAATAGGAGCCTTTGGCTGTCTTTAAGCTTCTAAATAGACAAAATGGAGCATGGGTTAATTCTGAGAGCTGGCATAGCCAGATGCCAATACACATGAGGAAGTGGCGGTCACTATCAGCCATCGGGAAGTGCAAATTAAAGGCACATTGCAACCCCCTTCACACCCTCCACGCTGGTGAAAGTGAGCAGCAGTCACCCAGCACTGAGGAGGGAGTGGAGCAGATGAAGCTCCTGGATGCTGTTGGTGGGGTCACATGGTGCCACCACCTTGGAAAAGTGTTCAGCAGTGCCTTACACAGCATAGCACACACACACACTCTGTCACCCAGCAACTCCCCACTAGCTGCATGCCCCCACACCATGGGTGCATACGTTCATCAGAAAACATCTACAAGAAGGTTCACAGCAGCACTATTCAGAATAGTTAAAACCCAGGAACCGCCTTATGCCCTTTGATGTTGAGATCAGCTCAGCAAGTGTGGTCTCTTCTCACAGTAATACAATAGAGCGATGAGAACGAGCAGAGCACACAGCTCCACGCAGTTGAGGACGGCTCTCAGATAGGGTGATGAGGGAGGGATTCCTGCTGCTGGATTCCATTACCATGGAGTTTTATCAAGTTTAACCACAGGCACCACCAATGTCTTCGGTTAGAGATCAGGGTAATGGTCGGCCTTGGGTGGGGCCTAAGGGGCTTCAGGGGGTTCAGTGGTCATGTTCTTTTGTTTTTGTTTTGTTTTGAGACATGGTCTTGCTCTGTTGCCCAGGCTGGAGTCCAGTGGTGCGATCATGGCTCACTGCAGCCTCAAGCTCCTGAGCTCCGGCGATCCTCCCACCTCAGCCTCCCAAGTACTGGGGAACACAGGCACACACCACCACACTCAGCTATCCTATCCTATCCTGTCCCGTCCCGTCCCGTCCCATTCCATCCCATCCTATCCTATCCTATCCTATCCTATCCTATCCTATTCTTGTTTTTGTAGAGATGGGGCTCTCACTATGTTTCCCAGGCTGGTCTGAAACTCCTGGACCCAAGCCATCCTCCTGCTTCACCCTCCCAAACTGCTGGGATTACAGGCATGAGCCACCACCCCTAGCCTTATATTCTGTTCCTCTCTTTGGGTGCTGGTGACCCGGGCAGGGTCACTTTGTGAAAATTCCTCAGCCCACGCCCTTAGGATTTGTGCACTCTTCAGACTATATCTTATACTTTAATAAAAAGTTTACTTCAAAAACTATCTTTAAAAATCTGGATGGGGGATATGCTGTTATCTATCGTTATTTTCCAGATCTTTGGTACATTTCATGATTTAAAAAATAGATACAAAGATATACAGCAACAGGAGATGCAAGGATTGAAGCCATTTACTGAAAATGGTTTAGGGGCAGGCACGGAGTGGGGCCACTTCCCGGGCATTAGCTCACGAATCCCCGCGTCAACCCTTGAACGTGCACCCGAGACCACAGCTCTAAAGCACAAGGCAAGGCAGCCGCCCACGGCCACAGGGCTTGGTACGTGAGGTCTGGATCCACGTGAGCCTCTGCCTTAGCTCGGGGTGGGCTGCCGGCCACACGCTCAGACGAGTTCTCCCGGAAAGAGGACAAGAATGGCAGCCGCTTCCAGCTCCCATGCCCTCAGCGCATGCACTGGGAAGTCAGGAAGAGTTCACCAGGTCAGCATTCCAGGGCTACGGAGAAGTTTCGGTTACAGTGCAAGGACTCAGGAGTTCTGATGGCCATCACCGGCTGATTTGTTCTGGGTCACAAGGCTATCAGAGGCTGCTCCAAGTCAGGGGAATAAGGAAGCTGGTGGTTTATGTGGGTGCCTGCGAGCAAAGACAGGAAATGGCAGAGATTTGCTCCTCAGAGCAACCACAAAGCTCAGGGCGGAGGCACAGCGTCCACACTGAGCCCCTCCTGCCCTTTGGACGGGCACCCAGTGAGTGAGATGCAAACTCAGCAGTGCGTGCTCAATCTCATCCACGCACCGCCAAGGCGATTTTCAAGACGAAAACATCTTTGAGAGATGAGGCACTCTTAGCCCCTTCCCAGCCCCAGCATACCCCAGGGGGTGCGTCTCTGAACACCAGATCCCACTCCAGGTTCCTGCGCAAAACACAGCCTCCACCCCCCTCAACCACACACACAGACAAAGGATCCAGGGTCTCGTAAGTTCAGGGCAGGCTGCCGACAACAGACTTCTCAGGAAGTGACATTGAACAAAGGATTTTGTTTCAGGGCACTCCCGCCCGACCCCCCTCACCTTCTCACCAACTTTATCGAGATGTCACTCACAGGCCACACAATTCACCCACTTAAAGCGTACAACTCAAGGGGTTTTAGGGTATTCACAGAGTGGTGCAGCCATCACCACGTTTAGAACAATTTTAGCCAATTTTAGAACATTTTCATTGCCCTGAAAAGAAACCCAGCCCCTCTTAGCGATCACCACCCCCTCCCCAACTTCTCCCTTTCCCCCAGGGCTGGAAACATCTAATCTACTTTATGTCTTCATGGATTTGCTTGTTTTGGACATTTTCTATAAATGGATCCATTTAATACATTTGGCCTCTCTCACCTCGCGTCCTGTTTTCAAGGTTCATCCTTGTTGTAGCTTGTACCAGAGCTTCATTCCTTTCCATGGCCAAATAATTTTCTGTTGTGTGGATAGATGACATTTTGCATATCCACTGATTGCTTGTGAGCATTTGCGTTTTTTGTATTTTTGGCTACTATAAATCATTCTGCTATGAGCACCTGTACAAGATCCTTGTGTGGACAAATGTCTGCAATTCTCTTGAATATTTGGCGTAAACTATGCGGTCTGCAGAGCAAGAACCATAAGGCAGGCCCTTGAGGATGACACTCTCGGCTGTGTGCAGCAGAAGCCAGGGAGAAAGGCACTGAGCTCTTACAGAATCCCAGTGCACATCACACAATGAGGCCCTGTGGATACTTCCTGAAGAAATGATGCAGTGAATGAATGTATTTGGACACTTGGCCATATCAGATGCGTGAATTTTAGGCATTAGCGTCTGCTGGCCCTGTCTCCTTCCGTCAGCCTCTGCGGGACAAAGTTGGTCTAAGGAACTTTCCCCATGCTATTCTAAGAGGTTCTCAATGTTAGGGGCAGTGTGTGCCTGCCCTTGGGGCATCTTAAACAGTCCATCCATATGGGACCAGAGGTAGGGAGGAAACGTGTGGAGAACTTATCTCTGAGAAGAACAAGAGCAGGCATAACCCTGTGGCTGCTCGCCTTCATGGTGATCAGAGCACAGACTCTGGAATGGACATGATGTGGGCTCCAGTCCCAGCTTCACCTCTCACTAGTGCATGACCATGGGTTAGCTACTTGGCATCTCCCAGCCTTGGTTCCCCTCTGCACAGCGGGGACCACAGTGCTTTCCTATTTACAAGTATAGGCTGGTGTTTGTGAGGCTCCTGCAAAGGTCTGATGTGGAGTCAGCACTCGGGAAACAGCAGTGCTGCAAAGTGAAGTGGCCACAGCATGTAGACCTGCACCCAGGAGGAATGGTGTGCATTGCTCGGGGTGCATTAGGCTGCAAGTAAGGAATAGAAAAGAAAGAGGTTGGGTTGCAACCAATGGTGACCACCACAGGAGCCAAGTAATGGTGTGTTTGGATGCTTTATTTAGGAAACTATTTTTTTCTCCTTATTTTAAGGAGCTTTGCTGATTCTCTGGATACCAAGTAGCATCTCGGCAGGATTTGATGACTCTAATGAATTGAGTATGGAAAGAGAACCTCTAATGTGGGTTTGTCTTAACCTCTCTGGAATAGACGTTCTCAGGAGAGTTCTGAAATGTTACACAGCAGATGTCATGGCCCCTGGACCAGGCTAACTGGAGAGGTTTTTTTCCACCTTGGAAGCAGAACTTTTGCCATGCACATATGAGATCTTGCCCAAGCACACGTGGTCTGGCATCTCTTCCTTCACGTTTTTCTTGGGTAGATTTCTTTTTTTTTGGCTCCACCTCCAAAAGTCCCCTTCCACGCCCTGCAGGAAACTGTGAACTGTAACTTCTACAAGCATAAAGCTTCGCCTCTTTCTTTTTCACCCCTGTGCTCTTTAGAGTGTGCTGTACAGTTCAGAAATACACTAGGAGAAATACTAAGTCCATCTGTGTTTCACTTGGGACTGTGTTTTGCATGGGATACAAATCATTTACTCCACAGTGATCTCATATGTTGCCATAAACCTTAATAGCAGAGGTACCAAAACTGTTCCTCCAACCATAGCTTTTTGGTGGCAGAGATAGGACAATTATCAAGTCATGCTCAGAATTGTTCTCATAGTCACAAGGTAGCTGCTGCTGCTCAAGACATCACATTATTACTTCCCAACATTCAAAGCAGTAAACACGAGGAGGGAGGAGAGAAAATATCTCTTCTTATTTGTATTTATGTGCTTCTAAATACACAAATACATTTTCTTCTAAGTTTTTGGTCTTGCCTTTCACATTAAACTTCTGGATAAATCTGGTATTTATTTTTGTGTACAGTGTGACGTAGGAATCCCGTTTCATGTTTTAACATAGAGTGTTTAAATGACACTCTATGTCTTCTTCTGTGGATTTTGCTTTGAAACTAGAGTTGTTTTCTTGTTAATCATCTCCCAAACTAGTTTTGAGATCAGGGTACTTGTCGTCCTGTGTTTCAGATATTTTCAGATGTTCTCAGAAAGGGGATGGGGTAGGGGACAGATGTGCTGCCCAGAAATATTCCAGAAATTGATCTGTCTGGGAATTGATGGAAGAGTACACACACGTTGGCACTAGCGATGTTTTCCACATCTAGAATCTCAGCTGCCGATAAAGTTATGAAGTAGACAGAGCTGCTGTCTCCATCCCTCACTGTATGCAGGAGGCAGCCAAGGCTTTCAGGGTGGCTCTGGCAGGTGGCTCTGGAGTGGAGGGCGTCCTCCCCCTTCCATGGAACCCTGATGGCTCTTCTTGTAAGTTCAGATGGCCACTCCTCCCCAGGGTCACGCATGCCTGACCACTTCCTCACCAAGGACGTCCCCCATACAGAAGGCAGACCCGTGGTTCTGGGGGACTCAGGCTGGGCTCTCCACCTATTTCCATCCACTTCATGGCACCCTCCTGATATTGATGATAGTGCTCCTTCCTCTATAGCACCTGAAGGCATCACAGGCATCAGTGTAACTCTGCAGCCCAGCCCCATTTGGAGTGATTCAGGGTGGATGTGCAAGGCTCTGATTTCACTGATTCCTGGAGACAAGCTCGTGTTCCAGGAAAAGACTCACTTTACAGCAGGACAGGGTATGGGCAGGCAAGAGCCTTGTCGCTTTTTGGATACATTCAGTCACTTATCATTTGTGCCTTCAAAGCGCCGTATTTGGGAGCCAGATATTTTTCATAAATAAATGAGGTCAAAAGCTGATAAAAATCAATGCATCTGAAACAACGCACGGTTCCTGGTTCAGCTTTCCGGCGGATACCTTGTGGCCTGGCGGGTCCCTTTGAAATATTCACAGCAACAGAAAGGCTTGTTTTTCCATCCAAAGCAAATGGAAATACTCGCAGTATGGCAAAAACAAATATTGTCTGGGGCCTGGAGCCTCTCAGACAACCAAGCCATCTGTGGGCATCGAGGATGTTCACAACTTTGCTGAGACCATCTGGGAGAGGAGGGTCTTCACATCACACGGAAAGACAGAGACTGTCTTGGGGTGGAACAGTTTGTAAGAAAGAAACTCAGAGTGCTTTCTGGAGCCAGATGAACCTGGGTTGGAATCCTGGCGCAACCGCTTGCTAGTTACCTTGCCGCTCAGTGCCTCAGTTTACCTGTCTGACAGACGAGATGTTAGTTGTTACTTTACAGGGGTTGGGAGGGCTAAGTGACTTAAAACACATAGTTAAGTCCTAACTTAGTGGTAGTTCTCCATCTTGTTAATATTTCCATGTCAGAAATTAATGAAGTAGAAGTCCTTGTCACATAGCTCATTTTTATCCTGTACTGTCACATCCAGCATTATTTTGTCTTACACTTGCTGTTGTTTCATGTCATTTTCAGAATGAGCAGGTGTTAGCTGAGTTAGGCCCTGTGGATGAGTCTCTCCTCTCCACCTAGGGGCAAGGGCCGTGCCTGGTATTCCTTCTGTGCCCACACTGGATTTTTATTAGGAATAATAGTTCATGGTCACCAAGCCTAGAGGAGAACTCACACATGCCAGGTGAGGCTCTGAGGCTTCCCACACACTAATCACTCATTTAATCCTCACAATAACTCCATGCCAGGGTGGAGGGCACTATGATCATTCCCATTTTACAGATTGAAATTGAAGCTCAGAGCGGCGGATTGACCTTCCCAGCACCATCCAGCTTGTATGTGGCAGGTCCAGGGTCCATCCAAGACATCATGTTTCATCTATCAGCGGGGGAGTGAAAAGGGGTCAGGGGTCAGGGATCAGAGCTCATATCTGGAACAGTCATGTTTGGGTGAAGTCAGGAGATAAATATAAATCAAAGGTGTTAGAATGTAACATTGTGCAGCTACCAGAGAAAACAGCTTGGCAGTTCCTCAAAAGATGAAACCTAGAGTTAGGGTATGACCCAGCAATTCCACTCCTAAGTGTGTACCAAAGAGAATTGAAAGCAAGTGTTTAAACAAAGACGTGCATACACATGTTCATAACAGCCTTATTTGCAATAGCCAAAAGGTAGAAACAGCCCTAAGTCCATTAGCAGATGAATGCATAAACACAAAATATGGTCTTTCCACACAATTGAGTATTAATCAATCTTAAAAATGAAGTTCTGACGCATGCTGCAATATGGGTGAACCCTGAACACATCATGCTAAGTCAAAGAAGGTAGATATGAAACATCACATATTGTATGATTCCATTGATATGAAATGTCCAGAATAGGTAAATTCATAGAAGCAGAAAATGGCTTAGTGGTTGTGAGGACTGAAGAGAAAGGAAGGGGTATGGGAATGCTAATGGGTATGGGATTTCCTTTTGGGGTGACAAAAATATTTTGGAACTAGATAGAGGTGATGGTTGTACAACATATTGAATGCACTAAATGCCACTGAGTTGTTCACTTTAAAATAATTAATCTTTCCCAGACAAAGCCAGTCTGAAAAGAATGGAAGAAGTCCCTACTTCTTCGAATGTGGGGACATCAACTCAAGGCAACAAGAAACGTAAAAAACCAAAGAGACATAACACCACTGAAAGAACACAATAACCTCCTGAGAATACCCAAAGAAATGGAGAAATGGAAATATATGAATTACCTGACAAAAAACTAAAAACAATTGTTTTAAGGAGGCTCAGTGAACTTTGAGAAAATACAGAGAAACAATTCAATGCAATCAGGAAAACTATAAATAACTAGAATGATTAACTTTATAGTATGTAAATTTCATGTCAACAAAAAATGAAAAACATGAGATGTGAGAAGAGATTAGTGCTAACCAATCTTTGCTAACAACCACTTCCGTGCCAATGTTGCCAGGTTCTAAATGCTTTCTGAATCTAAATCCACAGCACTGGGTTCAGAGAGAACATACAGTTCACTGGGAATGATAACCTTGCCCATATCTACCTGGAGGCTGAAAGCCTCCTCATCCAGCCTCTACAGGCCTCAACAAATGTTCTCATGAGAAAGATGTCATCTTGCACATGCTCTCTTGTGGGGAAATGGCAACATCAAGGCAAATAGGCATTCATGTGGGAAGTCCTAAAATTCTCTGGCCTGAATTACTTCTCTATGTGTGTGCACACGTATCAATCAAGGAAAGAGAGGAGAGTCCTGAGTATATGAATAGGCAAAGTCCACTCTGAGCAAGGACCCAACAAGCAAGGTCAACTCAGGAGCAGAGCCAGAATCAAGATGTTTTGGTGGAACAAAGTGAAAGCCCCAAACTTGTTCTTGCCAGATGTTGACTCTCTGGCATATGGGCATGGACCACAAAGCCATCACCCAAAGATGGGGTGAAGGGCAAATGACTGCAAGCCTTTGCAAACAGTGCAATTTATTCATTCACTCATTCATGCAATCAGTGTTAACTGAGCACCTATTACATGCTGGTGGGTGCTCAGTTAACACTGACTGCATGGTGGGAAAACTTAATGAACAAAGAATCCAGTTAATGCCCTTGTAGAATTTATATTCTAGAGACACACAGATAATGACTAAAGTTGTGGCAAGCGGGCAGGGGAAGACGTAGAAAGTGCCATAATCAATGTCAAGAACCCCCGACCTTGCCAGTGAACCAGGGAAGGCTTCCTGGAGGAAGTAATGTTAACTAGGAAAATAATGGAAAGAAAGAGCACCCCAGGAAGAGACAACAGTGTGTGCCAAGCCCCAGGTAAAAGGCAGCACAGTGAGTCTGAGGGAGGGAAACCATCCGTGTCCAGAGAGTAAGGACCAATTCCGGTGATGACAGCAATAGGTAATATTGCTAAATGTTCACTACCTGCCATGCACAGCACTCAGCCCCTGACCTCCGTGCAATCTTTCAACCCTCATGGCAGTCTTTGAGGTGGGCCCTACAGTCATTTCCATTTTCCAGGTGAGGCTGCTGAAGCACAGAGAGATTCACGAACGTGCCCCAAGTTCCTCACTAGGGAGTGTGGGGCAGGAACGTACCCAGTGAGCTTCAGACCCGGTGCTCAAGTGGCACCTGCTTACACAGGGGACTTGGACAAGGGCCAGGCCACAGAGTCTTGAAAGTCACGGCAGCAGGAACTTTGCCTTTTGTCTTAAGACCATAGAGAAGTTACTAAGGTGGTGCCACGGGCAGGGATGCATTGCAAAAGGAACATTGTCAGGGAGAATGAGAGACCAGGCAGCAAGACCAGTAAGATGGGGTCACTGGGTGGGAGACAGTGCATCCCAGCACCCTGGTAGATGGGAACCCATGGTGGTTCCAGAAAGTGATCACCCCACGTAAAACTTCTTCCCAGAAGCACTGTTTCCTAGCCATCGTGTTGATCTTAATCTCTCCCCAAAGAGCAGGGATTACTGCGTCACTCCACGGGCGGTTCCAGGGCAGTGCTACCCAACCTTGGCTGCTGGTCAAAATCACCTGGGGAGCTTTAAAAATAGGAGTGCTGGGCCCCACCCAAGAGAGGACAATGTAATGGGTCTTGGGTGGGACTCAGGCACTGGCATTTTTAAGAGCTCCCCAAATGATGCCAGTGGGCAACCAGGAGCCAGAGAAGTCAGGGTTTCCAGCCACGCCTCGTTTTTGTTGGGCAGCCTCAGAGGCTCTTCCGGACTAGAGGACGACTCTTCCCTCAAACCAAAGGAATTCGAGGGCCCAGAAAGGAGGTCCACGGCCTGCACAGACGTGGTGAGAGTTTGGCATGGGCCATTCTGGAAATTCTTTTTATCCTCCCCGTTCCCCCATCATTTTCTCAAGGCAAAAATAAATACCAACATCCCCGCTTGTGTCAAAGTGATGGGTGTGTACGCCCTCTGCGTGAAAAGTTATGCCCTGAAGCCGAGTCAGACAACCAAACAAAACCTCGCTGTCAGTGAGTGGATGTGTCCAATATTTCAAGCAAAACTGTTTAAAGCTATTTTGTAATGTGACGCTAAGTGGATAATGGAAGGCTATGGTGAGGCCCAGGGGATGAATGCATTTTTGTTTGTAGTTTGAAAATCAACAGCAGACTTGAAAATCCGATGTGCACTCATGCACGAGACAATCCATGTCATTGAAGTCAGGCCGGTCCACAGCCTTGTGAGGGAGGCCAGCAGCCCCGGGAGCAGGACAGACCCTTCGGCTGCAGCAGGCCCACTCCCGCTTTAGGAAGAGTAGTTGGCCTTCACCACCAATCCTTGCAAACAACCAACTCCACGCCAATGCTGCATGGAGCTAAGCACTTTCTGAATCTACATCTGTGCCATGGAGGCACTGAGTTCAGAGAGAACATTCAGTTCACCGGGAATGAAGGTCTTGCCCGTATCTACCTGGAGGCTGGGAGCCTCCTCGCCCAGCCTCTATGGGCCTCAACAAATGTTGTAAGACATCATCTCATGTGTGCTGTCTGATGGGGAAATGGCAACATCAAGGCAAACACGCATTCATGTGGGAAGTTCTCAAATTCTCCGGCCTGAATTGTTGATTCTTCCAAGTTGAGGGGGCCCTACCCTGGGTCCACACCTGCCTTTTAGTGGCTGCATAAGTCCACTGGGGTTGGGTGTGGAATTCCACGTGGAGGTCAACTTTCTGCGAGGAATTCCCATTGGCTTTCTCGGATTCTCCCAGAAACCCTTCAGCCCAAAAGCTGGAGGCTGACCCACCCTCCCAATCCGGCCCACCCAGTCTGTCCAGCTTCCAGAAGCTCCCAAGTCATTGTGCTCTTTTGGCTTTTAAACATATATTCTTATTATAGAAGTGAGGCATTCTCCTTACAGAAAGGGGAGAAAGTCAAGGTAACACCATGACATCTAGCCTTCCAGACCTCTGATGCTAAAACTCAATTATGACGGTGCTGCCTCCAGCTCCACGACTCTCAGCATCCCGGGAAAAAGCACAGATTCCTAAGTCCTCTCTGAAGTCTGCACTTGGCCCGAACGGCAATGGAAGCAGGAAACCGTTACTGAGCCACTACGACAATCCAGCATTATCTCAGTAGATGCTAATACGATCATATTTCACAGACGAGGAAACTGAGCTTCAGGGAATTAAGTCACTTTGCCCGTCATGCCCAGCCTCAATCTACATTTTCTTGGTCACCCCTGCCTCTCCCTGCCAGGTCCTCTCATGCCCTGAGCTTTTTGGACACACTCTTTTTCGCTTGGCGTGGACGTAGTTCCAACATTTTCCTTCTGCAGCACTTACTCTTCAGGGCACTTTTCAGAGTCCAGAGCAAATGCCACCTCTTGGGTTATATCTCCCTGGTTACCGCCAGGCCATTCCTCATAACTGGACTGGGGGACGTGTGCTTGATCTTTAACTCACCTGGGCACTGTTTCTGCTCTGTAGACTGTCCTTCCAGAGTGTGGGGCATGGCCCAGGTCCACACTCCTCACCCAGCACTGGGAATCTAATTGCTGCTCAATAAAAATCCCATGATAACCAACTGAGTGTTTCCAAATCGGCTCTCTGATATCATCTAGATATGACCTCTCACCTGCCCATAAAACGAAATGAAGCCCATAGGACAAAATCTGACTATGAATTCATTCTCATTCTGCATCCAGCCTTCTGAGTAATAATAATAGCCCATATTTACGGACTCTTGTTTTGGCCGGGTGTCCCCCAAAGCGAACCTAGAGAAAAGGGGTTTGGGCACAAGTGAATTACTTTGGAGGTAAATTTAGAAAGTACCAGGAGGGGAGATGAGGCGCAGAGCTGAGAAAGCCAACCATGAATGGGTGGTACAGGGGTGACTGGACTCTAGGCTGTTGGGACCCTCTGTGGAGGCCTGTGGAAGATGCCTCAGAATTATCTTCCCCAGAAACACACACAGGGGTGTTTTCCACCTATTCCATCCCTCCTCGGGGGGCTGCTCTGAGGACATTGATTCCCTGCACAACCCAAGGATGCTCTTTCAGCCTAGAAAGTTCTCTGGTGGAGAGAGGCAAGTGTTGAAAGAAGGAAGCTGTGAGTGGTCTCAGGAATGATCCACCAAAGTGTAGCGGCCTCTGGGGGGCTGAGGGGGAATCTGGCCACTCTACGTTTGCCACAAGTGTTTTTGTCTGTGCCAGGAACACTGCCGGGGACTTTGCACTCATCTCCTGTTCTGATTTCACCTTAACCCTCCCAAGAGGCGGTGTCTATTGCCCACCAGTCTTATCACCATTTTAAATATGAGAAACTGAGATTCGGGGAAGCGAAGGAGTGTGCCGGTGGTCATTCTGAGCAGCTGGAAAGTGAGACCTTGAAACCCATTTATCCGTCTGATTCCGAATCTCAGACCCTAACGGCGGTGTGGGGGCCTCCAGAAAAGCAAGTCCGAGGAAAGGGTCTGGATGCCACCCCGTGGGGGCCATGTCGGGAAGGTGGTAGCAGCAGAGGAAAAGCTGAGTCACTGCACCTGAAATTCTGCTGATCTGACCCATCCGCACACTTTTAGGAAAAACAAGCCACTCTCTTTGATCAGTGCCCAGGGCCATGATGGGCTCAGGTTCAAAAACAACACGTCCCTAAAGTGTGGAAGCCCTCTGGGTTCTGGGAAAGTGGGAGAACGGATTTGTTCTTCCTGAAGTTTATTCAAGGTTTCCTCCTCACTGGGTTGCCCAAGCCTCCTTGGGAGAGGCAGCGTGGCAGCAGACCCCTCAACCACACCAACCCCGCAGGGCTCAGGGCAAGGATGGATGGCGCCAGCCCTGTCAGCACATGGCGGGATGCCGACCTTCCAGGAGAGACCTTGAGGAGGGGCAGAGTCCAGAGGAAGGCCTCAGTTTCCCTGCAGGTGCACCTTTTGGGTGGCCAGGGGCCGGGGCCTGTTCTAACCATACGAGTGTGCTTCCCAGCTTCCAGCAGCACCAGTGCTGTGAGATACCCAATCAAACCAGTACAGCCAAGCTTAGGACATACCCTCATTACCACAGTACATGTCAGCATTGTATTTAGCCATGAAAAGAAAGAGCGAGCTATGGGATGCTTCGATAGTCACTTAAACTCTTCAAATTTTTAAATACTCTCTGAAATTCTTCCTAGATCTTTTTATCACAAACTTGTGCAGCCAAAGTTTCACATCGATAGTGACTTCAAGATTTTGAAGAGGGACCTTCATGTGTCGGCCAAGAATTGCACACAGCTATTTCCAGCGTAAAACCTGATTTTCTTTGAAAAAAAAAAAGCTATGCCTGCAGAGGTGGTGGGTAAAAGGAGTGACTTCTAATGAGCATGGTTTTTTGGGGGTGATGATGAAAATGTTCTAAAATTGATTGTTGTGATAGTTGCATAAATCTGTGAGTACACTTAAAACCACTGAATTGTACACTTTCCACGGCTGAATTGTATGGTAGATTAACTACATCTCAGTAAGACTGTTACGAAAAAGAAAGTTACGTTCACAGAAGTATGCTAAAGCTTCTCATTAAAATTTTTGAAATGATTTACTTGGACAATTCATGCCTATTCAAATGTAAAGTCATTTATTATTCATTTCATGTAAATGAAAATAGAATTAGCATCCTATTTTCCCGTAATTATTTTATAGAAAGCAAACATAGGGATGTCCAAATCCTCCGCTTACCCCACCATGCCTGCAGATACGGTTATCATGTATGCGTCACCCTGCAGGAATGGTGGGAATGTCCTGAAATAAAGTCCTTTGGTCCTCACTACAGGACAGTCAAGGAGATGGAAAGATCAGATGACACTGAAAATATTCACAGCCAGCCTGGCTGGGGCCTGGGCAGTCAGCACAAACACCCCTAGAGGCACTGGGCCCCGGCAGGTGCCCTCAGGTGAGTTAGGGCTACAGGTTAAACTGCTCAGGTTGGGGAAGCAAACTCCTCCCTCACCTGACCCATCTCCCCAGACAGGCTGCTGCCTCCAGCCGCTTCCCTGTCTCTCCCTCTCCTGCTCCAAGGAGGGATTTGTTTAACTTTTAACTTAGGCTCAGGGGTACATGTGCATGTTTGTTATATCGGTAAACTGCAGGTCACAGGGGTTTGGTGAACACATTGTTTCATCACCCAGATGATGAACAGAGCAACCAATAGATACTTTTTGGATCCTCATCCCCTTCCCCCACCCGCCCCGCACCTTCAGGTGGGGGTCTGGAGCCCAGCTCACCTGCCGTACCTGGGAAGGCTTTGCAGGGCCCTGCCCGGTCTCGCCATGTCCATCCTGCTGTGAGCAGCTGGGCTCCTGGCTTCTCCCACCGTGTCCCCACAGGCTGATGCTGTCGGTGGTGTGTGCACCCTCCTGCTCCACCTGTTGGTCCAGACCAACCCCGTGTTCCCTCCTGTTGTCCTTGGCCACCTCAGGATAAGGGAAGGGGCCAGGGGATTCTCTGCACCGTCACTCGGTCACTCCGCGGACCCCGCCATCCAACACCCTCTGGCCTCCCAGAACTGCTCTGCTGGCCAGCGTGGCCAACGGGTGCTCCAAGGCCCAGGCTCAGAATCACCGTCTTTGTCCTCAAGAGGATGGCGCAGGGTGAACACGTTCCCTTGAACATTTTCTTTGAAGACAACTTATTGACAAGTGGACAGAGAGGCAGGTCCCCAGCCATGGGAGGAACTCTGGGGTCCACCAGGCCCGACCTGTCCTCTGCCTGCCACTTATGGACCCCTTCAATGAGCCAGGCACGAAGCTAACTAGCCACAGGTTTCTCTCATCTCTTCACAGCTGCTCTAGGAGCGGGGCTTGTTATCCTCATATGAGGAAACCGAGGCACATGGGGGAGAACTAGCTCACAGATCCAACTCCTGAGTGGTGGAGGCAGGCTAAGAACCCACTGCCTGCTGTTAACCTGTCCTGAGCGTCCCGAACCAGGTCCCTCATTGTACACTTGCACATGTACACGGCACCCAGAGACACATCGTCACGGGTGACCCCACCTGCACAAAGGTCAGTGCGCAGGGCTCGGATGGCAGAGATGGCTGCAAAGCCACAGCCCCTCCACCCACCTTCTCGCCCTGCAACTGTGATGAGTTGCTGCACTCTGTGTCTCAGTTTCCTCATCTGTACCCTGAAGATATTAGTACCTGCTGTGCCATATTGTGTTACAAAAATAAGCTTATGTGTGAAAAATATTATGTATTTTTAAAACTTAGATTGTGTGTATAATACCATGACCTGATGCTATGACAGCTACTATTATTAATGCCATTGTTGCCCCTGCCCTGCCACTAGATAAAGTCCTTGTGGCCGGGCCAGGAAGGATGCGGGGGAGCCCAGGAGCTCTGAAGCTCCTGCCCTTCACAGTAATGGAGCCCACTCAGCCACACCTGCTCCTGCTCCCGCTCCCCGAGCTTCCACAGATGAATCCTGCCAGGAAAGGCTCTGCCCTGAGCACCTCCACCCCCACCAACGTGACACATCTTCATGACATCAGTCCTTCTAGGAGTTTCTGCATGTGCACCCAGGTGTACTTACGTACCCAGCCATCTCTATCACCTGTATTCATGCGTTATTCTCTGAACTAAATTCTGAGACCAGCATTGGAAGGCAGTGAGCATATGCGGGTGAAAGAAAGAGGCTGGCCTAGGAAATGTCCATTAATTCCCAATGGAATCCTCTCCTTGAGCCCCCTAGGACTGACCATTCAGTGCTATCACCTGGAGGAAGAGGTGTGGAGGGAAGATGCCACCTTCTCCAGAAACACGTGGCATGGACAAGCTCTCTCAGTGCTGGGTAGTTTCACGCACATCGCGTGTGTTCTAACTCAATCTCCCGAAAGGTTTACCTCAAAGGATGGAACCCAAAGATAGTTATTTCCATTTTCATCTCCATTTTACAGATGGGGAAACTGACAGCAGTGGGGGAGACACTTTCCAAAGGTCAAGACAGTGGAGGGGGGCAAAGCCAGCATGGAGAACCCGCAGGCCGCGCGGAGGCCCCGCGTTGAGCCGTGACATCACACTGCCTCTCTGGCTTTTCTTTGCCAAAAGAAAGAATCCCAGGACCCAGAGCGGACCTTGGACTCCAAGCAATTTCCTCCTCTCTATTCTCAGACCACTTGGAGATGGGGAAACTGAGGCACGAGGTGCTTAAGGGAAGTTTCTGAATCTACAAGGCAATCAGAGACCTTCTTTAACCAGCTACACCAAGCTCCTGCCCTTTGGTTCGACAACCTCTCTGATTCTCTTAGAAACACGGCAGGAAAAAAAGTTCACGCAAGAAAGCGAGCCCAATTTTTTACTTTTTTGTGAGGAGAAGGACTTCATATAGGACGTTGCATGGTGAGCGCACGCACCATAGACGCACATGCACACCCTCTCCCCATCCAGCGAGGCAAGCGGCCAGCTCTAATGATAATATATTTCCTGAGAACTTTCCACTCGCTCTGAAGCACTTCTAATTGTGTCTGGAGCCTTTCCTTCCTACCCCACAGGACGAGCTGGGATATGCCGCTCAGGAGTTTTCTCTCTTGCACTGGCCCGGAGCTGTGCCAGGAGCCTTGGAGACGAGTTGAGGGGGATTCCCGGCTCCCCACATCCCGCCATCTCCCTGGGCTGCATTTTCTCACCTGCAAAATGGGGAGACAGCAACACCTGCCTCCACGTGCAGGTGTTTCTGGAAGGATTCAGTGGATGGCGACTGCGGGTCATCCAGCTGCCATTGGTCAATGAGTCCCAGCTGTTCTCATGGTGATTCTGAAAGGGGTAGACAAGAGGCAAATTTGTTCATTTCTTCTTTGTTGTGAAGCCACGATTATCTTTTAAGGCTCTCTCAGGATTAACAGCAACTACCTTCTCTTTCCTGAAGCCAAATACTTCTTCAAGAACACGTGGGGGTCTGGGCCAGCATGTCCCCAGCTGGTTTCACAACTCACCAGGTGTCCCCAACCACCTCCTGGAGTTTCATGAACTAAGCCCACTTTAACCTACACACATTGTGATATCCTATTCTATTACATAAAATGTTTGCAGTGCATAATATTTACATGTTATACAATATACATACCTAATATGTAATATGCTAGATATTATATAACGTTTATAATATATGATATAACATAAGAAGGTGAATATTATATAACGTTTATAATATATGATATACACAGAAAGAACTTCAGGGAAAGGAGACCCCCTTGGCCTTGTGCTCAAGCCTTGGGCCAGTCCTCAGAGGCTGTGAGTTATCATCTAGCCCTACCACTTAAACCGTGCCTCACCAAGCCTCAGTTTCCAGATCTGTCACATGGGAAACAAGGCCCTCATCATCACATATTGCAGATTCAATGGGCATAGTCACCGCACCAGTGGTACGTCCGGAGAGCACACACAGTGGAAGGCATTGTTTGCCCTGGCTCATCTAAGTCCTTGGTAACTCCAGGAAGGAGGTATTCTATCAGTCCTTGATGTACAAGTGGGGAACCAAGGCTGGGAGAGGTGGAATCTCCTATCCAAAGTCATGGGAGAGAAGGTTCTGAATCTTGAGTCCCCAAAGCCCATGTCCCCTATGTCTGTGTGCACTGCCTTACAAAGTCAGGGGCTGTAAGGCTCTTTATCTGACCTTCCAGTCCAGCAAGAGTCAACTCGCAACACTCAGCCATGCTGCTGTGTCTTTTCCTCCCCATCCACTTCCACCGTCCACCTGAACTGATTTCCCAGCCACACTCTGAAAAGGAGTAGATGTGGGTTACAAGGTACCTTCCATCATTCCAGAGATCAGTTCTGATCATTCCCCGGGCCTCCCAAGAGGAATGTCTGTGCTCTCTGCTCTCATGTCTGACTGGTCCTCAGAATCTAGCAGCCCTTGTAGCTTAGAATAAACCGTGAAAGACTCTGCTCTTTAGCAAATCTTATTTCACTGCACTAGAACCATAAGTCCCATGACCCAGTCCCCTTCACCTTAGTGGCCACAGTATCCCCAGGGTCCAGCACTGTGCCTGGCATGAGGCCAGGAGGTACTAAACATATATGCAGGCTTCGGCACCAGACAGACCTGCAGTAACTGTGCCTGACCACTTACTAATGGTGTGGCCCAGGCAGGTTACTTCACTCCTTCAAGCCTCAGTTTTTTTCATCTGTAAAATGAGGACAATTTTACAGCATAGCATCTGGCTTACTGGGTGTCTGACAGTGTTAAATAGAATGTATAGGGGACTTAGCACAGTACTCAATGAATGATAGCTATCATCATCACCATAACCATGACAATCATCACCATCATGATCCCCAACACCATCACCATCACACATCATCAGCATCACCATCACCATCATCAACATCATCATTATCATCATCACCACCATAATCACCATCACTATCATCATCATGATCATCAGCACCACCACCACCATCATCAACATCATCATCATCACCACCATAATCACCATCATCATCACCACTATCATCACTGTCAACATCACCATCATCACCACCACCATCATTACCATCACCATCATTATCACCATCACCATCATTACCATCACCATCATTATCACCATCACCATCATTACTATCACCATCATCACCATGACTACCAGCATCGCCATCATCACCATCACCATCACATCATCACCATCAACATCATCATCATCACCATCTTCACCATCATCATCACAATCATCACCATCATCACCATCATCATCACCACGACCATCATCACTATCAACATCACCATCATCATCACCACGACCATCATCACTATCAACATCACCATCATCATCACCACCATCACTACCATCACCATCACTACCATCACCATCATTATCATCACCACTTTCTCTGTAGACACTTTGGTGAGACTTACCCTCATGTCAGCCACCAAGGACTCCGTTTAGAGCTAGTCGAGAAGCAACCCTAAAGACTTTTGTAACACAAGTCTCCTCAGCATCAGCAGTCTGTTTGGCTTAGCTGGCTCACTCCAGTAATAGCATGGCAAAGGCAGGAAGGCCCAGAGCACGCCCACTGTGCTCTGATCCCTGGGGGTCCTGGCACATAATGTGGAGCAGGTGGGTGGATTTCAGCAACACTACCCTCCCCCATCTCTACAAAGGAGATTCCCAGCTTGACGGTCCAGTCAGGGTGTGGTGAGAATGACTCAGTCTGTGGCCTTCTTTTAGATCCTCCTCAGGAAGTGAAGAAGTCACTTTGGAGGCTCTCACTCACAAATAGAACATTTTCTTCCCACTCGTGAGATCAGTGTGTACTCAACCAGGATGAGAAGCCATGCCAACAGGTTGTGCCAGGGTGTCAGGAACGTTTAGATTCCTGAATGAGGAAACGAGAAGCAGGGATATGCACACATTTCCAAAGACCCATGGCCGTTGCTGAATGTCTCCATTGCGGTAACAGCTAACAGTTTTCTAATCCCCGAAGAATGTATGTGACGGAGGAGATCCCCTCAACTCACTTCCTTCCCCGCAGAAGCCACCTTCAGCATGGAGCTTATGTCATTCTTGGCTGATGATGTGGCAAGCTTTTATGAGTGATTCCTTCCCAAGAAAATGGTTGTTATACCGGTTTCTTTGACGAGGGCCCCAGGCCAGCTGTGCCAACTGCCATGCTGAGAGTTGAACAACATTTGCTGGTGTACTCAGACCTTGATCTGATCTCTGGTTGACCCGTTTTCTGACATATGTGATGGCTGATGTTTCTTGAGGGTATGATCTGGACCAAGGCCTTGGGTGATGGCTTCATAGGTGGTATTAGGTTTGCTCTCCTTAACAACCTGATAACTTAACATTTTTCAATATCCCATTTGTGGATGAGAAACCAAGGCCAAGAAAGGTCATATAATTTATATGAAGTAATTTCAGCTAAAAAGTAGGAAGGTAGGATTCAGGGCCAGGAAATCTCTTCCCCAGACCCCTATCATTAACCTCCATGATATTTGGTCTCTGCTGGTCACTGGGCTGCCACTTCCACCCCTCCCCTGCTTTGTATCACGGGGAACTACATTTTCCAGGTTCCTGTGTGCTCTGACTTCTGGGCAGGTTCAGCCAGTGGGAGGCACTGGTGGAGGACTTCTGAGAAAAGTATTTCTCCTTTCTCTCTCTCTCTCTCTCTATCTCTCCACCACCTCCCCCGCCCCACCATCTCCCTCTCTCTCTCTACCTCCTTCTGGCTCTAGCTCCCATAGGAATGCCCTTCCCTCCATGGTCCCTATTCCCACTGGACAGGTTGTCAAGGGTCCAGCTTTCACCAGGTGACCCTAGCTCCTGGGTTCCATCACACCATCTCCTCCTTTGTCACTCCAGCTCCAGGAGTGACTTTCTGCTGTGGCTGATCCCTGAGGCGCCTCACCACCTGCAGCTTGGCAGCTCCCCTGGGTCCTCACCTGTAAAACCAGCCCCCTATATTAAATCCCTCCATGTAAAATACCTGGTGTGACTTCTGTTTGCAGAGTGGACATGAGCTGATAGATCCTTAGCCTTGGTGGCAGTTGTGAGGAGGGGGAGTGGTAGGGAATGGGGAAATACGGTGAGTGCGAACTCTGTCTCCCTGTCATCACACCCCGTGCCTAACAGACATGATCTCATCTCACTCTCACAATCAAACTTTTAAAGCAGGTAATGTCATTAGCACCATTTTACAGAGGAGGACCCTCCAGCTTTGTTAGGGTAAATAACTTGCTCATCTAAAAGAGAACAGAGACAGGAGTCAGCCCTTGTTCTGCCGGAGTGCCAAAGGGGAACTCTGGCCCCATCCCCACTGCTGCCCCCACTCCCCGCCTGCCCAGCTCCCACTCCCCGGCCTGCCCAGCTCCCACTCCCCAGCCTGCCCAGCTCCCACTCCCCGCCCTGCCCAGCTCCCACTCCCCGCCTGCCCAGCTCCCACTCCCCGCCCTGCCCAGCTCCCACTCCCCGCCTGCCCAGCTCCCACTTGCTGCACACAGGAGGCCACTGCTTGATGTAACCTCCTGCCCCTGACAGGGGCCAGCCCCGTGTGGGCCTGTGGAAAGCCCCACTTCATGCTGCCTTCTACCCCTTAGGATTCTGACCTAAGCTCCTGGGCCTCTTGTGGCCACAGGGCATGGCCTGAGCCAGACGCCCTCAGCTGAGAGTGGCTGTGGCAGGCCCAGATTTACGGCTTTGTTATTCCTGTGTTTTGGAGTTTTTACAGCCCCACGCTCCCTCGAGAACCCTGTGCTTTCTCTAGGACATATCAGTCAGACGGCGGAGGAAATATCCCAAATGCTGGGAACATCCTGTGTCACGGTGTCTCCCAGGCCCAGGTACCCACGACCTTTTGTTTGCAGCCCGAGGAGGAGACTGATAAAGAGCAGGGGCTCGGGGGGGCGGTAGTGGGGAGGCCGGCAGGGGCTGGGGAGGCCACGGGGGAGGCCGGCAGGGGCTGGGGGGGGGCAGGGGGGAGGCCCACAGGGGCGGGGGGGGCAGGGGGGAGGCCGGCGGCCCCTCGGGTGCCCTGGTTTGTTCTGGTTTGTTCTCCAAGGCGACACATGTCCCCAGCTTCCTGACCAAAATAGTCCCCGCCATGGGCCTCTGATGCGGAGCCAGTGCTCACGCTGCAGTGAGCGCCTCTTCATCCGCCTCCCGTCCATTTGGGGCAGATACCTGACTCTGCAAGGAACCCCTGCACTGGCCAGTGGGGTCCAGCCGCGTTTTGCCTGCATGGGATACAAGGCCCTATTGTCCTGTGCCACCCCTCCCCCATGCCCACTGCCTCTCCCAGAATCCTCCAGGCTGCGGCTCCTGTGTGAGATCAGGCCCCAGTCCTGAGGGGACTGGATGGGTCGGGATGGGGAAAGGACCTGGATATCAGGAGCAAAAAAAAAAAAAAAAAAAAAAAATATAGCAGTGGCCAGTAGGAGAGAGTTCGCGCCTATTTAAAAACACACATATATTCATAAAATAAATAATAACCCAAACCTATAAAGGTCTGGAATAGGCCAGTTGCAGTGGCTCCCGCCTGTAATCCCAGCACTTTCGGAGGCCAAGGTGGGTGGATCACCTGAGGTCAGGAGTTCGAGACCAGCCTGACCAACATGGAGAAACCCCATCTCTACTGAAGATACAAATAATTAGCCGGGTGTGGTGGCTCATGCCTGTAATCCCAGCTACTCAGGAGTCTGAGGCAGGAGAATCGCTTGAACCCAGGAGGCGGAGGTTGCGGTGAGCCGAGATCTCGCCATTGTACTCCAGCCTGGGCGACAAGAGCAAAACTCCGTCTCAAAAAATAAAAAAGGTCTAGAATGATACATACTAAATTGTTGAGGGTGGTCTTTTCTGATCAATGAGATCAGCTTTTCTTCTTCCGGTCATTCCATAGTATCCAAAAAAGTTTTTAACAATCATCTATCACTTTTTTGTAAGAAAAAAATATAAAGTTGCTTGAACTTGAAACGTGTAGCTCAAGCCAATGAAGCCAGGAGCAAAAAAAAGATATTAAGGAGAAGTAGGTGCATAAACTCTGCCTATCGTGTCCCTTGACGGTTGGTGTGACACCAGTTCTCGATTCTTTCTCGTCCTACTCGGAGGGAGGAGTGGCTCTTATGTAGCCCCTGGTGATGTGCTGCCCTTTGCAGTCACAACACTTGTGAAGGAGACAGGGATCAGAGGACCCAGGAAGGTGCCAGGGGCCCCACGGCTGGGAGAGGCAGAGACGAGACCCAGGTCAGCGCAGCACCCACAGGAAGGGCAGAGGCAGGTGCTCTCAGGACGCCCCAGCACCAGGCCTCCTGGGAAGGGGGCAGCCCCGAGTCCAGGTGCTCACCCTCACCAGTTCTGTGATCACATGCTTGGCCCCATGGTGGGCCACGGATGGACAGGGGCAGAGGCACCAGTGCCCCCAGTTTAGCCCCTGGCCACCAAAGGAAAGGGCACCAGCAGTTGCCTCTGAAACATGGCCCTGGTGTCCTACCCTGAGAAACAAATGTGCCCTGACCCCCAGCTCACCCCCGTCTCCCCTCTGACCCACCCCAAATCCAGGCCCTGAGTCCTCTACCCAGGCAGCTGCGAGGTAGGGCATGTGCTTTCAAGTACAGCTTTCCCCCGGTTTGGGCTGCTGCTAAAAATACACCATTATTGACAGGCGACATGTGGAGAGCTCTTTCTGGTGTTGGGAAAACACAGTGGAGCCATTCATAACGCTGGTGTTAAGGGGCAGAAGAAATGCCCCCTTGGTGACAGACGTCCCCATGTCCAGGCTCCAGTGCAACCTGGGACTCTGAGCCGGCACATGACATCCGTGAGGATGAGCTCCGTGCAAGCCAGGCCTTCCCCTGCACAGAACTCTCCCCTGGAGCAGCCACAGCAGAGCACCTAGAACGTGTGGCCGTAACAGCAAGTGGCTTTCCGGATCCCGGATCTCCTCCACCTGCTTCATCTGATTTGAATCACCCAGCAGCACTGTACACAGGGGATTACACGCCATTCCCATTTCAGAGAGTGAAACTGAAGCAATGCTTTTCTGTAGCTCAGAGGCTTTGCAAATGCTATTCCTCTTGCTCAATGTGATCGTCATAAAGTGGGCCAGAGTGAAGCACGGAAAGCACTTAGAAGCCCCGAGCCACCGTTTAAGAAGCCTGGATGCCCTGAAGCCACCAATGGGAGAGAGAAGCCTGAGATGCCCTGGCACCCACAGCCCAGCCATTTGAGTCATTCCAGCCCAGATGCCTGGAGAAAAAGGCTTTGAGATGAGCCCAGGCCCAGCCGCCATCTCATGCAGCTGGTGAGAGATCCTGACCAAGACCCACAATGCTGACCTCAGGCAAGACCTGGACTGGGGAGTTTGGGGGTATTTTGTTATATAGCAATAGCTGAGCACCTCCTTGGGCTCTAGGACCCTTGAGGAGAGGGTGAGCAAAGCTGACAAATTGCTGTAAAGAGACCACGCCCCAGCTGAGCCGCCCTCAGCAAGAACCTTGTGGGGACTATGACTTCCGGTTTCAGCAGCATTTCAGGAAACGCCGGTGACAAGGCTTTGGGAAGGGTGATGACAACGAGGGCAGGGATGCTTGACTCTCCAGACAGTGACAATTCAGGCAGGAAACAGCAGCCTACTTTGCTACAGGGATCCATGAAAGTGTCCGAGGAGCAGAGGAGGCCATGGCTGAGGGCACAGTGGACACCGGGGGGTTCACGTGCATTGTCACTTCTGCTCTCCCACTGCCCTGGGAGTCAGGCATGATTAGAACTCCGTCTCTGAGAGGAGGCTCAGAGATGCAGAATAACTCGTCCAGGACACAGCCGGTAACTCCCGGAGCTTGGATTTGAACGAGGTTCGTCATTCTGCTTTCCTTATGGATAACAAAATGGATAGGAGGAACGTGTGGGGAGAGGCCACACCATTAGACCTCTACACCAAAAGGGTTCAATAGAGCTGTGCAAATTTAACATCCAGACACTCTGTCAAAGATGCCAGGGAAACCCTCCTGGGGGAGTCAGTGATGTGAAGTTAAATGAACATTCGGGCTCTTACCCTCAGAGGGAGGGTCAGCCAGGCCTGGGTTTGACTCCTGCTCTTCTCTCGTCAACTGTACACCTCAGGCAAGTCAGCTTTTGTAATAACGTGTCCTCATCTGGAAAACTGGCACAGTCCACACTCCACATTCCAGAGGTTGGGGGTCCCATCGGACAATATGCATCTACCAAAGCCAGCACGGGATGGAAACTTCCTGAATAGCAGCTGCTTGGACCAACGTGATGATCATGTCATATCATGATCATGTCATGTCACCTGAGGACTGCACTCCCGGGCTCCCCTCCACGGCAGCATGGGAAGCCAGGTATGAAAGTGCTACCTAGGAATACTCGGAAGCTCCCTGGGTGGCCTGGGCTCCACCTGACCTGGCTGTGGTCCCCTTCCCTCCCCTCTGGAGGGACCGAGGGGCTTCCCTAACCAACAGCCCCTTCCTCTTCTTTCTTGGTTTCTCCCCAACCAAGGCCAATGTCAGAAGATCTTCCCAGGACCTGTCAGCCACAGAGCGTGATTGAGAAAAGGGTGTCCGTCTATACGGGGTGCGGAGCCCTGGTCCGAGGATGCCCACCCCTCACCCGTTGCTCTGATAAACAGCCGCATCTGGAGATGAGGGGTGACAGGAAAACCTTCCCTCCACCGTGGTGGGCAGAAGAGCCTTTCCCAGCCAGGAGCAAGGCATCTGGAAACACTCAGAGACCCCATCTCCACTGTAAACACAGACAAGCTAGAATACAGCACATCGATAAGAAAATATGGGATGGGGCATGTCAGTCCCACGCAATCCCAACAGTCAGACACAATAACTTTTTGTTTTTTTATTTGAGACAAGGTTTCACTCTGTCGCTCAGGCTGGAGTGCAGTGGCCAGTGGCACAATCAAAGCTCACTGCAGCCTCAACCTCCTGGGCTCAAGCGATCCTCCTGCCTCAGCCTCCTGAATAGCTGGGACTGCAGGCAGACACCACCACGCCTGGCTAATTTTTTAATTTTTTGTAGAAATGGGGTCCTGCTGTGTTGCCCAGGCTGGTCGTGGACTCCTGGGCTCAAGTGATCCTCCTGCCTCTGCCTTCCAAAGTGCTGGGATCACAGGCATGAGCCACTCCACCTAGCCAACAATTTAACATGTTGGTGTCATGCCAGATGTTTGAGGTGACAAACACCTTTTAAACTTTTATGAAAGCATAATAGACATAGGGAAAAGCACAGGCATCACAGGTGTACAGTTGGATGACTTTTGCCAGGGTAATGTCTGTGTGCTGGTGTACATGCAGTGCTGGTCATGGACCAGGAGGCCAGAGGGGGCATGTTCCATCCACACTCCATTCCACTAACACAGCTTCATTCTCTAGCCCTGTCCTTCCCTCCACCTCCCCTCCTCACCAACTCTTGCTCCTGCCGACACCAGCCCAGTTTTGAGAGCTTCAGGGAGCTCCAACCCACCTCCCATGTGGGGTCAAACCCCCACAAAGAGCTCACAGAACATCTCAGGCCTCTCCCTCAGGCAGTTGTAATTTTCCACTGATGTATGTGTTTGTCTCCCCAGCTGCATGGGGACCCCCCAAGGGCAGGACCACCAGGTCTGCTATGCCCCGCAGTCCCCCGCCCCTGGCCTTGGTTCCAGCTCTAAAACTTGAATTCTCCTTCCAAGAGAGCTACAGCGGCTTTCCTGAGACTCCCAGGGCCTCAGGAACCCACCACCCCACCTCTGAGGTGCCCACAGTCTCCAAGAGAAAACGGGAGCTGCTCCTCAAGCCCAAGCTCCTGATCAAGACTCCACGAAGGCGATGCCGAGCAGGAAGATTTATTAGCCCCTCGGCTCTGCTAAAAGCATTCTGTCAAAGAATTTGAAAAACGCATCTCAGATTCAGTGTTGGGAGACAGCTATTCCCTCCGAGAAGAGGAGGATGTGAAAACCATCAGTCCCTGGTGTGGCTTTCCAGGCCAGCCAGGGGATCAGATCCTGACGGACGGCGCGGCCTCAGAGGCCAGGCGCCGCGTCCTTCTAGAGAGGGGCCCCGCTGGAGCCTGGAAGGAGCGGGAGCTGGGCAGGCTTCGAAGGGGAAGGGGAAGATGGATGGGGCTGGGGGGAGCTGCTGACAGAGCGCCTGGAGGGGAGTGAAGCTGGAAAAGATCCGCGCTGGGACGCAGCCCTCGGAAACCCTGGCGGGCTAAGCCTTGGCTTCACCGGGAGCCTTGGAGAAGAGGAAACAGAAGGCTGTCAGGGAGCAGCTTCCCGGACCACCCATCAGGGAACAGGGAGGACTGCAGTCCTGAAAGCCCAGGCCAGACAGGCAGCGGTCCCAGTCCATTCTGGGTAGGTGGGGGCCTTTGCAATCCAGCTCTGTTCACCCCATCCCCACCCGCTACCCAGCCCCAAATCTGCTGGGGTGGCCACTTGGTGTCCAGAATATGATTTGAAATATGCACATTTGTAAGGAAGTAGTGCAGGACCCTGCCTGCTGTCCCCTGATACCCAGGAGCCCTTCACCCCCCAGGCCTTCAGCCAGGGACTTTTTCCCCAGGTCTTACCTTGGATACCTCATTGTATTTTAGCCCAAAGGTCACTACATCAGACAAAGCCTCCTGGTCACACACTCTAGAGTATGTGGCATCACACCCATGGTCATGCACACACAGGCACATATACACCTATGCACTTACAAACTCAAATACACACACTTACATGCACACATGTGTATACACACAGGTGTACGCCTATGCAGGCACATGCTTGAATGCACACATTTGCACACATGTTTACTCTCTACGATACAGCAAGGGGATTGGAGACCAGACTCCTGAGGCAGACTGACTTTTTTTTTTTTTTTTTTTTTGTGAGACGGAGTCTCGCTCTGTCGCCCAGGCTGGAGTGCAGTGGCGCGATCTCGGCTCACTGCAAGCTCCGCCTCCCGGGTTCACGCCATTCTCCTGCCTCAGCCTCCCGAGTAGCTGGGACTACAGGCGCCCACAACCGCGCCCGGCTAATTTTTTGTATTTTTAGTAGAGACGAGGTTTCACCGTGGTCTCGATCTCCTGACCTTGTGATCCGCCCGCCTCGGCCTCCCAAAGTGCTGGGATTACAGGCGTGAGCCACCGCGCCCGGCCAGACTGACTTATTCAGCTCCTGCCTCTGCCCTGTGACCTTGGGGACATGACTTAACTGCTCTGAGCCTTGGTTTCTTCATAAGTGAAATGGTGGCCTATGACATTGCCCCCTTCCTAAGGCTACTCACAAGGTGGGGCTGTTAGGGGGGTAACACATGTGCAGGACTTAGCCTGACAGAGTTAGGACGCAGAGAGGGAAGTGTCCCCGTCACCACATCACAGCACTCCACAGGATGGGAAGTGATCTTAGCTGCTCACTGGTTCGTTCACCTCTCCTCTGTCTCCCTCCCCAGCCCTTTGTGGAACACAAAGAAGATTGGTAGGATGGACAGTGGATGAACGACATTCTCAGCCTGTCCCCGGGAGCCGGGTCATGCACAGACCTCACACTCCACATGCAAAGTAACAAAGTGAAGCCTCCTTTGTAAGAGGGTGAGGGTGCAACGAGTTCATGCTTGGAAGGAAGCACCAGGCAGGTCCCTGCACACGGTGGACCCCTTAAGCAGGAGCTGAGTTCAGTGTTTCCTCTGCCGCTCACCTCAGCCCTGCAGTGCGGGCTTCCTAAGCCTTTTCTCTAGGCTGCCACTTACTGAACCACACTCTGTGCCAAGCAAGATGCTAAAGGCTTTCTACGCACTTCTTACTGAGCTCTCACAACAATCCTATTGACAGCGGCTCCAACAATCTCCTTTTTGCTAAAGAGTTAACCGAGGCTTAGTGAGATTGGGTGGCATCCTTGGTCCCTAGAGAGCATGTGGTCCTGATTTGAACCCAGCAACGATCCCAGGCTCACCTGGCTCTGACCTCGCTTCTGCACACCACAGTCGTGGAAGCTTTTATTGTACCCCTCATAAGACGGAGAAACTGAGGCTCTGAGAGGGCAAATGGCGTGGCCAAGCCCCCCAGGCCATCCCTGGTGGGAAGCGTGTACTCGACTTGAGTCGTCCTGTCTGAAATATGCGTTCCACTCTTCCCTGCGGGACCCGACGCAGCAGTTCCGGAAGGAGGAATTCTGGCCCCATTTGCCATAGTT
The DNA here is from genome assembly GCF_008728515.1 of Papio anubis. NCBI lineage: Eukaryota > Metazoa > Chordata > Mammalia > Primates > Cercopithecidae > Papio > Papio anubis. The sequence continues at coordinate 3,072,745 of NC_044993.1, read as the reverse complement.
GGAAAGCAGATTCATGTTGCTTTCCCTTTGCCAATTTACTTGCAGCGGGTTGATGAGGAACAACTCCCAGCTTGTCCCAGCCTTCATGGGGAAGGGGCTTCCAGCAACGCCCCCCCAACAAGGTCCTCACAGCACCCCGACACTGTGGGGCTGTCCCGGCACTGAGGCGATTAGTAGAATGATAGCAGCCAGCTGCTCACTCCGTCTGCGAGACAGACCAGGGCTGCTTGAGTGACACCCTTGCAAGTTTCGCCCACGTTCCTCTCCTGGAATCACCGGGGCGGCCAAACCCCAGGAATCTGCCTTCTTGAAGGAATCAAATCCACCATTTCGCTGCCCACGCTCAGCACCCGGAGGGTCTCTTGAAATAAGGTTCATGAGGCGGCCTCTGGATTTGATTACAAGGAAATCTGTTCCCCATCTCAACCCCTCAACTCTCTCTGCCCTCGACTGCAGGAATGTGACGCCGGCTGATTTCTCAGCAACTCCCGCATTTCTTGCAGACATCGGACCTGGAGCCAACTTTCCACCTGGTTTGTGCGATTCATAAATTACAGTGCGATCAAAAGACACGTTCAGAAACTGCTGGAAGTTTCAATGGGTGAGCATATCAGTTTCCCAGGACAACAAACTGCCACACACCGGGGGGCTGACAACAGCAGAAACTTACTCTCTCACATTCTGGAAGCCAGAGGTCCAAAATCCAGACATCGGCCGGGCCGCGCTTCCTGCGCTGGCTCTAAGGGAGGGCCCTTCCTGCCTCTTCCGACTCCTGGTGGCCCCCAGGTATTCCACAGCTTGTGGCTACATCGCTCCAGTCTCTGTCTCCGTCTTCACAAGACCTCTCCCCACTGTATGTCTCTTGTCTGCGTATCTCCTATAAGAACACCTGTCATTGGGTTTACGGCCCAGCCAGGTAATCCAGGGCGATCTCACCTTGAACTCCTTAACGTCACCACCTCTGCACAGGCGAGGTCAGCTTTCCAAATGAGGTCAGCTTCACAGACCCTGGGAATGACTTGGATTTATTTGCTGGAGGGCCATCCCGGACCCTATACAGTGAGTTTCATTCTTCCTTCTGAGGACATGAAGAAAGGTCCCTTGCCTCCTGGCCTGTCTCTGGAGAAGAACTGACCTGGGCAGGGGGCAAGGAGGTGGAGAGGAGCTCCACCCTCAGCTCTGCCACGTCCTTGGGAAGCCTTGATTTCAGTCCCCACCTGCCCTGATCTCAGAGCAGGGACTTCAGCAGGAACCCCACCTGACCAAGCCCCAGTCCTCTCTGAGTTTACATGGCAGAGGAGGAGCTGGGCAGTAAATGAACACAACAAAAGATGGACAGGTAAATATGTCACATGGTGACAAATGCCATGAAGGAAAATGCAGCAGGGTCAGGGATAGACAATGATGGGTCGAGGCCTCCTCCTGGGCTGGGGATGAGAGCAGAAGGAGACCAGGGGCACCAAGCCACTCACTTGGAGCCCAGGCTCAACCAAACCCCAGAGCCCAGGATCAGCCAAACCCTGGGTGCACAGGAGACACTGACGCCATTGGGTCCCAGAGGAGACCGACTTCTAGTCCTCATTCTGCTACTACCCAGCCCCAAGACAGGACAAGTTGCCTCCCTTTTCTAACCCTCAAATTCTCCTCCCTAAAGCAGGATTGGTGTCACAGATGAGTTCGTGTACCTAGAAGGCTCGGCACACACCCCGGGGACCGCCCCCAGCGAATAGTGGTGACTGTCATCTCCAACCCTGAATTCCAATGTCCTCCAAGGTACCTCGTTCCCTCCAGCTCTAGCCTTCTATTCTCTACCCACGACCTGGCTCCTCCATGTCTCCAACCACTGACCAAGGACCCCTGATTATTCCTTCCATGTTCAGCGGCGCTGGGTGGGTGGATGCAGAGGTAGCTGGGCTGATGTTGTGGCTGTGTGACCAGCTGCAAACCAGGAGAGGCTCCCGGAACACCCGCTGCCTTGGTGGGGTGCCGGGCTTTGATAGGCTGCCAGGAGCGATAGCCAGGCCTGTTTGCTTTGCCTTATCGGAGTGTTTTTCACCAGCATTGCCCCATCCCCTCTGTTCCCTCCTGGAGGTTATCAGCCCACATCCGCCGCAGGGGTGAAGCCCATGGTTAACCTTTCCCACGCCTGCCTCTCTGTGCCCAAGACCAAGCCCCTTCCCAACACCAGGTCCTTGCTCTTCTAGAGGGTCTCCCCAGAAAGGGTGAGCTTGGAAAGGAGACTCCCACTCCCTTAGAATCGGCTCTTTCCGAAGGGCTCCAGAACCCATCACTTCCAAGAAAGAGCCTGGGGATGGGGACGCTGGAAGCGAGGTGGGAGGCCTAGATGTTCTCTGCTTCCAAGAGGCCGGCACGTTAAAACCCACTGTGGCATCAGCTTTCTGAGGCTGCCGTAACAAAGAACCACAGGCTTGGGGGCTTCAACAACAGGAACTTATTCTCACATTTCTGCAGGACCCAGGTCCAAGAACAGGGTGTCAGCAGGGCAGGCTCCCCGCGGGCTGTGAGGGGACTCTGTCCCAGGCCTCTCCGGGCGTCGGGTGGGTCGTGGGGCCTCTGGCCTCCTTTGACTTGTAGATGCATGGCCCGATCTCTGCCTCCATCTCTGTGAAGGCTTCTCCCGGGGTGTGTATGCCTCTACCCACGTGCCCTTTGTACGGACACAGCCATATCGGATTAATGACTTCATCTTAACTTGATTACACCTACAAGGATCCTATTTTCAAATAAGGTTACATTCACAGGTACTGGCATTAAGACTTCTATGCCTTTTAAAGGGACACCCATTGAACCCATAACTTTTAAAGACTACATCCAAACCCTGCCCCACCCCAGATCAGCTACAGCAGCGTCTCTAAGGGAAGCCAGGTGGGTCTAGGGTGGATCCAACTGAACCACTGCCCCCACCCAACAGACACAGGGAAACTAAGGCCCCCAAAGTGGACATGAGATGCCTAGTGGCACAAGTGCCTTGGGGCTGAGGACTCCTCCCTCTGGGTTCATGCCGCAACCTCAGCAGCAGGCCAGGGGTGGGGACTGTGCTGGAATCTGCAGGGAGGAGGATGAGGTCCCACCGCCGAGCCCCAGAGCTGACCTTGGTTTACAAGTTTCCTGAGTCAGTGTCTGCATCCGTGTGCTTTCAGCTTCACAACCCAATGGCACATGGGCGGTATCGCCCCGTTCTCTCCAGGTGGAAACTAAGATTCAGAGAGGCAGATGCACTTGCTCAAGGAAGCACAGCTAGCTAGGGGCTGCAGGGCAATGGGAAGGAAGGATTCCAACCCAGGCCCATCCAGTCCCACAGCCTGAACCACTTCCCCAAAGACTGCTGCCCGGGAAACCCAAGCCCACCCGTGCTTCTCTGCCATAAACGGTAAGGAACACACTTAGCAGAATGATTGAAATCCTCCTGTGACCACTTCTAGAATGGCTGGGCTCAGAATGAGGCCATCCCAGCTGCTCCCAGCTCTGCCACTTACCAGCTGTGTGGCCTGGGGCAAGTCACTTTACCGCTCTGTGCCTCAGTTTCCTCATCTGTAAAATAGGCAGGAAAATAGTGCCTACCAGCGAGGGTGCTGGCGGATTAAATGGTGCCTGGGGAAATGTTGGAGATGACCGTTACCTCCAGGGCAGCGTGTGGCTCTGGCAGGGGCTGGGCGCAGCTGTCCCTCAGCTGCTCACCCCTAATTCATGTTTCAGGTGAGGTCCCATCCCCACCCCCACCCCCGCCACGACCACACGACATCTTACTCCCAAGGCTTGTCAGGGCCACTAGTATGGTGATAAATCTCCCGCTGGCCCCTGCCTGCCCTCCCTCTAGCCTCTCCCTGCCCTCCCTCTAGCCTCTCCGCAGAGACCAAGTTGTTATAAATGTGTCCGGTCTCGTGAAACCGAACCCCGCCATGCCCCGTGACGGTGGCGGCATCTCAACCGCCATGGCCTTATCTGATTGGAAAGCAATCCCTGCATTCCCCATCCTGGGGCTCTAGGGGAGGGTCTTGCTGCTGATTCTAATCGGGGCACATCCCCAGGACAGGCAGGGCTCCACAGCGGGGCCAGGTGTGAGCTGCAGCAGGCTACAGGCCCGGCGAAATTGGAGGAAAGAGGTGAGGAGCCACAGCCCACCCCGGCCCCAGCCCGTGCTCGGGACCTGCCGTGCCACATGTTTTGGGCAGTGATGACATTCTTGTCTTGTTCCTTTGTAAGCGGAACTTACTGGCTTATATAACAGAACGGCCGCCCAAGTGTCGTTTGGGAGTTTCAGGTAGGGTTTGCTCCAGAGTTCAAACAATGTCTCCAGAAATGGACTTTCCTGTCTACTCCTGGACGCTGCCACCTGGGTTGGGGCTCCCACATCTGGCCTCGTGTAGCCAGCAGGTGCTGCCAGCTGCCCCTGGCACTGCACAGCTCCCAATGTCAGTGCCGCAGGAAAGAATGAATGTGCTCGTCCCAGCACCCCCAGCCAAAGCCCAGAGACAGCCTGGCATTGGCCTGGCCTGTACCTGTACTCTTGCTTGGCCAGGGGAAAGGCTTTTGCCGGACTTCGATGCTTCTAAAGTATCTGAAATTTTACCAGCCCCAGCATTTTAGGATTCGAAGGGCCCACACGTAAAGTAAATGTGAGCTCAAGGGTTTGGGGTGTTGGAGGAAGAGGAAGACTTTGGGGCACTCAGGAAAGCCAGGGACAGCATCTCTGACTGACTGAGCCTGAATACTGGCCAGGAACCAACTTCAACCCCAAACAGCAAGGACATTAATGACCCAATCCACAGGTGAGGAAACCAGGGGGTGAAGAAGTCATCTGCCCAGCTATAGTGTGCTATCGTGGTCTGAGAGCAGAACCGCCAGAAGCAAAGAACACTCTGGAACTGGAGGTCCAGGGCACGCTGGAGACATGGGCAGAAGCGGCAGGTGTCACGGGCTGTGCGTGTCTCCTGCAGCTGCTCAAACAATGACAACCTGGAAGGCTTAAAGTCACACAAGCTTGCTCCCTCACAGAAAGGCGAAGTCTGGCTGAAGTCTGAAGTCCAAAATGAAGCCTAGAAAGTCTGAAATGAAGGTGTCTGAGGGCCGTGCTCCCTCCAGAGGCTTAGGGGGAGGACCCTTCCTTCCTCTTCCAGCTTCTGCTGGCCCAGGTGTTCCTCGGCTTGTGGCTGCAATGGTCCTGTCTCTGCCTCTGTCTTCACGTGGCCTCCTCCTGGTGTGTCTGGGCCTCACATCTTTCTCTGCCTCTCTTATAAAAGCACTCATGACCGGGCAGTCCAGGATGCTGTCATCTTAAGATCCTTGATTTAATCACATCGGCAAAGACCCTTTACCCGATCAGGTCACATTCACAGGTTTCAAGGATTTGATGTGGATATTTTGAGACAGACCATTTTTCAGCCTACCACACAGGCACACACAGAGTGAAAATAAAAATGCTTTGCAACTGGTGCGGATCACAAAAGTAGCTGCTAGTGCTGAGGACAGAAACTTGCATTAGAGTTTGGCCCTCTGGTGTGTGAACTTTCTGCACAGAAAACTGTATTGAACAAAGGACACCAGGCCGCCATGGTGGAATGCTTCCCACGTGCTGGTTGTCGTCTGCTTCGCGGCTCTTACCTGCTTTCCGAGGTGGACTCTATGCACCCACTTTACGGATGCGGAAACCAAGACTCAGAGAGTTATTCAATTTGCCCAAAGGCAGAGTAGGGATTACGTTAAATGCCATCGGACTCCAGAACCGGCATCCTTCACAGTACATCGTGCTGTTCCTCTTGCTTGAAAACCCATCACCGGAATATGATCCAATACCCATGCCGTGCACCAGGGCACCCAAGCGCTCACGGCCTGGCAGCTCTTGGTTAGCGCTTCTGTGCTTTCACAGATTCACCAAACATTGAAGACATGCTCCGTAGAGCCAGGCATTGTGGCAGTGTGGAGAAGGGGGGCATTTCTCTCTACCCTGGGGGAACCTGGAATCTGATAGTAAAATATGACTGCTGTAACCCATGCAACCCCATAAAAATCTTGCAAAGTCGCCATAAGATTGCTGTGCCAGTGATGAGGACACTGGGGTCCAGAGAAGCCCTCGGCTTGTGAACAGCACAGCCAGGATTGCCAATGTGACTAGATCCAGAGCAAGTCATTCCTCCCCCATACTTTGTTTTCCTTCGATGATTGGTAGCTGTGTTTTGTTTAAAGCGTGCAAATTACAGGAAAAAAACAAAAGGCAAAATAACGCTCTCCTACTCACTAGCTATGGGAACTTGGGAAAGTTAACCTCTCTGATTCTCCTTTTCCTTTGCAGTAGACAAAAGGTACATCTTCTAGGAAGCCAATGCAAATGAAAGAAAAACCGACCTTGAAATGTCCTGTGAAATGCAGAGAATTAATTAGGCCCCTTAACTGAACAGTGGGTGGTGGAGCAACTTCAGGTACAACCTGACCCCAGGCTGAAGCAGCATCAGCACAAATGGGTTCTTCTCTCTTCGTTTCTTAGCCTTTCTATTTTGGGCCCGTGCTCAAAATTCATCTAGACTCACCTGGCGGCCAGCATCTCCCAGGGCCACATCTGCCTAAATGCTAGTCCAGCAGGAAGGAGAAAGTGTTCGGTCTCAAGGCACCTGGGAGGTGTGGCTGGGCTGTCTCTGGTCAGCCACCCACACTTGAGCCAAGCAGGCTGGCCAGGGAAGGGCTGAGGGGCTGAACCTTGGGTCATGGGCTCCTAAGTCCCGTCCAAAAAATCTAGATGGTATCCAAAGAAGGAGGATGAATGCTGGGGAAGGACACAGAAACATCCACTACACGGGGCTCAATGGCTCTGCACCCTAGGTGCACATTAAAACCACATGCGCAGCTTTGTAAACGTGTCAACCCTCTGAGGTCCCGTGCAAGACCAAGTAAATCAGAACTACCTGGGGTGGGGCCCAGGTGTTGGTACATTTTAATTGCTTCCCTATTGATTCTGATGGGCAGCAAGATTGAGAACACCTGCTCACATCCTCAATTGAGTTTTATTTTATTTTATTATTTTATTTCATTTCATTTCTGTTTTGTTTTGTTTTGTTTTGTTTTTGAGACAGAGTCTAATTCTGCCTCCCAGGCTGGAGTGCAGTGACTCAATGATGGCTCACTGTAGCCTTGACTTCCAGGGCCTAAACCATCCCCCTGCCTCAGTGCCCCCAAGTAGCTGGGACTACAGGTGTGCACCACCAGACCCAGCCTGAGTTTTATTTTAAATGAAATGTTTCTTAGCTTAAGCTGCCATAAAAAAAATAAATAAATAACAGAGACTGCGTGGCTTCAACAACCGACATGTATCTCCTCAGCATTCTGGAGGCTGGAGGTCCACGGTCTGGGTGCCACATGGTCAGGTACTGGTGAGGGCCCTCTTCCTGGCATGAGCCCCCACTTTAAATACCATCCCACTGCGGGTAGGGCTCCAGCATGTGGAGACACGATTCAGTCCAGATAAATGGGCTGGTACCATATTATTAATAGAAACCCACGAATGTGCTAGGAGGAAAAGGGAAGTGTCACACACTATCTAAGACAGAGACCTAGACAATTAAAACAGAACATTCTGCCATTTCATAAAACACAACCCAAAATAAGGATGATAAAGGGGCCATGGGCGTGGTGCCTAAACATGCCTAACAATGCCTTCACCACTCAACAGACTCTTGCAGACATCCACCGAGGCACCCACCCCACAGCTGACCCCCTTGCAAATAGCGTTTCCACTTGGTATTAACAGAGGAGATGACCAGACACGGTGAATTACTTGGAGCCTCAGATGCCCCAGCTGGAGTCGCCATTTGTGAAGTCACCGGCTGGTGACTGACGGGCAGACGCAAGGTCCAATCCATCATGAGGGCTGGCTCAGGAAAGACGTGGGTGGGAGAGCTAAAACAGATGTCGGGGCAGGGCTTGCCGGTGGACCTCCTCCAAAGCCCCAGGGGCCCTGGAGCACAGGGCAGGCTCCCAGGTTCTCTGAGACAGCCTCGCATTCCAGGGACTCCTTCCCTCAGGACAGGCAGTCAAATACCTAACGACCTAAATAGTGTACCATCCAGATTGGCCATCACAAATACATTCCAAATTTTGCAGAGAAATAAAGAATTTTTTCACCATTGGGACAAAACGTGTTTCATCCTCCAGCAGCCCTTAGCTGCTTCTCTTTTAAGCTACAAAGACCCTCAGCCAAAACATCAGAAAGAATTGGCATGGACTGTTCACCTAGTTTTAAGAAATCTAACATCTTTTCAAGGGGATCCACCCCAACTTGATGACAAAGCAAATTTTCAGTCTTCTGGGAAAGGACCAGTCCCATTGAATATCCCTTGATGGTGGGTGGGTGACGCATGCGTGTCCTACTGAAACTTGAGCATCTCCTCAAAGATTTCACACTGAGGACACCGTATGGACCTGGCTCAGCCTAAGACTTCAGACTTGGGACATACAACTGGTGTCCACCCTACAACCTCATGTCACAGAATTCTACAATGTCCAAGCTGGAAAAGAGTCTGAGAGAAGGGGTTTTCCACTGTCCACCCGAGCCTGGATGCTGTAGCATCACCCAGAGGACCCATACTCTGACTAATGCCTGATCCATCTCCACCCCACCCCTAGCTCCAAGGCATCCTGTCTTAGGAGCTCTGGAGTGGTGGGGTCCAGGCATTTGTATTTCCCAACGACTTCTAGGTGATGAGGATGTACATCCAGGTGGCTGCCCTGAGCCTGGCCTTGAGCCTGCATGAAGGCCTGCAGCTCACCCAGAGCCACACAGCAGGACGAGGCCTCTGGGCCTTCAGCAGGCCCTCAGCACCACCCTCCCTCAGAGCTTGGCCAAGACAATTGCAGTGGGTTGAATGGTGCCCCCAAAAGATATGTTCAAGCCCTGACCTCTGGAATCTGTGCATGGGACCCCATTTGGAAACAGGATCTTGGAAGATGTAATTAGGTTAAGGATCTTGAGAAGAGATCATCCTGGATTAGGGCGGACCCTAAATCCAGTGGCATGTTGTTATTAGAGAAGTGGAAACCATCACAGACACACAGAGGAGACAGCCATGTGATGATGGAGGCAGAGAGGGGATTGATGCAGCCACAAGCCAAGGAATGCCGAGAGCCACCAAGAGCTGGAAGAGGCAGGAAGGAGCCTCCCCTAGAGCCTCTGGAGGGAGTGCAGCCCTGTGCACAGCTTGATTTCAGACTTGCAGCCTCCATAAGTGTGAGAGAATAAATGTGTATTGTTTTGAGCCTCTTGTTTTGTGGTCGTTGGCTACAGCAGCCCCAGGACACTGACACAACCAACTGCAAGGCCATCCCTCAAAGGGCTGCCACCGACTTCGAAGAGAGGGAAAGTTTCAACATGGCTGGGCGAAGCTGCAGCAGGGGCTGCTTGTACCTGCAATGTCTGTATCACAAGTCCTTCCTCCAAACACATCAAACCGGGCATTCCTCAGAAGCAGAGACAGTGGAAGGAGGTAGTCTCTGACTTCTTCTGGAAGGAGCCCCCAAGGCTCAGGGGGCTGGCCCAGAGAGGGTCTCTTTGGGCAGATAGGAAAGATTTTACTCAATTGCAGGTCTCCTGGTATCCACCTTCCCATCTCCCACAGGAGCCCTGTCTGCCTGACCTAGACACTGAGCCTATGCTAGTGCTTACTTCCCCTGGGGCTGGTGCTGGCCAGGAGGAGAGCAAGCATGACTCTGGAATCGTTCCATCCAGATGGATGAGACCACGCTGCCTCCTCCTGCCATGCATCTCTTCCCAGCACCATGTGGCTCTGCCGAGGATTCCACACTCCACACAGACTCACCACTTTCACCCAGGGGCAAAAGTCTCTGAGATTTGGGCCCTGAATCCCATTTGACAGTCACAGACCCAAGTCCACAGTCTTCGTCTCCATCAAGGGGCAAAAGTAACGTGGCCCTGTGTCTAAGCACGTGCTTCCGAGGTCCCCCTGCCTGGGCCGGGATGCAACATCTGCTGCAGACAAGAGCGTGAGCTTTGCGGAGGTGTTTAACTCCTAGAAGCTATGTGTGCTCGTCTGCAGAAGGAAAGAATCATTGCATTTCATCCCCATGAATGCTGTCAGGGTTAACTGCCATTATGCTTAGCACAGGAGAAGTGCGTGGCAAATGTGATTGTCACTGTGAACTTAATTCTGGCTCCAGTCTTCCACAGCCATGTCCCAGCTGTTTGGCAGCCTCTGGGCCATTTGGACTGAGGACAAAAGGCCTTTGGAAGCCTAGCGGAAGCAGGAAGCAGGAAGTGGGCTGAGAGGAGAGGCCCAGAGTGGGTCCTGAGCCTGTGCCCTCGCTGGAGGGGTTTGGCCCATCCACTGAGCAGGCAGCATGAAGTGGCCAAACCCAAGCTGCCGAGGCAGGAACATCTGGTGCAACATCTGCCTCTAAAGACGGCAGGGAGCCGGGAAGAGCTCAGAGGCCATGGAGCTCCACCGCGTGCCAGGTCCTGCTTGTGGGGCCCCATTGCTCCTCCATGCATTCATGTCCCTGCCCTTGGAGAATCTTCAGTAGCTCACAACTGCCCTGAGAGTCAACCCCAGCCCCTGAGATGTATTTCAGAGCACTCTGCTCGGCTGACCTCACCAGCTTCCCCCTCCCCATGCTAACCCATCCCCACCTCACAATCCATAGTCCAACTAGGCCCACTTGCTCTCAACCCAGGTACAGGCCTGGCCATTTGTCTCCCTGAGGCCTATGTACACTCTTCTGCCCTGGCCCATCTTTGACTTAGCCTCCAGGTCTTGGCTCGGGTGCCACTGCCAAGGGAGGCCTTCCCATTCCCTCTCCATGTTCCCATAGCTCCAACCTTCATCACCTTGGCAGCTGCAGGGCTCAGCTCAGTGCCTGGCACACAATAGGTACTCAGAGAATCAATGGAGTGGGTGGATTTAATTAGATTTGGCAGCAAACATTTTTTAGCACCTCCCATAAGCCAGGTTGGTGTGATTCAGCAGTCAGCAGAAAAGACAGAAGTCCCTGACCTCTCATTATGGTGAGCAAGGCAGTTAGTACAGAACAATAAGTAAAAAAATGTTTAGAATATGATAAGTCCCAAGAAGAAAACAGAAAACTGGGAGACGAAATAGGCAACTTTGAGACCTGGAGAGCTGAAAATTCTGGAGTGGACAAAAAGATCTTGCTAAGATGCCCATGAGTATAAATCTCACACTTCATGTGTGAGCCCAAAGCTTCCTCCTGCTCTTACAATCAGGGATTTAAGGATGGGTTGGCTGTAGCTAGGTGGAAGGTGGAATGGATAGATAAATGGATGGGTGGATGGATGGATGGCTGTACGAATGGATGTATGGGTGGGTGGATTAATGGATGGATGCGGGAGAGATGGATGCAGGGATGGAGGGAGGGAGTGGTGGGTATATGGATGGGTGGGTGGATGGATGGATGGATGGGCAAATGGATGGGTGAGTGGAGGGATGGATGGAGGGAGGGAGGGATGGATGGATGGATGGATGGATAGATGGATGGATGGATGGATGGATGAATGGATAGAAGAATGGGTGGTTGGGTGGGTGGATGGATGCATGAGTGGATGGATGGACAGACAAATGGATGGATGAATGGGGATGATGGTTGGATGGGTGCATGCATGGATGGGTGAATGGATGGAAGGATGGATAGATGGATGGATGGATGGGTGGGTAGGTGGGTGGGTGAATGAAAGCAAAGACAGAAGGAAGGTTAAATGGATAGATGATGAATAGATGAATGATGGCTAGATAAATGAGTGAGTGAAGAACGAATAAATCAATGAATGAATGAACAGCCCTATGATATACACAATTTTTATCTCCATTATTATCATGGCTGTTGTTCTTTTTTTTCTCTCCTCTAGCTATCTGTATTCCATCTGTCCTTTAAGGTCAATGCTGGGTGCCTCCTCTAGTGACACTACACTGCATCTGTCTCTCCTTGCTGTCAATTCCTAGAATGCTTAGAGGTCATGCCCCTAATACAGATGGACTCAACATTAGCATTGCCTGGTGAGGGATGAAGCAAGGGAGCTTCAAGATTCAATCAGGAAGATATTTGCAAAACTAATTTTCTGCAGGGAATTCCATTTTGTCTGGTTTATTTTTTATCCGTTTAAATATTCCTTCTTTTGTAAGAAAGGGAAGAGATGACTTCAGGATATTAAAACATAAGGACATCAAAGACACATTTAAAAGATCAGTTAATGCAGCATTCTGTCTACAGAAAGATCATAATTCTAGACCAACAGCAACATAAGCAGGCTGGAAGGGTCCACACTCTCTGCAATGTGTCTCTCTTCAGCCCTCATTCTTGGTTTTCTTAATTTTCTATACTGCACAGGATGAATTCTAAAGTACAAGAAAAGACATTTCTTTTAAGAAAATGCAGAAACTTTTAAAGCAACATATGTAAGGGAAAGGTGTTAATTTTTGTTGACTTTTTTGTTGTTGTTTTTAAGCATAAGAATCACTTGACTCTAAGTTTTTGAGAGTGGATATGAGATACTTCCCCCACAGAGAAGCAGCAGAAGAGTGGAGAACCAGGCCTGATCCCAAACAGGCAGGTGCCTCTAGGTGTTTGGAGAGAATCCTACAGATTCACTTCAGGGCTACAGGAAACAGCCATCAGCAACTGGGAAGACCATCATGCCACCCAGCATGATAGGGGCCCAGCCAACCAGCATTCTAGGCACAAACAGGCTGGACTTCATGTGTGAGCCCAAAGCTTCCTCCCGCTCTTACAGTCAGGGATTTAAGGATGGGTTGGTTGTCATGGAAACAGCCTGCCATCCTCACTTCAGAGCAGCATCAGCACAGACACTTAAAAAGTTAGAGCAGAGAACAACTTTCTGGAAGGGTTCCTAAGGTGGCTACAAGTTTAGTTCCCATCCCATTTAGAAGGAGAGCCTAATTTTCCTCCCCTTGAGTCTGGTTTGGCCAGAGAGACTTGCTTGGCCAGCAGGAGGATGCAGGCTCTGAGGCTAGTCCTAAGGCTTGTGGCTTCCCCACAGGCCTCACTAAACACTTATTAAATCCCTTGGCTGCCCTTAACAAGTCCAACTGGCAGCTGGAGAGACATTGAGACTACGTGGGGGCAGAGGCCAGCTGAGGCCAGGACTCCCGGCTTGTGAGAGATACTACCCCAGACCCTCCAACCCAGCCCAGCCATCAGCTTGACATCACTGAGTGATCCCAGTTGATCCCACACAGAGCTGAAGAGTCAGCCAGCTGAGCCCAGCCCCAACTGCTGACAGAGCTTCTGGTGCAGCCCAGACACAGGATGCAGAAAGTCAAATTGGTACAGGTTTGGCTCCTTTGATGAGTGTTTTCCTAGCTGCACTTTGGGCGTAAAGAAGGCAGAGCACCTCCATGTGCAGGCACACCCACGGAGCAGTGTCTGCAAACCTGCTGTGGCATACCACACAAGCTAAGAATGTTTTTCACAGATCCAAATTATTGCGATAAAATCAAAACAGAAATTTTATTTCATGACATGTATAGAGTACATGAAATTTACATTTCAGCATCCAGAATACATTTTTGTCTGCACACAGCCAGGCTTGCTTGTTGTCTATGGCTGCTTAAAACAGCAGAATTGAATAGTCCCAACAGAGATCCTATGACTCCACAGCTGAAAATGTTTGCTATTGGGCTGTTTACAGAGAGAGAGTGCCAACCTCTGCTCTGCAGACAAGCTGTTTTGCTGGGGATAAGGCAGGGAGGGGTCGTTCTAAACACAGTGAAATTGGTGGATTGTCAAGATGCTTCAAATATCCCCAAATAGATGCATACATTTTTAAAATCTGTCTATAATAAGATTTGTCCTTTAGATTTATTATAACTGTAAGCAAATCCTTTTTAATTTTTTTAACAGATGTATTGAGATATAATTAAACAGCATGAAATGTACTCATTTGAGGCATACAATTCAATGAATGTTAGTATACTTACAGAGTTGCACAGCCAGCGCCACAGTCTATTTTTAGAACATTTCCATCACCATAAAATAAACCTCATGCCCGTTAGCAGTCACACTCCCCATCCCACTCTCAGCCCTGGGCAACCACTAATCTTCACTTCCTTTGAGAGCACAATTATGCATTTCTGATTCGTCTTAAAGAACCTTATGTCCTAAGTTGTCTTTCCAATTCTCAGCAAGTGATGCTTGGCACCTCTCTTCCCACCAGTGTCCTTAGCATATCTGGTTTATATACACTCAGAACACCATTTCCTAAACTGTGTTCCATGACCTACCAACCCCACAGAGCAGAGATTGCTAGTTTTCCTCTAAAGTCTGTTTCCCCTGCTGTGGTCTGTGTTACAGCACTTGACTTTAGCTGGGCACATGACTGCCCAGCAAAAACTACATCCCCCAGCATCCTTTGCAGCTAGGTGTGTCATGTGATTGGATTCTGGCCAATGGGAAGTGATGGGTCCAACTCCTGGGAAATATCCTTAAAAGGGAAGGGCTGTGGGGTGTAAATGGACAGGAGGCCAAGAAAGCTGGCTAGGTCCCACCCCTCTTAGCCCTTTCCTGCTGGCAGGAGCACAAATGTGGTGATGATGAGTCATCATCATCACCCACATCAACAAGGCTAACACCTGGGAGAGGCAGGAGCCTAGGTCTGTGGATTAGCTGGTAGAGAAGACCCCATCAGCCCTGGGCCACTGGCATCCAGATGCTTCCGTGAGAAAAACAGAACTGTCTGTCTGGTTCAAGTCACTGTTAACCTGAGTCTTTGTCAAGATGCCAGACTTGTATCCTAACGAATACAATCCACAAACAAAACAGAAAACAGAATCCCCTGCTTGAATTAGTAAATGCTGCCTGTGATATCCGCCACATGTCAACTCCTGATGCGGATTAGTTTCTTAAAGGTTCTGAAAAGCTCTGCAGCAAAGAAAGCAGTTAAACGCCATGTGAGTCCACAATCCCCAAATGTCCATGGGTTTTTTGTTTTTGCTTTTCACCTCCTCATAATCCATACAAAACCCTCTGGTAACTTCCAATCTGACATGATAGAGATGTTGCACATAGTTAAGCAAAAGAGAGAGGGAGAGAATGATATTTGGACTGATTTTTCATTCAGGGCAACAGAGACTGATCTGCTCTGAGCCCTGAGGATCACATGCCCAGTGTCCTACAGGGAATGGCGGGTTGCGGTCACGTGCCCCACCCCAGAATAATAGGGTTTGCAGAAATACAACGTTCATCTCCAGCTCTTACAGGAAAAGTCTTCCCAAATACATACAAAGAAAGGGATGACAAATATGTTCTTGCTTCCTATAGTTCAGGAAGTTTTCCTTAATTAAAAGCAAAGTTTTATTTCTGCAGGGATTTGACTAGAATATCAGAAGGCGTCCCTGCATTCAGCTTTGCAGTGTGTGGTTTATCTGCAGTTATCTCCCTGCATTAAGTTGCCCAGGGTCACACAGCTACTAAGTTGCTGAGCCAAGATTTGATCATGGGTGTGCTAAAAATATATATTTTTTTCTCCTACAAAAGGACTGTGTCCTCAGAGACTGACCCCCTTTGTGAGAGGAAGCTGTGACTTTAAGACCCAGATCAAGGCTTTCAGAGCAGGAGTGACCCGGGCCTCACCTTTAACTGGGGCCAACGTGTCTGTCCCAGGGTAGCGAGGTGGTTAAAAGTTCACTGTCTGCATCTGGAATCAGACTTCCTGTGCTCAAACCCAACTCCTCAACTTCTGAGAGCGGACTTGGGCCAATCATTTCACCCATCTGAGCCTCAGGCTCCTCATTTGTAAAAACCCAGTAATCATCTGAATCGCATCTCGGGGTGCCAGGAACATTGAAGGCAACATGCTCTAGTAAAGCAGGGCATCCGTGTGCTCTGTGGCCTGGCACCTCCACCCCTGCCTGCACCCCCGCTGACCCGAAGGTGCGTGTCCATCCAAACAGGTATCAGAATGCCTAGACAGCACCACGTATTAGCACCCAGACCAGAAATCACCCCACACCCATCCCCGGGACATGAAGGGGCCAGCTGTGCTGTGTGCAGCTGTAAAGTGACAGACCCCACAGTGGGAACGAATGGGATGCTGCTACACACAGCAATTCAGAAGACGCTTGCAGCAGTGCGAGTGAGAACGGCCCAGCCCAGGCGCCAGCTGTGAGAGCCTCCCACAGACTGCTTGAGGGCAGAGCTCCCCTTGGCCCTGGTGTTAGAAGTTAGAGGATGGTCAGCTGGGATGCGGACATGGTCAGCCCACGATGGTGGGGGTCGGTCAGCCTGGGATCGGGGAGGTGGTCAGCCCAAGATGAGAGGGGAAGGTCAGCTGAGGGGGCCGGGGGAATCAGCCAGGGATGGGGGTGGTCAGCCCAGGACTGGGGAGGAGGCCAGTTCGGGATGGTGGGGGAGGTCAGCTTGGCATGAGGGATGCCATCAGCCCGGGATGGGGGGTGCAGTCAGTCCACGATTGGGGGGGGTCAGCCCAAGGTGGGGGGGTGGTCAGCCAGGGATACGCAGAGATCTAAGGGCTGGTCACAATCTCTTTCTGGCTGTGTTTACTATGGAAACATATAAGGATATAGATGTAGAGAGCTACAGATGTAGAAAGATATTACAGATATAGACGTAGTTAGATGTACATATAGATATGTACATTAGCTATAGAGATAGATATCAATCGACATTATATAGATCTCAATGATAGACATTACAGATATCGATGATAGACATAGATGCAGATATAAACAGACAGACATTATAAGTACAGATACAGATGTAGGTATAGACAGCTGTAGATGTAGATGTAGATGTAGACAGCTGTAGATACAGACATCAGATATAGACACGGACAGAGGTGTAGACAGCTGTAGATGTAGATGTTGGTGTAGACAGATGTAGGTATAGACGTTGATATAGATATAGAAAGACACAGATGTGGACATGGGTGTAGACAGATGTACACATATGTGCCCGTGTATAGACACAGGTGTAGACAGCTGTAGATGTAGATGTATAAAACCTCAGTAGAAGTTTCCCTGTAAAGTCCTCACTCGATGCAGTGCCTGTTTCCAAGAAAGCCAGGTGCCTTCCACCGTGTGCTCTTTGTTTGGGGCAATGCTAACACACACACTTTGTATAAAGTGGTATCTCTGATGCAAATGCCAGCGCTGTACTCTGTCGCCCTGAGTCTCCACCATTGGGGTCTGTTCTCACCATTCCCATCCTCTCTAGGCTGGGAAGGGGCCTGTGGGAACCCAGCAGTCAGCACAAGGGGGATCCACCAGCTTCCCTGGGTGGCTTAAGCAAGCAGTTTTCATCTTGCACGTGGCCCAGGGCAAGGCAGGAGGGCCCTGGAGGAGCATGGCACAGGAGGATCCCACACTGAGATGAGCAGGCAAGGCATGCACGGGGCTGGGCCGCATGGCCTGAGGGAGACCCCTCTCAAGGCCCAGGGGAGCCCGAGGCACAGACAGCCCAGGCCTTCAGGATCTGCTCGAGCAAGAAGGAAGTGGGTTGGAGAGGGAGGCCTGGCAGGCAGGCAAGGCCCTGAAGCATAAGGCAGCTTCTGAAAGTATGAGGCTGTGACACTAACCGTGCAGCAGCCAGGAAGCTGGAGCCCCAGATGTGGGATGTGGGATGAGGGCTGGGCTGGGCAAGACTGCAGAGCCCAGGTGAGCAGCACAGCCATCCTGGGCTTCCCCTAACACGAGGGCTGGGTTTGAGCAAGCGATGGGCAGGCTGCTTAGGGACCAGAAGTGCCCTTGATTATAGGGTCAAGTGGCCCAGGGTCTCCCCCCAGCCCCCGCCCCACCCTTCTCATGGCCCTTTGTAGGATCTCTGGGGCTTCGCAGAGTGCTGTGCAAAGCTCTGGGAGAGAGGACCACTGTGGTGGTTCATCTTAATCTGAGGTGCCAACTTGGCTGGGCCACGGTACCCAGATGTTTAGTCAAACACGTCTAGATGTTGCTGTGAAGGTATTTTTTTAGATAAGAGGAGCATTTAAATCAGTAGGTTTTCAGAAAAGCAAGTTACCCTCCACAATCTGGGTGGGCTTCACCCAATCAGTTGGAAGTCTTAAGAGAAAAAGACTGACCTCCTCCGAGGAAGAGAGAATTCTGCCAGCAGACGGCTCTCAGAGTTCAGGTACGACAGCAACTCTTCCCCAGATCACCAGCCTGCCGGCACATCTCGAAGATTTTGGACTTGCTGACCTCCACAATCACATCAGCCAATTCCTTTAAATAAATGAATAAACAAATAAATTTATATTTACATATAGATTTGTATATATCCTACAGAGTGTAAACCCCAAATATCCGGGACAGGTCTCAGTTAATTTAGAAAGTTTATTTTGCCCAGGTTGAGGATGCGCCCGTGACAGCCTCAGGAGGTCCTGACGACATGTGCCCAAGGTGGTCGGGGCACAGCTTGGTTTTATACATTTTAGGGAGACACAAGACATCAATCCATATATGTAAGATAAACACTGGTTCGGTCGGGAAAGGCAGTGGGAGGGGCTTCCAGGTAACAGGCAGATGAGAGACCAATGGTTACATTCTTTTGAGTCTCTGATCAGCCTTTCCAAAGAAGGCAGTCAGATACGCATTTATCTCAGTGGGCAGAGGGGTGACTTTGAATAGAATGAGAGGCAAGTTTGCCTGAAGCAGTTCCCAGCTTGACTTTCCCTTTTAGCTTAGTAATTTGGGGGACCCAAGATTTCTTTTCCTTTCATAAGAGACAGATAAAAATAACAGAGTAAGATAGAGATAGATAAAAAGGGAGGGAGAAAGAGAAATTAATGGATGACAGATGGTGGCTGATGGATAGGTAGATAGATGATCGATAATAGATAGATGATGGATGGGTAGGTAGAAAGAAAGAGAAAAGGATGGATAGATTGATTGATATATAGATAAATGGATGGATGACAGATGAATAGATAGACTGATGGATGGATGGATGGGTAGACGGATGGATGGAGAGATAGATAATGGATTATAAATAGATAGGCAGGAAGAGACAAAAAGATAGATAGACAGATAGACAGATAGACAGACAGAGAGAGAGAGAGAGAGAGAGAGAGAGATAGATAGATAGATAGATAGATAGATAGATAGATAGATAGATAGAAAGAAAGAAATGGTTGGATAGATTGATGGGTAGTTTGATTGACGAATGGATAAAGAGATGGATAGATTGACGGATAGATGATAGATGGATGGATAGACTGATGGATGGATAGATAGAAATGTATAAATAGATAGATGATAGATGGATAGATAGAAGATAGATAATAGATGATAGATGGATAGATAGAAGATAGATCATAGATACACAGACAAATAGATGGATAGATGGATGATGGATAGATAGGTGGATACATGGATACATATATAGATAGAAAGATAGGGCCAGGCACGGTGGCTCATGCCTGTAATCCCAGCACTTTGGGAGGCCAAGGCAGGTGGATCATGAGGTCAGGAGATTGAGACCATCCTGGTTAACACGATGAAACCCCATCTCTACTAAAAATACAAAAAATTAACCAGGTGTGGTGGGTGCCTGTAGTGCCAGCTACTCGGGAGGCTGAGGCAGGAGAACGGCGTGAATCCGAGAGGCGGAGCTTGCAGTGAGCCGAGATCATGCCACTGCACTCCAGCCTGGGCAACAGAACAAGACTCCATCTCAAAAAAAAAAAAAAAAAAGAAAGAAAGCAAAAAAGAAGACTGATGAATGGTTAGAAGATAATAGACGATAGATGGGTAGAAAGATAGATACATGGATACATGGATGGATAGATGGATGTGGATAGAGACAGATAGATGAAAGAAAGATAGCTAGTGATCCTCCGATTGGTTCTGTTTCTCTGAGGAGCCCTGACTGACACTGTTGGGAAAGTTTAGGGGCATTTGTTGGAGCTGCAGAAAGAGGAGGCAGAAGGGAAGTTTTATAGCAAGAAGACAACAGTGGACCCGGGGCGGCTGCAGAGCTGAAACCCCTCGCAGGGTCGGACAAGACCTAAGGGGATGTGCCACCTAATTGTGACCTCTTGCTACTGTACAGCAGCTGACAGTTCACTGTCCAAAGTGACCACTTGTCTGCCGCTGGGTCCGAGGACCTGACAGTGCCAGGCACACAGTCGGTGCTCAGTAAGTAGAAGACAGCTGCTCTCAGGTCTGAGTCTCTAGGGTGGACCACGCTGCGCTTCCCATGGCTCCTGCACACTTCTGGGCACACAGTGTTTCTCGGTGTGTTTTGCCTTCATGCCCTTTTCTTAGGTTAGGGTTCATTTGGGTAATTCATTTCTTTGAAATGCATTATAAATATACATATTCATGACAGCAGGGGATTTAACATTATTTATTAATATTATTTGATATTGTAAGGATCACATGAAAAGCTCTAATATTGTTTCTGACACAGGGACGTCATTTTTTTTTTTTTTAACAGAATCTCACTGTCACTCAGGCTGAAGTGCAATGGCTTGATCTCACCTCACTGCAACCTCTGCCTCCCGGATTCAAGCGATTCTCCCGCCTCAGCTCCCCAAGTAGCTGGGATTATAGGCACACATCACCAAGCCCAGCTAATTTTTGTATTTTTAGTAGAGATGGGGTTTTGCTATGTTGGCCAGGCTGGTCTCCAACTCCTGACCTCAAGTGATCCACCTGCCTCAGCATCCCAAAATGCTGAGATTACAGGCATAAGCCACTGCTTCCAGGTGAATTTTTAAAAATGTGTTTCCCTTAGAAGTTTCATGGAATGAAATGTTAAATAGCCAAGTAGTAAAGAGAGTCCCCTAAAATAAAGTGTTTAAAATCTCTGTACCCGCTAGAAGCAACAGTGTGGATGGACCGCTCGTTCTGCTGAGAAAGAAGGGAGCATTCCATACAGCCCTGCTACATCCAAGTCAAGAAACAGTGAGGCTGGTGGCCGGGCGCAGTGGCTCACACCTGTAATCCCAGCACTTTGGGAGGCCGAGGTAGGCAGATCACGAGGTCAGGAGATCAAGACCATCCTGGCTAACACGGTGAAACCCTGTCTCTACTAAAAATGAAAAAAAAAAAAAAAAAATAGCCGGGCATGCTGGCAGGTGCCTGTAGTCCCAGCTACTTGAGAGATTGAGGCAGGAGAATGGCGTGAACCCGGGAGGCGGAGCTTGCAGTGAGCCGAGATCGCTGCACTCCAGCCTGGGCGACAGAGCGAGACTCCGGCTCAAAAAAAAAAAAAAAAAGAAAAGAAAGAAAGAAAGAAAGAGTGAGGCTGATCTACAATGGCAGAATCAGATGGAAACACCTCACTTGGAAGGGGCAGTGTCCACTGAGGGTGTCCGCTGGGGACGCGCCACACATGCACTGGTCTGGGTGACAGCTGTGTGGGGGGGGTGGGTGCTGGAAAAGCCCCTGTGTGGTATCCTGGGGTGCGTGCTCCCCACTACATGTGACTCAGTAAAAATTAAAGACCAGGCTTATCCTAAAATGGATATTAGATAACAAAGGATTGAAATGATTTTAATAATTTTTTTTTTTTTTTTTTGGAGACAGAGTCTCACTCTGCCACCCAGGCTGGAGTGCAGTGGTGTGATCATGACTTACTGCAGCCTCCACCTCCTGTGTTCAAGCAATTCTTCTGTCTCAGCCTCCTGAGCAGCTGTGATTACAGGCACCCACCGCCATGCCTGGCTAATTTTTGTATTTTTAGTAAAGACGGGGTTTAACCATGTTGGCCAGGCTGCTTTTGGACTTCTGGCCTCACGGGATCCACCCACCTCAGCCTCCCAAAGTTCTGGGATTACGAGTATGAGCCACTGCGCCCAGCCAATTTTACTAAGTTTTAACAGGAAAGTCATCTCCATGATTCTGGAGTCTAAACGCATTTTAAAGGTCTAGATTCAGAAGCCTTGTCCCCTTCTGTCCCCCACCTCCTGCTTCCTCAGGCGAAGCTCTGCACACAGCCCCCAGCAGGGTCAATGCGCAGCCCCCTCTCCTTCTCAAGTGAATATTTGCAGCGCACTCACTCGCTCTTCCTTATCGTGCTTTTTCCACTCAGCAGCCTGGTCTGGGACCCTCCGTGTCAGTACACAGAGCACTTCTGCAGCCTTTGAGGGACATGAGTTTGCACCAGAGCAGCTGCAGAGGTGAGGCATGGGTTCTCCACGTTGCCCTCTGTCTGCATCACATCTGGGTGAGACCTGTGTCTTTCCTCTTTGGTGTTACTTACACATTTCTCACAACTTGAAATTTGGAACTAATATGTGTGGCAGCCTGTACACAAGCACAGGTCAGGACTGGACTTCTCAAGAGTTTGTTGAGGCCTAGCGTGGTGACTCACGCCCACAATCCCAGCACTTTGGGAGGCCAAGGCGGAAGGACTGCTTGAGCTCAGGAGTTCAAGACCAGCCTGGACAACATGGCGAAATCCCACCTCTACAAAAAAATCACAAAAATTATCCAGGCATGGTGGCCTGCACCTGTAGTCCTAGCTATTCAGAAGGCTGAGGTGGGAGGATCACCTGAGCCTGGGGAGGTCAGGGCTGCAGTGAGCCATGATCACACCACTGCATGCCAGCCTGGGCAACACAGTGAGACCCTATCTCCAAAAAAAAGAGTTTGTTGAGGCTGAGGTAGAGGCTGGGGTAAATCTGAGGGTAAAGCCTGGGGGTAAAATTTGGGGGGTAGAACCTAGAGAAGAGGCTGAGAGTGGAGGCTAGGGGAGGGAAGTTGGGGGTGGAGTCTGGGTGGGAGAGGCTGGGGGTGAAGGCTGGGTGGAGACTGAGAGTGGAGACTGGGGGTGAAGGCTGGGAAGAGGCTAAGAGTGGAGGCTGGGGGAGATTGGAGGTGGAGGCTGAGGGTGCAGGCTGGGATGGAGGCTGGGAGGAGGCTGAGAGTGGAGGCTGGGAGTGAAGGCTGGGGGAGTTTGGAGGTGGAGGCTGAGGATGGAGGCTGGAGGTAGAACTTGAGGGGTGGAAGCTGAGGGTGGAGGCTGGGGGTGAAGGCTGGGAGTTGAGGTGAGTTTGAGGGCTATGGACTCAGATCTGGGTTTGACTGCAACCCTGCCTTTGTCAAAGGGCTCACCCTCTCTCACTTAACAGATCCTCATCTATAAAATGGTACTGATAATACTCAGCTTTTGTATGTTATGCAGATCAAACAAGATAACACATACTATTATCCATTTAAGTCTGAGGGTTCCTCCTGGAACCCTCACCTCAAGTGCAGAATATGAACAAGCACGGGTTAATGTACTGCTGTGCACCGACTTGAGGAGTCTACGTTTCCATCACCTTACCAACAAGAAGAAGCAGGAATTCCGGGGGGCTTGCTATGCACCTACCATTATCAACTCCACTTATAAACATTCTGCATTTTATCCTCCTTCTATTTGTTGGGGAAATTGAGGCACAGAGATAGTGAGTAATTTGCTGCAGGTCAGGGAGCAAGTGAGGGCAGAGCCAGGGTCTGTGCGGGACAGTCTGGCTGCAAGTCGTGCCCCGGGCCCTGGGTCGTCCAGCGTGGACGCACACCCAGGGAACTTGATCATAAAAGCCAGTCGTGAATTATCTGGCGACAGACCAATGGGGGTATCACTGGGATGCAGAATCCATCTCTTTTACAACTGTCCTGACGTGTTTATAGATCCATGCATCTGATGGGAGCAGGGGAAGGCGGCCTAGAGTCCTCTGGGCTACCCCTAGCTCTGTGCAGGGCTGAGTCCAGCCACTGCCAGAAAATGAGGAAAACCATTCACGTTGAACGATTTTCATGAAAGCAGGTTCCAGAGCTGATCTTCGGCACATAGGCCGCCCCCAACCCTGGCTGCCTTTAAAACATGGCCCAGAGAGCAAAGCAGAGAGTGGCCAGAAAGGAAAAGTCTCCATCTCAAATCTCTTATTGCTTCCACTCCCCGGAACTCAGGTCCTGCATGCACATTGCCACTTCTGATGGGCTGTCTTCCCAGAGCACACAAATTGTCAGCTAGGAGCATGCTGGGGAAGCCCCTGACCTGTAAAAGCCACTGGCATGCTCACCCCACCCAGCGTTCCCTCCAGAGCCACCCAGTGTCCGGGCCTGCCCTGAAAAGCAGGAAAGAGGAGGAGAAATGGAAGTGGGGAGTGGCGTTTCCAAGACCCCCAGGCTGGGCCCTGCTGGGCCGCAGACCTGTCTGTCTCTGCTGATGGCGCCCAGGCTGGGTGACTATTTATAGAAATGGAGGAACGTCCGATGGCCGCATCTGGAAGTGATTGAGGGAGGGCTGAGCAGCCGTCAGAGCCTGGCACCCACCGGATGACACCCCAGTGGGCCGTCACCAAGCGTGGCTGAAAAACCAGGGTGCAGCCTCTTCCCTCCAAGGGCCTCCAGGGCAACTGTCACTGGTTTGAAGGGACATTCTGTGCTGGTTGGAGGGACGGTTCCACTGGGTGAAGGGGCAAATTACCTGCCATAATTATGCAAGCTTCTAATCACGGCATGGTGGCTAATTACTTACAAATTGCTCCAGCAGTAAATCCTGGGCAGAAAGGCCTCCTGCCCTTGGAATGTGGGTTGGTTCCTGAGGGAAGGGGAGGCTGCGGGTGGCCCAGCCTTGCCCTTACCCCAAAGGCTTTCTGAACAGCCTCTGGAAACACTGAGAATGTGGCGGACAACAGGCCTATAGGAGACTGGCCACAGCATCGCACTTGCATCTTCAAGGTGTGTGGGGCCTGGGCCTCCAAGCTCTGCCTCCTGCTCTCGGCGTGAGGCCCTGGGCTTTCCGGCACAGGCAGTTTTTCCATGCATGCCTCTTCCTGCTCTTCTTGTAGCAAGAAGACAACAGTGGACCTGGGGCGGCTGCAGGACTGAAACCCCTTGCAGGGTCAGACAAGACCTAAGGGGGTGTGCCATCTCGCTGTGACCTCCTGCTACTGGGCAGCAGCTGGCTGCTCACTGTCCAAAGTGACCACTTGCCTGCCGCTGCATCCGAGGACCTGACAGTACCTGGCACACAGTAGGTGCTCAGTAAGTGTGTTGGCGAGTGGATGGCGGCTGCCCTCGGGTCTGAGTCTCTAGGGTGGACCATGCTGTGCTTCCCATGGCTCCCGCACACTTCTGGGCACACAGTGTTTCTCGGTGTGTTTTGGTGGTAGGCCCTTTTCTTAGTTTAGGGTTCATCTGGGTAATTCATTTCTTTGAAATGCATTACAAATATACATATTCATGACAGCAGGGGATTTAACATTATTTATTAATATTATTTAATATTGCAAGGATCCCATGAAAAACTCTAGCATTGTTTTTGACACACGGATGGGTGGGTGTGCCCTTTCCAGCCCTGAAGAGGTGGTGAGGTCCACAACCGGAGGTCATGCGCCAGAGCTCCAGGCAGCCTGCGGGAAACGCAGTTCCCGCCTCAGACCACCGGGCCAGAATCTGCACATTAGCACGAGCCCCGGTGCCTTGTGGAGACAGCTCCCTAGACTCCCTTCTGCAGCCATGGTCCTAATTTTCAGAAGATACGTGTTCATTAAAACATAAGAATACCCTGGTATGGTGTCTCCACACACTGGATTCTTCACGTCCACTGAGGATAAGGGAACTGATTCCCAGCCTGGGAGCTCCAGGAGGGAGAATCTGGGTGCTGATCGCTATATCCCGGGTCCTGGAACCATGCCTGGTACACAGTAGGAGCTCAATAAATACCAGATGACTGTGTGCACGGACCAATGCCCACTTCTTTTAAGGGTCAATATCAAATTTCGGAATAATCCCACTTTTGCTTTCAAAACGTGTAAGTGTGCTGTGGGCTGTGCGTGTGCTCAGAGGGAAAGGTCTGACTTCCGATGAGCATAGACCACTGTGGGAATGTTTTTTAATTCTTGTTTTCTTTCCATCGCTTACTAACATAATGTTGAACCACAAGAGTAGAATACTCCCAGCAGGCCACTCCCAGATCAAGTGCCCTCTGAAAAGACGGTGACGTTTGCTACCGCCAGACTCCAGGAGCCAGGCGGGCTGCTCGCACGGAGGCTGAATCTGTGGGCTTTGTCTTCCGGAGATCCGTGGGCTTGAACTTTTGAACTTGGTCTTTGCTGAGAAAGATGCCTGTTCCAGGGTCAGGGCCCTGGAAACTGCACCCCTCTCCCCACGCTGGTCATCACTGCAGCAAGCTCTGCCCTCACCAGCCTCGAGCTGTCCCCAGAGAAGCTGTGCCCCAAAGCCTAGGCAGTACCTCGGCTGGGTCTGGATGCCATCCGGATTCTGGTATCTGGATCAAGGGGCCCTCCTCACTGGCCCCTACTCGGCACAGCCTCTGTTTATCCTGCTGCCCCGCAATAGCTCCTGGCAGGTCCTATTTACTGAGCGCCCACTGTGTGCCAGGCACCTGTTTGCAGGACTCAGCTCCCTGGGATTTGTCTAACAAGTCTGTGATGTGGCTACCATTCTTACACCCACTTTACAGATGGGAAAACAGAGAAGCACCATGAGGAAAGGGGCATCCTTTGCCACAGCACCCTGCCCTTGAGCTTCAGTACCCTCATCTGGAAAACAAGAATGATGAGAGCTGCCCTGCCTGTCTCCTGGCCAGCTGTGAGTGGGGTCTGGTATCTGCTGCTTGGACCTTCAGGGCCTTGACAGGGTCAAGCCACGTGGTTCATAATGACCATCAAGTCATCCAGTGAGATGCTGTATTTCACAATGCTTTCTTTTTCTTTTTCAAGATGGGTCTCACTCTGTCACCAAGGCTGGATGCAGTGGTGCAATCTCGGATCACTGCAACCTCTACATCCTGGGTTCAAGCGATTCTCCTGCCTTAGCCTCCTGAGTAGCTGAGATTACAGGCATGCACCACCACACCTGGCTAAATTTTTTGTGTGTTTTTAGTGGAGACTGAGTTTCACCATGTTGGCCAGGCTGATCTTAACCTCAAGTGATCTGCCCATCTCGGCCTCCCAAAGTTCTAGGATTACAGGCATGAGCCACTGTGCCCAGCCTCACTGGCTTTCTAAGGTGCCAGATGTTCTAGGGCCACACTTTCTGTTAATTATTCCACACTCATGCTCTGAGGCCTTCCAGTATTAACCCATTCAGTCTTCACTGCAACCCCATGAGAGGCGGTACTCTTACCCCAACTGGAGAGCTAAGGACACTGAGGGAGAGAGGGATGAAGTAACTCACTCAAGGTCACATAGTAAAGGACACGGGAATTTGCATAGCAAGTCTAAGAAGCAGGTATTATTTTTATGCCCACTTTACAGAAGGGAAAACTGAAGAGTCCACTCTCTCCCGCATTCAGGGGCTGCCTGACACCAGAGCTTATAATAGCAGGTGCTACATCCCCACAGCTAGAGAAACGTATATGTGTGTGTGTTGGTGGGGGAGGGAGGGAGGAAGGAGGGGGAGGGGGAGAAGGAGGAAGAGGAGGAGGAGGAAGAGGAGGAGAAAGAGGAGGAAGAGGAAGAGAAAGAGGAGGAAGAGGAGGAAGAGGAAGGAAGAGGAGGGAAGAGGAGGAGGGAAGAGGAGGAGGGAGGAGGGAAGAGGAGGAGGAAGAGGAGGAGGAAGAGGAGGGAGGGAAGAGGAGGGAGGAGAAGAGGAAGAGGAAGAGGAGGAGGGAAGAGGGTGGAGGGAAGAGGAGGAAGGAGGAAGGAGGAAGGAGGAGGAGGGAGGAAATGAAGGAATGGAATGCCTACAGATGTCATTACCTGTGAAGTTCCCTGCACTAAATCCTGCCCCGTCTCCTGTGTGTGCTGTGTCCCTGTGCAGGAACCCAGCTCCCAGAGAAGCCCCCAGGAAGGGCAGAGCCTTTTCTCCTCATATTTGGCCCCCTCCTGCCCAACCCAGGCCTTGAGCATTGTGTTGGCAGCTGACACCCCCAAGCATCTCCATTTCAGGGGTCCAACGACAAGAAGCCTTCCCTCTGGTGCCCCAGGGGCATACGCAGTCTGAGGGCGGGTCCCAGAACCCAGTGACTTTAAAGTTTCACTCTGGCCTAATCACCACTTAACCAGTCCAAACTTCAGTTTTCTCCTCTGGAAAACGGGAAGAAAACATTACAGGACAATGCATGTATGGAGTTGAATGGGATCTCCCCAAAATTCACAGCCTCCTCGAACCTCAGAACGGGGCCTTCTTTGGACATAGGGTCTTTGCAGATGTGATGGGTTAGGATGAGGTCATACTGGACTGGGGTGGGCACTAAACCCAATGACTTGTGTCCTTACAAGAGGAGAGAGACACAGAGACACACACAGGAGAGGCAGGTGAAGACAGTCAGGGATTAGAGCCATGCGGCCACAAGCCAAGGGGCGCCTGGAGCCACCAGAAGCTGCAAGAGTCAGGAAAGACCCCCGCTGGAACCTTTAGCCTCTCCCCACACTGAGAAGTCTGGCCTCAGACCCAGGAGAGAAAGTGCTTCTGCTGTTGTGCGCCCTCAAGCCCTGGTTGTTTGTTAGGACAGTGGAGGAACCGAAAGCGTGCCCAGAGGCCTCCATGTGGAGGGCTGCTGCTGGTGCCTGCTCACCGGCCGTCACCCTCAGGGGCTTCCATCCCCCCAGGGTGCCCCCTCTGCCTCCAGGCACCTGTCATTGCACAAGAGGACCAGAGACGAAAGTGAAAAGAACAGGGGCACGGTGGCTTGGGGCCGTCTTCTCATCCACCCAGGCCTACACTGTGGTTGCTCCATGCACCTTTGTCCCCTGCACTGACCACAGCGCCCCAGCAGCCCTGGCTCTGGCAATCCAGGGAGAAGCTCGAAGAGAAAGTGTCCCCAGCACAGAGCAGGGACACACAGAGCAGAGACATGCACACGGCACCGGCCATTGCGTCGCTCCATTGTTTGGAGAGCAGGACCTTGTTCACCCCTGGAGCCCAGATCCAGATGTGTAGGGTCCGGGGCTGGCCCTAATTAACTTAGGGAGGCCATGTACACTTGACCGAACTGCGGAGGTCATCGGCAAACCCCGAGTTGCCCCTGTGCTATTTTTAGCCTTGAGGCCACGTGGTGAGACCCAGCTTTGCCCTGGCTGGGATGGTGGGGGAAGGGGGCTCAGCAGAAGAGACGGACTGCAAAAGGCTCCACCAGAAGAGGCCTGTGCCACCCCACAAGGCCTGGGCCTTCGCTATGGCACCTCCATGCACAGGATCCAGATGTTTGCACCATTACTGTGGGGTGGGGTCAGCGCTGGCACCAGCTAAGAGTTAGGGAAACTGAAGCCCAGAGTGGCAAAATGTGTGAAGGGCCCAGGGAAGGAGAACGTTTGCCCTCCAGAGCCCCTCGCTATAGGAGGATCACGTGTGAGGCGATGTGAGGGCTCCAGTGCCTTGCCGAGCGGAAAAGTCCTCAGGGTGAGAAGATTCCGGGAAGCCGGTGCCACTGGGGAGAGTGGGAGTTTCCACAAGGGCAGGTGGTGGAGGGGTTACAGGTGCCCCGGGTGCACATCCCACTCCGTTACTTCCGGCTGTGAACCCTTGGACAAGTGGCTTGGCAGGCAGTGGCTTGCTGCCTCGGCTGTGAAGTGGGGTAAAATGCTATGACACAGGTGACATGTGTGACGCACCATCCAGAGTGCTGCTGCTGCTCTGCGGGGCTCCTGTGGCCCCCTGACCACCCCACCCGGCCCTGGGGGCGAACCTTGACAGAGCCAGAGCTGTGGTATGCAACTGGTGGCCTCGCAAAGATGTCCCAAGACAGGGCGGCTGTAGGGTGAGCCCGAGCAGGAAGGGGAGGTGGAGGTGAGGGCTGGCCTGGTCGGTTCTGAGGCTGCAGAATCCCGCGCTACGGCGTTACAGCCTTGGCCCGTTGTGAGCACAGGGAGACGGGAGTTTCGTGGAGCTCTGATTACAGGGAGATAGGGCTTTCGATGGCTTCCAACAGCCCCCTTTGTGGGATTAGTATTTATTACGCCCCAAATTAGCTGGCAAGAGGGCCGGCTTCTGTGGAGACATTTAGCAGAGCCTTGAAGCATAATGTTCCTTTTATTGCTCCATAAACACAGCCCTCGCTCTCTCCCTCCTCTCCCTCTGGCTCAGCCCTCAGTCCTGTCTCTTTAAGCCTTTTAAACCTTTAACCAGAGACTAATTGGTCAGAGTAATAACAAATCCTTTTCAGCTCTGTTCTTCCAGAGCCCTGGCCTGAAGGTATCAGAGATGGCAAGACCCAGAAAAGCCCCAGTAGGAGTCAGGCTGCCTTCTGCAGGCAGAACCACTTGTGTGTTCTGTGAAACACTGGATTGCTTAATGCCCTGGCTGAGAAGGAACTTCACTGTAGAGTAAGTGGGAGAAAGCCATTACATAGGGTATTGTCTCTGCTGCATACATATTGTACACTGCACACTTCTAAGGGGAGCCATTTTATCCTTATCTCTGCGAATGGCACCTGGAGCTGTGCAGTGCACACCCTGTGCAACCTCACATAGCACCCCATTTCTATAGATACCAGGTAAAACAAAAATGCAAAGGTACACATCCAGTGTTAGAAGTGGCATATTAAAGGTGATTTTTGTTTTCTTCTCTGAGCTTTCCCTGCATTTTTCAATGGTTTTTCTATAATGAAGAGGCTTGCAAAACATGTCAGGCTCAGATCCAAGTGCCTGGGTATGTAGTAATTCTGTTAATATATACAACAATTCTATAAGGTAGGCATCAGTAGAATCCCCGTCTCACAGATGAGAACTCTGAGGTGCCAAGACATCATGAAACTTGTCCAAGGAGCTACCAGGAGAGCAGCTGGCCACTGTCAGCTCTGCATTTTCAATCACCAGTGTTCACATGCCTCTCGGTTGCAAGGAAACTTCTTTCATAAATTTGTTCTGGTTATATATTGTCTTGAATGTACTCACTAGAAGAGATAAATACCTGTTTGACATTTGTATAAGTCTGTTTTCACACTGCTATAAAGAATTACTGGAGGCTGGTAATTTATGACGAAAAGGGATTTACATGACTCTCAGCTCTGCAGGCTTAACAGGAAGCATGGCTGGGAGGACTCAGGAAACTTACAGTCATGGTGGAAGGCAAACAGAAAGCAAGCACATCTTACCATGGCAGAGTAGGAGAGAGAGAGCACGAAGCAGGAGGTGCCACATACTTTTAAGCTATCAGATCTCGTGTGAACTCACTCTCGTGAGAATTCACTCACTATCACTAGAACAGCCTGGGGGAAATCCACCCCCAGGATCCAATCACCTCCCACCAGGTCCCTTGCCTGACACGTGGGTATTACAATTCGACCTGAGGTTTAGGTGGGGACACAGTCAAACCACATCAGCATTTATTAACTGAGGCTTGAGATGAGGCCACAGAGCAAGGAAATCACAGTAACTATTTTCCTCCAATAAAATGGTGAAGGAAACTTTCATCTGCCTACTTTGGGGAGAGGGTTCACCACGCACATCTCCCACAGGGATGGCTCTTGTGAAGGTGAGGGGACCACTGCAGCCTCAGAAACTGAGTGGTGAAAATTTCAGGCGTTGAGCCAAAAGTGCAAGAGAAATATTTTTTTATCAGATTCTCACCTCTTCACTCCCAAATGAAGTAAAATGTTTGTTTTCAATGACCCAGCCAAATTCCACTTCTAGCGCCTCAATGGGCACCCTCTATCCTGATCCTGGCACTTGCCATTCTCACTCTAACCCTTTGCTTCTCACCACACTGTTCTCTGGCAGGTTTTCTCCCTATCAGTCATTTACATTCTAGCAAGAATTTTGGGTGACGCCCAGCCTTTTCCAGTGACCTAACTCTTTATGGAACAGTTAAATTCTTGAGACTCACCACACCGTTCCCTGGCAAGTTTTTTCCCTATCAGTCATTTACACTCTAGCAAGAATTTTGGATGATGCCCACCCTTTCCCAGGGACCTAACTCTTTATTGAACAGCTAAATTCTTGAGAAATCTCAGTGGGTAAGCAGGGAGGATCTTGAATGGGAATACGGCATTTTTCTAATGACCTAGAAATCACCTGGTTAGGCATCACTGAACAAAATTAGGAAAATCATGATATCCTAAATTTTAGGAACAGAAAAGACATTGGAAATAATTTAATGAAGCCCATTACTTTAGATGCAAGAAAAAAATGAGACACAGGAAGAAAAGTATTTTATGCAAGACACACAGCGAGTCAGTCTATGACCAAAATGATGAGTCTGGCTCAAACTTAATCTTCCAGGCCTGGCTTCACAAGAAAGGGGAATAGAGGCATTTGAGGAAGAAACCCATGCCCCCAGATTGACTAAAGCCCTAAGATGTGAAAACACCAACAGATAACGCTATAGATATTGGACGTGAAGGATCACAAGGTTCATCTGCCTAACTCCTCTACTTTACAGACGGGAAAGCTGAGGTGCAGAGAGACTGAATCATGCCAGCTGTCATTTACCGCACATTTGTTAGTCACCAGGCACCGTGCTCACTGTAAATACACTTGCAATTAGTCTGCATTACAACCTCCTAACGTGGGGAGAGATTTGGGGAATGCTGAGTTAAAGAAATGTAAACAGGTTTTGGTATTGATTTTTGACTGCAGGACTTTTTAGAGCCTTGAATATGCTTGTGCTTGTGTGCACCATGAATCTCTAAGAAACGCATAGAGGAGGCCAGATTTCCCCAAGTGATGGGGGCAAGGGAACATCTTTTCATGGAGCATCACCTGGGACACATTCTAGTTGTAGATTTGAACCACGTATACCATTCCAAGACAACATTTGGTCAAATGCCCAATGAATGGTTCAGGCTGCAAGTGCTCTGAATTCCAAAGACAGGAGTGGTCACCTTGCATTCATCCACCATTCAGTAAGTGTGTCAAGGGCTCCTTCTAGTGCAGGGCATGGAGGTTTTGCTAGAGTGGGGTGTGCAAGCGAGGAAGAGGGAAGTGGGTATGCTAGACATTGACAATGAGCACAAATCCAAGGTTCCCTCTGCCCCGGACACAAGAAAACTGTGCTTTTCAGCTCTCCCTTCATGAGAGAGAGTCTCCCATGAGTGGCTCGGGGTGGGCTGTCAGCACAGTAATGTACCTGGGCCATCCCCAGACTCAGCCATAAAAGAGCGTGCAGGACTGTCTTACTCTCAAGTTTGTGTGCTCTCTCCCCTCCCTGGCAAGTGTGAAAGCATCATGTTGGGAAGACGGAGCAATGGGAGGGAATCAGCCTGGACCACTGAGTCACCATGCCAAGGACAGTTGCCCTGGGGGACTGCCTGAACCTGCATTGGGCTTGGCATGAGTGAGAGTTGGATTTCTGTTGTGTTACCTGCTGCAATTTGGGGGCTGTTTGTTAGGGCAGCATAGCATAGCATCGCCTCACTGCCACAGAAAGACTTGGCTACGTGGTAAATCAGACATGACTCTTCCCTTGGAGAGCTCATGGTTTAGTAGGGCAGACAAGATCTGTGTGTAAAAAACTGTAACAGAGGCTGGGTTGTGGGCCTCAGGGCTTGCCGGATTTCAGAGCCAGCCTTGGAGAAGTTGTCCCAGTTGAACAAAGACTTAAAAGAGAGAATGAGCCGGGAGAGTGAATGTCATTCCAGCTGGAAGGAACAGCATGAGCAAAGACCCACGGTCAGAAATTAAGGGGCGTGATGCAGTTTGTCAGAGTTGAGGAAGTGGGGAGAGAAATGGGAGAAAATAAGGCTGGAAAACACCACTGGCCCCAAGACCATGAAGGGCCTCACATTTCAGATAAGGGAGTTTAGATGCATTTCTAATACTAGCATCTCTCTGGGAAACCTGAGTCTCATGATACACACCTAGAAGGTAAGAGCTTCATAATCAAGACATTTAGAAAAAAGCTACACCCCCCCCCCCACTCTGCTTCCTTCTTCATACGTTGTTAACAGAGTCAAGGCTCTGAGAAGTTCCGCAGTAAGGAATCCAGCTAGATTTGCTTAATGCAGCATTTCTCAGCCCTAATGGAGCAGGAGCTCTTTTTTGACATACTTGGGGAAACACTGTTATGAAGAAGGATGAGCAGAGGGATTTATAAGTGGGAAGGTGGCAGAACCAGGGCTGTGAGGTGGGGAGATTCATCAGCAGCAAGGAGACAGACAGGACAGCTGCTGCCCAGCTCACATCCACCCCTAACCCCCACTGCCCACCTCAGCTGGCCTGGCCGCAGCCAGTCGGACCAGGCCATGCAGGCTCCAGCCCCTCCGTGCTGGCTCATTATGCCACAAGCACAGGTCGCTGGTCTCCACTCCATCCCAGAACTTCTCCAGTGCTGCGAGGCTGAGTGAGCCCCTTGGGCCTTCCCTATCACTACAGGGAAGTGGGGAGTCATTGCTTGACCCATGAGGGGACGAGATCCATAGATAAGTACTCCTTTTGGGCAGACAATTCTGGGAAGTGTTCTGTGCACGTCTTAGGAGGTCCTGGTGGGACGGCGTGCCGTGCCCCAGCAGCGACGTCAGTCACACAGACTGCTCCTCCTGACTTGCCCTGAACCCAAGCCCCCTGGACCCCCTCCCAAGGAACCCACCACTGCTCCATGGGCAAGTCACCGGCTGCCTTTGGGGGAGCCCAAGATAAGAGCGGGGGTGGATTAGAAGGATGGTGGGGAAATGAAAGCTACATGTGGGAGAAGACATGATCATGAAAGCTCTACATTAGACCCAGGAAGGAAACCTAAGTGTCCAGACAAACGCTGCTCCACAGAGAAATGGCAGCAGAGCAGTGGACAGCAGAAACCATGCCTCACCAAGCTCCCATGGGGCCAGAATCTACCCCACAATTCATCTCCATCTTAATTTCCTAAGCCTCCCTGCAAAGACTTTTATTACTTCTTTGATTTTCCAAATTTGGAAACTGAGGCTCAGAGAAGCGTGGTTTTACCTCTGAAATAGGCAACTTCCCACCCACCCAAAACATGATGGAGAAAGAACAAAAAGGACTGGGCAACTGTTGGAGGTTTTGCAAGAGGGAGAGAAGAGTTGACTCTGAGGTTGGTATACTCCACGAAGGCTTCCGGGAGGAAGTGGACAATTCAGAGCGCAGGACCCTTCATCCAAATCAAATACAAATGGGGAACCCTATCAGTAAGTATGATTTCCTATCTCTGTAAAAAGCCCTGTGGCCAGCGGTGTTCTGGAAACGCTAGTTAATTTCTGGTTAAATATTGGATCCCTGGGAGTTCTTTAAAAGCTCGTTTACCCAGCCCGGAGGGTCTGTAACTCAAATGCATTGTCAAACCAGGAAACATTTACCCCCCAGTCCAGACCACAGCTGAGTCATTGGCCAGGAGAAGCTCAGTCTGTGTGCAGAGAGCTGGAGATTATCTCATCTTCCAGGCACTTGTAGACGTCCAATCCGGACAAATCATGTCCCACCCCCAAGAATCTGCAAGAAATGGCTCGATGTGTCTCCCACACAACAGGCCGATAACTCGGCATCACTCGAGCCAGTGGGCAGACAATGTCCCCGCCGACAGGGTCCAGCCTGGTGCCCCACCCAGCAGACGTGCTCCAACAATGACTTCATCGTCCTCCCCACCAGGACTGTGTAGACGAGGGAGGTGCCTCCTGCGGTGCAGGCTGCGAGCTCTGAGCAGTCACGCTGGACGCCGGACCAGTGCCCTGGGCTGCTCCTCCCTGCGGCTCCACGAGCCCAGGTAGGGATCACCAGAGGTCGTTTTACTCCCAAGTGGAGCGATAAATCAGCCCTTCTACAGGAAGATTTCTCACAAAGTGCCCTGCTGCACTGTCAAAGGGTAAAAAGGAGAAAAAAAATAATAATAAAGCCAGAGGTAAGGGCTCCGGGCAAGAGCAAGATGACAATGTTTGTACAGCGGGGTTTGCAGAGGAGCCCCCGTAAGAGCCCAGCGTCTCAGAGAGCCAGTCCTTTGAACTGTCCCACCCTTTGTTATTACAAGAGACTTGATAAGCCCACCCAGCACAGAGACCCTCAGAATCTAGGCATATGGACTCCATTAATCTGCCCTTGCACCTTTTAAGTACTTTGCAGCTCCTGCCGCCCACAAAATCCAAGCAGAGTGAGAGTCGCAGGGTTAATTTTCTTAAATGGATTTTAGTCAGGCAAGCCCTGGGTTTCTTTGGAGTGCAGAAGTTGACAGCTCACTGCTGGCCCTGATCTGTCCTTGGGGTAATGACGTCTGCCGCCCCTCAGCATGGGGACCAGATGCGGTCAAGGTGGTGGAAGCAGCAAGCGATGGAAAAGCCCAGCCAGCTTAGGCAAAACCCAGCACGGGGGAAGGCAAGGCAGCAGCTCAGGGACCGTGCCTTGGGTTCCGTCCCCGGGAGGCAACCCAGCATGGGGGAAGGCAAAGCAGTGGCTTGGGGACCACATCCTGGGTTCTATCCCTGGGCACCACTGGCCGGCTGTGCACAATGTCGGACACACACCTTAGATCCTGTGCCCATTTCCCCTTCTGAAAGCAGAAGCCACAGTCACTCCTCTGCCCTGCTGTGAGGAGGATCATGAGTTACAATGTGTACAGCAATGGTAACAGTTCCTGCCATGTAACAAGCGCTCAACAAAGATGTGCTGACTGGGTGAGGGAATGAGAAACAACAGCAACCTTCAACGCAAGAATGAGCATCAAAACGGCGCGTGCCACTGTGCTGAGAGCTTTAGATGTGGTCTTTCTAGCCCTCCCAACCATCCTTCTTGAGATTCTAGGGGCTACAAATGCAGACGCCTCCACCAGACTCCAACACTGCACTCATGTTGAGGTGAGCGTCCAAACCCAAACCCCGCCAACAGGGCTGGGGAAGCTTCCGGGGACACCAGGTGAGCGTCCTTCATGAAAGGACGCTCCTGTAGAGTAACTGCTCTCCTGCCTGGAGGCCTCTGGTGGGGGATGAAGCCTGGGGCTATGGCCACAACCTTACATTCACTAGAAGCTGGAAACCACTGGGCATGGGTGGCAGCGACAGGGACAAGTATGGAAGTCCCAGGCCACATCTGCGATGGCTGGGCTAGCCTACCTTGCAGCTCCTTGTTTTCCAAGAGGACGTGGTTCTGCCCCGTTTCTCCCAGCCAGCCTTGGGACTATGGAGAGGGCCATGGCAGAGGCGAGTGCCAGCCAGGCAAGGATGGTGCAGAGACCCACAGGTCATTCATTCATTCACTCCTCCAGTAATGCCTGTCAAGCACTTTCTACATACCAGATCCCTTCCAGGGGGAGGGTACTTTTACTGAGGGGTGCAGCTCAAGCTGGTATTTAGGTGGCTGGCCGTGTGCACAGACTTGAGGCCACATGGGGCGCCAGGACCGTTCCTCTGCACCATAACTCAACGAAGTAGGGCCGGCATTGGGAAAAGCGGGATTCAAGACATTTAAATGGGTTTTTCTGTTTGTTTTCACTGCAGGACCTGTCAGAGCCTGGAATGTGCCTGTGTGCATGGAGACTCCCCTGGGTGGGTGGCCAAGAGCATGGCACTGGAACTCTCCGGCCTCCGTGCCCTCATCTCTACAGTGGGGATGGAAGGAGTAGCCACCTCCTAAGTCTTAGAGGTTGAGCATTCAGTGAGATAAGTCTGTGAACCATTCGACACAGTGATGGCACGTGGACAGTGTCAACCCCGAGAACTGTGCTGATGTCTGTTCCTCTTCTCCTCCCTGAGCACCTCTGCTCCATGGAGAAAACACCTGCACCAGATCACAGAGGCAACCAGTGTCTGGTCAGAAAGACAGCGAGCTCCCTGCGGCTCACTCCCTCTATGGCTTATCTGTCCCGAGACCTCCACCAGTCAGCCGCTCTAGGCTAATCTCTAGATATCCCAGGCCAGCCCACTCGGGGGACCAGCTGAGCCCCCTCTTGCCATGAGTGGGTGAACCCTCTAATGAATAACCCTCCACAGTGCCGTGCCCGCCTCCACCTCCCCAGTACACAGCCCTCTCCCTCCTGGCTTTCAAGGGGCTGCTTCGGTGCACACACTCCTTATTTGTCCTCTTTTTATCTGCTTGGCCACATTCATTTAGAAAAAAAAAAGATCTCAGCTCTCAAGACATGCTGTAAGGAGGATAGTCCCTGGCCACGGTCTGCAGTGAATTTCACAGAACACACTTCCCTTGACCACTAAGGCGATTGAAGCCGCTCTCCAAGAGCCAGAGACACCTGGCCAGCTCCCGCCCTGCAAGCTGACTGATGAGCCCCTGAGGGAGGTCACTGGAAAGAACGTGTCCAGGTCTGGCCAGACTCGTCACTGTCCTTTCTCCTGGAGGGAACCAGCAGTGTGTGGGGAAGCAAATGACTCTGTATTTGGTATGAAATGACCGAACTGGACCTCAGTAGGTGCTTAGGAATTCTGCTTCATACACCTCTCTTAAGATATTTTTTTCTTGTTTTAATAAAAGAGCACGGGTGTGGACCAGGTGCGGTGGCTCACATCTGTAATCCCAGACTTTGGGAGGCTGAGGTAGGTGAAACTCAGGAGTTTGAGACCAGCCTGGGAAACATGGCAAAACCCCATCTCTACCAAAAATACAAAAAATTAGCCAGGCATGGTGGTACATACCTATAGTCCCAGCTACTCAGGAGGCTGAGGTAGGAGGACAGCTTGAACCCAGGAGGCAGAGGTTGCAGTGAGCCGAGATCGTGCCACTGCACTCCAGCCTGGATGACAGAGTGAGACCCTGTCTCAGGGGGGGAAAAAAAAAAAAAAAAGCATGGGGGAAGAAGGGAAAAAAGGTAGCCAGTTTCCCCAGAGAAATTATTTGACAAAAAACGTTTAACACTTAGCAATCTTGGAGTTTCTTTAACTTAATTTGTAAACGAGACCCCTGGGTTGAATATTTGAGGTCTACATGTGACAACTGCCTACATGAATTTTATGCAATTCTTGGTGGCGTGAAAAAGCATTAATGGGCAAGAGGAACCCAGCTGCGATTACCAAGGTGTTTGGATCTCACCCATCACGGCTGAAGGGAGGCCTGGCCTTGGAAGCTGGAGTCGGGTGTCCTGGTCTGGAAGCTTTGGATTTCCAGAGAGGCTCTCAGGCACCCTGACCACCCCTGCATGGCGCTGCCCAACCAGCAAGGGTGGCTGCTGTCCGAGGAGACCCAGGCCCGGGGACGGCCTCCCGCCCGAGGAGCTGGCTTGGGGTGGTCGCTGCTGCTGCAGGCGTGTTGTCATCACTGCTGCTGTGTGCTAGGGTTGTCGTGTTGTGTGGGTGTTGTCGTTGTTGTGGCCATTTTGCAGTGTTGTTCCCACTGTGTTGTGTTATTGTAGGTGGTATGTTGCTGTTGTGTTTTTCTTGAGGATGATGCATTGCTGGCATTCTCGCTGTGGCCGGGTTGGCCGAGTCGTCCTGACGTTTGTGTTGCTGTGTGGTTGTTGATCATGATGCATTGTCATTGCTGCTGTGTTGCTCTGTTGTTGCTGTGTTCTTGCTGTCATTCTCATGCTGTTGTGGTGCTGTCGCTGTGTTGTTGCTGGGGTTGGTGTTGCCGTGATGATGGTGCTGTGTGTGTCGTGTTATTGGTGCTCTTGTCATCACTGCTGTGTTGTGGTTTTGAATGTTGATGTATCTTTGGTGATGTGATGTTGTCATCATTGGTGCTGTGTTGTTGTTTCATTGTTGTGTTGTCATTCCTGCTGTGTCATTGTGGCTGTGTTGTCATCACTGTCACTGTGTCATTGTTGCTGCTATGCTGTTGTGATCGTCACTGTACTGTCGTGATTGCTACCACACTGTCATGATCCTCACTGTGTAGTCGTGATCCTGTGTTGTTTGTGACTGTCACTGCGCTGCCACGATTCTGTGTTGTCATGATTGTCACTGTGTTGTTGTGACTGTCACCAAACTGATGTGATTCTCGCTGTGCTGTTGCAGTTGTCACTGTGTTGTCGTGATTGTCACTGTGCTGTTGCGATTTTGTCACTGTGTTGTGGTCCTCACTGTTGTCACGATTCTCATTGTGTTGTCGTGACTGACACCATGTTGTCATGATTGTCTCTGCATTGTCATGATTTTCACTGTTGCCGTGATTCTCATTGTGTAGATGTGATTGTCACTGTATTGCTGTGATTCTTGCTGTTGTCGTGATTCTTGCTGTGGTGTCGTGATTGTCACTGTGCTGCCGCTATTTGTCTCTGTGCTGTCATGACTGTCCCTGTGCTATCGTGATTCTCACTGTGTTGTTGTGATTCTCACTGTGTTGTCATGATTGTCACTGTGCTGTCGCGACTGTCACTGTGTTGTCGTGATTCTCCCTGTGTTCTTGTGGTTGTTGCTGTGCTGCTGTGGTCGCTGCTGCCGGGCATGGACCCTTCTCTCCGCTGCACGGGGTCCTGCTCCAGGTCTCCTCACTGTGTATCAGGGAAGGAGTTCAGGTGCAAATCTAGGCTTGTGGTTCCTTAAGCTTATACAATTTGGGGGATCCTTGTCAAGAAAAAATACAAAACGACCAATTTTGGTAGAAAAGTAAATATTCATTTGGAATGAGTAAAGAAATCACAACAAACTGTAAAGTTTAAAAACTAACAAACATAACAAATGCACATATCACACAACCCAGCCAAACAGCCCAGTCCCTGCTTCCAGTAAGGAGTAACCTGTTCTCTCACACCCCTCCTTGAGCTTCTCCTTGGTGGAGGCCATCACATGGACGTCCGGGCAGAGACAGGACCGTGTGTTCACAGCCGAGCCCCCTAGAGCAGGCACTGGGCTTCCCGTACCGGCCAGGCCACCTCAGAGCTGGGTGGCCTTGAGCTGAATGAAGCCTCTTTCCTCTGTTTCTCCCTTTCCTCATCTGTAAAATGGGCTGCTGATGAGACCTGCACTTCCCGCTATGGGCTGTGGTGCGGGTGAGCTGGCAGCCGGGCTGCCAGTCACCAAGCGCACATCTGTTGGTCACCGAGCACACATCTGCTGGTCTAGTGACACGATGTGTCTTCTCCTTCCTGATATTCCCTCCTCACAAAAATAGAACAAAGTGGAAAGGCCACATCATTCCTAGAAACCCTGCAGAAACGGATGCACAGAGAAGCAGCTGAAGAATGTTTAAACACAGGAGGTGGCATATTGGGCTCCCCAGAAGCCGGCCCTGGGACGAGCTTCAGAGAGATGGGCATTTACCCAGGAGGTGGTCCCAGGCAGCAAAGGCCGGGAAGGGAGGAGGGAGATCGAAAAGGCAGAGTCAGCAAAGAGTTATTTTACCAAGGAGCTTCCTTTGTGGGCAGCTAGGGCTCACTCCACCAGCACCTGGGTAGCAGCTGTGTTCGTGAGCTTCCTGTGGCTATAACCAAACGGCACAAACACGACTTGAAGAATGCATGAATTCTCTCACCGCTCTGGAGGGTAGAAGGCCAACCCAGGTCTCATGGGGCTAAGATCAAGATATGGGCAGGGCTGGTTCCTTCTGGAGGATCCAGGAAAGGATCCGCTCCTCACCTTTCCCGGCTTCTACAAGCCGCCTGCACTCCTTGGCTCCTGGCCCCTCCCTCCACCTCCAAAGCCAGCCATGCCAGGTGACTCCTCACAGCCCACGTCTCTGACTCTCTTCTGCCTCCTCTCCACTTACAGAGACCCTGTGGTTACAGTGGGCCCACGCCAGGATTAACGATTAACTAGCAACCTTAACTGCACCTGTAACCTGGAGTCCTCTTTGCCACATTCAGTAGCATCCAGGTATCACTGCTTTTGCTTTCACTTTCTCTTTCTTTCTTTCTTTCTCTCTTTCTCTTTCTTTCTCTCTCTCTCTCTCGCTCCCTCCCTCCCTCCCTCTCTCCCTCTCCCTCTCGCTCTCTCTCCTGGTCTCGTTCTTTCTCCTTCTCCCCACTTTCTGTCCCTTTCCCCTTCTTTCCTTCTTCCCTCATTCCCTCCGTGTTCCCATCCTGTTCTCTATCACCATCTCTGTGTCCGTACTCATCACACTCATTCTTGGTTTGGACCATTCTCAGCCGGAGGGAGACCAGACGCTGAGTCAGGAGGAGGCCTGTGAGCCTATTTTTAGGGAAAAGGCCAACACGTGATTTATCAGGAATTTGAACCAAGACACAGTCAGGAAGGCAGGTAATGGCGTTAG
Organism: Papio anubis; assembly: GCF_008728515.1. Taxonomy (NCBI): domain Eukaryota; kingdom Metazoa; phylum Chordata; class Mammalia; order Primates; family Cercopithecidae; genus Papio; species Papio anubis. Next base: position 3,030,801 of record NC_044993.1, on the reverse strand, counting down.
CAGCAGACAATTGAACCCCCATCTGGACCAAAATGTGCCCAGATAGCTATAATTTAATTGTGTTTCTGTGCTGCCATTTAATTCATCTTAAACATGGGCATGGAGGGAGAGACTTCAGGACCACCGAAATCCAAATTGAAAAGTAATCAGGAGGATCTGGGCCACCCTTTGGTGTCTGCAGTGAGTTTAAGAGAATGCCATGATTACACCAGCTTGCTGGAGGGCCTTAGACGTTTCCCCGATGTTCCCAGGCTTTGGTTTCTTCATGCACGAAATAAGGGTGTAATACGATAATAAGGTCCTAAATCACCAACCATCTCTACATTCTCTGATTTCACCTTCAAACCAACAGGGTGTAAGAATAGCTCACATGTATTAAGGGGTGACTTTGCACCTGGCATGGTTAGGTTATGTGAACTGATTCATAGAATTTTTCCAACACGCCTGTGAGGCAGGTAGCCGCATCACCAACATCCTCTCTGTAAAGACAAGGTGACTGAAACACAGAGAGGTTAATATTTAACTTTCCTGAGGTCAGACAGTGGGTAAACAATGGGGCCAGGATGCAAACCCACCAATCTGGCAGAAGAGCTCCCTCAACCATGACTATCCAGTTTTGGAGGGTGAGAGTGGGAGTGGCTGTACACTTCACAGCAAAATTCAGACGGGAGAAGAAACCACTGGCTGCAGAGACTGAATTCCCACACCTATTTGAGGTGTGACTGCAAATTCTCAGGGGTGTGCCATTGGGCAAGAAAAGGAAATAAAATACCTTAATGGAAAGGAAGAAGTAAAATTACCATATTCTCGGATGACATGATCTTATGTGGAGAGAGTCCTAAGGACTATACACTGTACATACCTATTAGAACTAATATACAGGGTCACATGATGTAAGAGCAATGTGCAAAACTCAGGTGTGTCTCTGTACTCTAGCAATGAACAATCAAAAGATGAAGCTAAGAATATGATTCCACTCACAGTCGCATCAAAAAGAATAAAATACTTAGAAATAAAGTACAAGTCTTGGCTGATGAAAATTAGAAAACTTCACAGAGGAAAATCAAGGATCTAAATAAATGGAGGGACATCCCAGGTTCATGGATTAGAAGGCTCATGATTGTTAAAATACACATTCTCCCCAAATTGATCTACAGATTCAATGCAATGCCTATCAAAATTCCAGCAAGCTCTGTTTACAGAAACTGACAAGCAGACTCTAAAATTTATGTAAAGATGCAAAACACCTAGAGTAAACTAAAACATTTTTAAATAAAAGACAAACTTTCATACCCTGGGCTTTCATATCCTGATTTTTAAATGCGCAAAGAAGCTATGGTTTCATGATTCTGTGATGCTGGCGTTAGAAGAGACATACATCAACGGAACAGAACAGAGAGATCAGAAATCAACCCTTATATTGGTAGTCAAATGATTGTATACAAAAGTTCCAAGACAATTAATTGAAGAAAGAATAGTCTGTTTATAAATGAAGCTGGGAAAATGGGATACCCATATAAGAAAAGATCACTTTAGGCCCTTGTCTCATACCACACACAAAAATTAACTCAAAATGGAAAATAAACGTCTAAGGGCTAAAATAACAAAACTTTTAGAAAAAAAAAAAAGAAGAAGAAGAAAATCTTTGAGACTTTGGGGTAAGCAAAGATTTTTTAGCCATTTATCAGAAGCGCAATCCATAAAATAAAAAAATTGACAAAATTGGATCTCATCAAAATTTAAAACTTTTGTTTTTCAAAATACAATATTAAGAAAATGAAAGGACAAACAACAGCTGAGAATAAAATATTTGCAAAACACATATCCAATAAAGGACCCAGAATATACAACAAAGAAAGCTACAACTCTATGACAAACAAATCCAATCAAAGCAAGACAAAAGATAGGAACAAGCATTTCAGCAAAGAAGATATACAAATGGCTAATACATATATGAAATAGGTGTTCAACATCATTAGCCATTAGGGAAATGCAATTTAAAACCCCAGTGAGATACCCCTTTATACTCACTGAAGTGACTATCATAAATAACACAGACAATAACAAGTGTTGGAGAGGATGTGGAGAAATGGGAACCCTCCTGTGATGCTGGTTATATTAGTCCATTCTCATGCTGCTAATAAAGACACACCCAAGACTGGGTAATCTGTAAAGGAAAGAGGTTTAATGGACTCACAGTTCTACATAGCTGGAGAGGCTTCATAATCATGGAAGAAGACAAGGAAGAGCAAAGGCATGTCTTACATGGCAGTGGTCAAGAGAGCTTGTGCAGGGGAACTCCCCTTTATAAAACCATCAGATCTCCTGAGACTTATTCACTATCATGAGAACAGCATGGGAAAACCGCACCCCTATGATTCAATTACCTCCCACAGGGTCATTCCCACAACATCTGAGGATTATTACAATTCAAGGTGAGATTTGGGTGAGGACACAGCCAAACTGTATCACTGGTGGGAGTGCAAAATGGTGCAGTCACTTTGGAAAGCAGTTTGGAAGTTTCTCAAAAAATTAAACAAACTACCCTGCAAATCAGCAATTCTATTCCTAGGTATCTACTCAAGAAAAATGAAAACCTATGTGTGAAAACCTAGAAAACATAAAGACTCATCTACAAATGTTCATGATAGCATTATTCAAAGTGGCCAAAAATGAAACAACCCAAGTGTTCATCAGCTGGTGAGTAGATAAACAAATGTGGCCTGTCCATGCAGTGGGATGGATTCAGTCATAAAAAGGAACAAAGCATGGATGGCATGGATGTATGCTGCAACATGGATAAACCTCCTCAACATGATGCTCAGGGAAAGAAACTGGACACAAAAGACCATGTATTGGCTGACTCCTAGAAGAAATGCCCAGAATAGGCAAATACATAAAGATAGAAAATGGCTCCCAGGGACTACAGGTGGGAACAGAAATTAACCATCAATGAGCATGAGGATCTTATGGGGGCAGGGAGAGTTCTAAATGTTCTAAACTGAATGTCCCAAAATGTTATTGGTGATGAGTGCACCACTCAGGAAAGCTACTGAAATCATTGAATTGTGCACTTGAAGTGGTTGACTCTTGTCCTATGTAAAATGTACATTCACAGAGTCGTTTCCAGAAAATTCTCAGGGATGCCTCCCTTTGCTAAAGAAGGAGTTGATATACTCATTCTACAAATCCATGAGCATGAAAGAGTTCTTCCCTGCAGGGTCACAGCAAGAGAAACTGGAAGTCCAGGCTTTTCTCTGCACATGTAGAAGTAAAAGAGGTACCTGTGTTCAGAAACCCCCTAGGGAAAGGGCTCTTTTGATGGGTTTTGCTGCTGTGAATGTCATTTAGTCCCAAGAATCTAAGTCGCCTTGCCACCATGCAGGCTGTGATCTTAAGAAGACACTTGTCCTCTGAGCCTCAATTATTTCAGCTATAAAATGGGGAAAATTGACACAATGAACTGCTGTACCAGAATTTGGACCCAGACCTCCTGATTTCTAGTCTAGGGTTCTTTCCATTCAAGTTCTGCATCCCACATTTCTGCAGTCATTGAAGATCCCATGTATTTCTGCGGCTACTCATAACCTGAGTTAACCACAGATTCATGGGATTGAGTGCTACCGAAGAGATGGGAGGATTCGCTTCCCCATTCCTGCTCATCTGCACACCAAGATTCTCGACTTCCACCCTGGGTAGCCACTTAACCCCAACCCTGCCACAATTCTGTCAAGATGCCACTAAACTCCCCACAAGGACCCCATTTAACTGTGACATCCATTCCTACCAGGTCTCCATCCTTCCTCTCTCTGTTCTCCCCAGTGTGCCCTCCAGGGCCCCCATGACCAGCCCTCCCATCCTGGCATCCCCTTCACTAACCACTTAGAGCAAAGGGAGTCTAGGAGACTCCATTGGAAACACTGCTGTCTGTTATTTCCTGAACTGTGGGCTGTGACTCCCTGTGTCCTCTGGAGAAAAGATTGCCATGTGTATATTTCTCATTTTCCATGACACTTCTGCTCTGTGTGTTGCAATCATGGTGGGTGGTGAGGTTGAAACAAAATCTGTGGCTTGGCTGTGAGAGGAGAATGGGAGCTCCTCTGTGGGCAGAAGCAGCTGCTTGCCTGGCAGGGGAGGTGCAGGGTGAAGACAGCCAGGAAAGAGAGAAAAAGAGCAGGGAAAACCCAGAATAGCACCAATGGGCAGAGGTTCCACTGCCCTTGACCAGTGGGGACAAGTTAGGCTGCTCTGGGCTCCACATTTTAGAGCAAGTGATGCAGGCTGGTAAACTGAGGCAGCCTTGGCCCTGGGTCTGGCTGAGACACCCCAGGAAGACTGGAATGATGGAGTCCATGAGCCAGGTTAGGAAGTCAGAGTCCCGAGTGCCCTGCCCTTCTCCCCCTGCCAGGGATTCGTTCAAGTGACTGGGCCAACCAGGGCCCCTCCCTCGTGTTTCACCTGAAGCTGGGAGAGAATAGAAGAGCCCCACAGTGATAAGCTGGGGAGAACAAAGTTGAAGTACTCACACTCCCTGATTTTAAAAACTTACTGCAAACACCTGGGGAGGCCATGCTGCCCTCCAGGGCAGAAAACTCGCCTCCCTAAGAGAGGTGGAAATGAGCCTGTGGCACTCATTCATTAACAAATAACCAGGAAGCACCTCCTAAGTGTCAGGAGCTATTCTCTGCCTGGGGCCACAGCAGTGAGCCTGGGGATGAGTGAAGTCCCTGCCCTTATGGAGTTTATACTCAGTTTGGAGACAAAAGATATTTTAAAATAAAATAATAAGTAACATAAATATCTGGCATTTCATTCAGTGGAAGCGCTAAAGAGAGAAACAAAGAAGAGAGGGGGTGGGGGGCATGGGGCAGAGTTGGAGGAGTCAGCAGTGAGGGGGCTCTGGTGAGGCCTTTCACTTTCATCATTACAAGAAGGTGCTGGAGGGGGTTGAACAGAGAAATGGCAGGGTCTGGCTTACATTGTTTTTCTATTGAGATGAAATTCACAAAATTAACTCTTAAAGTGAACAGTTTGTTGGCATTCAGTACATTCACCATGTTGTGTGACTACCCCTATTTATTCCAAAACATTTCTATCACCCCAAAAGGAGATCCCACACCCATTATCAGTCACTCCCATTCACCTCTGCCCCCAGCCTTTGGAAGTCACCAATTTGCTCTCTGTTTCTGTGGATTCGCCTATGCTGGACACTTTGTATGAATGGGTCATTCAACATGCAGTCTCTTGTGACCAGCTTACTTCATGCAGCATTGTGTTTTCCATGCACATCCATGTTGCAGCATGGGTCAGTGCTTCACTCCTTTTTGTGGTGGAGTCATGTTCCATTGCATGGATATTTTAACAATCCTTTTTATAGAGGTGGAAAAGTTGATCCTAAAATTCATATACGATTCTGAGATACCCCAAATAATCACATTTTTTCTTAAAAAAATAACAAAGTTGAAGGACTCACACTCCCTGATTTTTAAAACTTACTACAAATTTTGGAAACCCCAATCAACCACTGTAGTACTAGCATAAAATAGAAATACAGAGCAATGGAATAGAACCCAGTCCAGAAATAAACTAATATTTCTAGTCACTTTATTTGACAAAGGTGCCAAGACCATTCTATAGGGGGAAAAAAATGTCTCTTCAATAAATGGTTCTGAGAAAACTGGGTATCCACATGCCAAACAATGAAGCTGGACCCCTACCTCACACCATATATAAATACTAACTCAAAATGGATCAAAGGCCCAAATGTAAGAGTTAAAACTATAAAACCCTTAGAGGAAAATATAGGAGTAAATCTTCATGATTGCCTTAAACTTCAAAAGAATCAGCCTGGCTGATGTGCTGGGTTGAATCCCAGAGGCTCCTTTCTCCAACCCTGTTAGAGACCCTCAGGAGCCTCACAAACTTGACCTCTCACCTTCGGTCATGAGCCAGAAAGTGGCCCCAGGTGGACACAAAGGAAACAATGGATGGAGAAAGGGCCCTATGGCCTCCATGAGCACCCACATGACAATGAACCAGTACTATTCAAACTACACACAATGCCCACATGGCATAAACCAGAATCATTCACACTGCACATGAGGTCCATGTGATATCATTTTGGATGCTCCTTTTAAAATAAAGGACTTTGTTCTCTTGCCACTGTCTTCATCCTCAGACAGGAAGAAGCACTTTGATCTGTGGATGACACTCCCCGAGGCCTTCAGCAAGGTGACTTCTGTCAGGAGGAGGGGAGTCTTTGCTCTCTGGGTCTGCTCCTCTGGCACCATAGACAATGTGCCTTTGACCAGCAGGATCCAAGGAACTGGACCTTGCCACAGGCGACCAGCAGATGCTCCAGTGAAGGACAGGCTCAGAGTGGGCGGGGGAGGAGAGCCTCACCTACACTGACTTGGGAATCTGCAGCAAGTCAGGCCAGGAAGCACCCCATACTTCTGCTGCATCTGTCAACAGCACATTGGGCTGACCCTGTGCCACTCAAAGACAAATGCACTGTGAGCTTAGACCAGCAAGATCATCGTGCTTTGGGATGAGGCTATCACACAGCAGAAGCCCCTTAATCAAACAAATACTCTGGTAAAATTGACAGAGCTGAACTTGAAACCATGGATCAAAGGTAAACGGATCAACAGACAAGCAGGGTCAGCATTCAGTTTGCACAAACAGGGAGTCAGAACAGTCAAAACTAAGGGTGCCCCACAAGCTGGCTGGAAGATCCACTCTGTTAGACAGAGAGGGACCTGGGGCCCTGCTGCCCCATAAGTGAGTCCAGACAGCCCAACCATGTGAGCCTCACAGGAACCTGTCACCACCTGCCACCACTAGGAACTCTTCCTCCACCAAATGCTTCCCTGATGGCCCACAGGTGTCCCCCTGGGAACCCACAGGTGAGGCCAGTGTGGCTAGGAGTTGCCATTGCTCACAGGAGGCCATGCTTTGGGGAACAGGGACCCCCGGGATCCTGCAGGGAGGTAGGAAAGGACCCCTCCCTGTTGCATCATAACCTGTGAGAGATTCACAGAGCTGCGAGGCTGGGCTCCAATTGGGCCATGGGATTTCTGTGAAGCCACTTGTTCTGTGCTAGCCCACAGACCTCCTTGACCTCCAGCACTGAGATGTGCTCTTGTGACAGCCCCACCTGACCTCAGAAGAGCCAGGGCCCAGCGTGTGCAGTGACAGAGACCCCAGTGCTGAAGGCTCTCCTTCAGGTCCCCCTCCAAGGGCAGCTGTGGCCGATGCCCTCAGCCATGGCCACATACTGTGAGCTCAGGGGAAGTCCCTCAATGCACCAGAGCCATGGTGGCCCCAGCTGCGGGGCATCTCTGTGCTGGGTCATCCAATCTCATCATCATCACATCCACTCATTAGCCCAGGTCCCCACAGGAAGCAGGTGGCACAGACAAGCTGGGGGAAATGAGGAAAGGGGTTGTAGTCAGACCCACAGCCCATATCTGGCTGCCATCCACTTCTGTAGAGCCTAGGAGCTAAGATGAGCTTTATTTGTTTAAAGTTGTAAAAAATAAAACCAAAAGTAAATACATGGAAATGTATGCATGTGGCTCACATTTGGGGACCCCAGAAAAGGGCATAATAAATAGCTGGGAGGGGGCAGTTACTGTGGTTGCTGGAACTCAGGAGGTGGCAGTAGTGGGAGGAGACCAGCCAGGATGAGTTGCAGTCTGGGGTGGGCACCCAGCCAGATCATGGGACCCCTCTCCTGTGTGGGGAGCTGGGGGGTAGCACCCCTACTTTGCTCCCTACTCTCCATATCATGCCAGGGGGCCCCACTAGCCAGCCCACCCAGAAGTGGGGTTCAGGATCCCAGGACATAGAGCAGGTGGGGGTAAAGTGGGGCCCCCTGCAGAGTGGGGTGCCAATCCTGATTTTACTTAGGCAGAACGGGGAGCCTCAGAGGTGAGCAGACTTGCCCAAGACTACCCAGCTCCTGCGTACCTGCACAGAGACAAGGACTCAGCTCTGTTCTCCCCTACCTCAAGCCCACAGGTCTACCCAGGCTTGGCCAAGGCCCTGGCAAACTCTGGAGCTGGCTCTGCCACTCACCCTACAGATCCTCCAGCCCATGCCCCAGCTCAGATTCCACACTCAGTAAGCAAACTTCTGAGTAGAATTCCAACTCACACAGAGCTTTCCCACAGGGAGGAATGTGCTTGCCAAGCTGACAAGCATCCAGCCTACTGGACACTTGGGGGCTCACTATAAAGGAGTAATTTGACCCAGAAAGGGACTGCACTGACCAGCTGACACTGATTTCTGCCCCCACTGCAGCCCCTTCCTCACTGCACTCAAGCACGCTAGCATTCGGGTTTGCATCTGTCTCTCGTGAATTAGGTTAGTGTGAGTCAGTCCTCCTGAGCCTGAGCACATCTGGGGCACAGACCAGATCACATTTCTGGGCCTACAAGGCCAAGGGTAAGGTGCTGGGCCGGGCTGCAATAACCTCAGCCAAACCCTGCTTCCCTGGGGCCCAAGTGGGCCTAACTGGTCTCTGCTGGGGAGCCCTCAATCAAATCTCCGTCAAACCACAACAGTGACAAGTTTACAACCCTCAACCAGAACCCTCTGCAGGGCTAAGACCCGAGTTTGCATCCGCTGCTGCATGGGACTCACACACCAGAAAATCAGCTGTGTTATAGAAACCACCAGCATCTCCACTTCCCAGTGCCAAAGAAAGGGAATCCTGTGTTTAAAAATTAGGAACAAAAAGAACTGGGCCATCATCAGTGACTGCTACTACAAGTCTTTGGTACACAGGGTCTGAAGGCAGAAAAGAGTTACCACTGCTGTTGTATCTCTGCAGGATGCCTGGGCCTCAGGCTGGGAAGCGTCCCCATGCATGTGGCAGGCACACACCAGAGCCCACCGCACTGCAACCACAAGGTCTGAAGAGCCCCTGTGGGCACAGCGGTGGGCTGTGGGCTTGGGGGCCTCACAGGTTGGCTGTGTCCTGGTACCAACTTATGCTTCAAGCCTCAGATCCTCTTCTCTAAAAGAGGTAAGGCAGGGTGGCCAGGAGGCTTCAATGAAACAATGTTTGAAAACCACTGAGGTGGGTGGCTCCTGATTTCCCATGAGGACAGGCAAGGGTGGTAACCAGGAAGAGGAACAGCCACTTTCAAGATGAAATCTCAGAAAGTGATCGTTGATGAACAAGAAAGAATCAGATTGCTGGTGGCTGGGGGCTGGCACCTTTCCTCAGGGTGCTTCGAGTTGCATCCCTTTTCTCCTAGTGAGCCTTGAGAGGGCTGGAGGGGGCTAGAGACTGACACCGTACAGACCCACAAATGGGCACCAGGAGACCACAGTGGGCAGACTTGGTGCTGCTGAAGGGAAAACTGGCCCACCACCTCTGGGGTGCGTCCTGGGGTGCTCCAAGCTGGGCCGGCAGTGACTTCGGTGGGCCACACTGAATCACAAGTGCCCGAGCATTCAGAGCCTGGGTCGCCCCCTCCCACACTGACATTGGGCTTGGCCTTGTGACTTACTCTGGCTGGTGGAGCGTTGGCCAACGTGATGCAAGCAAAGGCTTCCTGAGCTTGCAAATTGGGTGTGGCGTCTTGGAACCCAGCAACCATCCTGTGAGGAAGCACAGGTGCTCCTGCTAGAGTGAGGCCCCTAGAAGGGGCACTGGGGATTGACATGGGAGGGAGGAGCCGGGTGACACATCAAGGAGCTCCCAGTTGAATGCAGCCAGTGAATGGCCCTGGAGACACAGGGTAAGCTGAGCCACCCTGCCAGCCCACAAAATCACAGAAATACAAAATCACTGTTACTCAAAGCCACTAAATGTGGGGATTGCTTGTCAGGAAGCAACAGGCAACTGAAACAAATTCCCAGCATCGCCTGTAGCAGCCCACGATTTCACCACTGCAGCTCACGCTATTTGCACGAACATTATGACAACCACGTTGCAGATGCCAACAGCCTCCTTCTGATCTAATTCCTTCGGAAAGGAACGCCAGAATCCAGGATATCCTAAACTGTAGCCACCTTCTGGACAGGCAAGCATGAAGAACCAACCCCATCATTCATCACTGTTTGTGCTGCTTTAAGTCCAGTGGCCCCTGTTGTCACTTCTCATTCTCTGTACCCTCCATCATCGGGTGCAGATCTGTGGCTGAACTGCTCAGCCTGCAAGCTGTGATGTCAGGACCTGGTAGGTCCGTGGTGGCCAGCCCAAAGTCAACAACCCACACAAATGGCCCTTTGACCTGCACACCATTCCCTGGTGGCATTCATCTATTTAAAGATGCCAGTATCATGATCCTGTTTTCTGGGGCTCTTTTCTGCTGACAAGGCTCGCATCGGGGGCCAGCATCGTTTAGGGGATGGAGCAGACCCCAGGTGGGTCTACAGCCAGGGAGTAGTCTCCCCTGTAAAGGGGGGATGACTATAATTCTTTGGGTGTCTGGTATATGCCAGGAACCGTGTTGGGAGATTTACAGACAGAATGGTACTTTTTAAAAAAGTTCCACCTAAAGGGGATCTTTGAGGCAGTGAACTATCTTGGCAGCGTAAGGGTGGATACAGGACACCATGCATCTGACAAAGCCCCTAGAACTACACCACAGAGAGTGAACCTGGTGTAAACTGTGGGTCTCAGTAACAACGTAGCAGTATCAGTTTATCCCTTGTCACAAATGTACTTCACTCATGCAGGATGCTAACAACAGGGGAGCCTAGGAGGGGAGATGGAGTGAATGAGAAATCTGTGCTATCTGCACAATTCTCTGTAAACCTAGAACTGCTCTGTAAAATAAAACCTATTATTTTTTAAAGTTACAGGAAAAGAAAAAGGGAAGGAGGGAAAGACAGAAGGAGAGAAAGAGTCTAAGCCACCTTTCTCCTCTTGGGATAGCCAGGCAGCAGGCAGGCTCAACTTATCTGACTCTGGGATGCCAGAACAGGAAACGGGAAGAATTCTCAAATCAGGAGGAAGTCTAGAATCACAGTGGAACATGCCTGGCCAGTCCTGGCTCTGTCACTCACTGGATGCCCCTGAACAAGGTGCATAGCATCCCCAGGCTCCGAATCCATCACATGTAAAATGAGGATAATAACAGGACCTTGGGGACGAAGGCGGTGAGAGTGGTGAGGGAAGGATTTGCGCCTCCCCTCCCTAAGTCCTGGTAAAGTTTGCCTAGAAATGAATGAACAGAGCAGGTAGAATGTGGTCATGCTTTTGGCATTTAACAAATCGGAAGATAGTGGCTCTGAGCACAGGTGAAGTAAGAAATTCCCTAACATCTCTGCTCTCTGCCCCCATGAGCTGGCAATCAGAAGTGTGTGTCTCCCACCTAGGGCTGCTGAGCAGGTAACAGGGACAATGTGCATCCCGGGGTGTGACAGTGTGGCACACAGCCCATGCAGTCAGAGACCAGGAGCTGCTGGGGAGAGGTAAAGGAGGGGCCTCTATCAGCCCTCAGTGAAGCCGAGAGACGTGTCCAGATCACGGCCTGGCACCGTCAAACTTTACATTTTTCCTGTCTTATAGTCATGCGATGACATCTATTTTGGATGTGATTTGCACGTCCACATGTGTGCATGACAAGAGCACGTTGTCGGCAACATGTTGGCGCGTGTTACTTGTTACTGGGTTACCCTCTTTAGGAAGAGCCTGAATTCACAGTTCCAGTGCAGAAATTCCTCACAGGTGTTTGTCATTATAGATATGTTTATCAGCATTCCTCACACCCCCCGAATCAAAAACAGTTGAAAAATCAAGAAAATGAGAAAATGTGTCATAATTCTCCTGCAAGAATTAAGCCTAACAGTCAACACAGAGACGTTACAAGTTTGAAGGAACCCAACAAAGTCCTCAAAAGTGACCACAGGAAATGCTGACCCTCAGAGATGATGGTGCACGCCCACATCTCTGGGAACCAGGTGAAGCGTGGAAGACGGAGGGGACCATCAAGTCAGTGCCTCCGACCTGCTGATGTCACTGCGGTTGTCATGTTGGAACCATAAGGTCAGGGTCTGCCACGAATAGCAAGTGATTCTTGCAAATAAAATAAACATGAATACCTTTATACACATAGTATACTCTATACAAATCCTATGAGAGGTGTTCCAAGAAATAACAAGTTATGGAAGCAAAGTCAGTCCTTCAATTGGCCATTTCGACACATGATTCTGTGTGAGGCTGTCAATACTTCCAGAAGATTTGAATGTGGCATGCTTTTGGAGTAGGAATAGGCACTCCAGGGCACATAGATCTTTATAAAGGTCTAAGAAGAAATGCAAACCGGAGAAGGAATGAATATTACTATAGAATCCTCCAAGCAAAATCAGAGACTAATCTTCAATCGCAGTTAGTAAAACCCAATTTCAGTGTCAAACCATCAAAAGAGCCAGGGGACAAAATATTGTCTTCTGTTAAGAAGGAAACCGTTAAAAAAGAAATAAGCTGGAAACCATCATCCTCAGCAAACTATTACAAGGACAGAAAACCAAAACCGCATGTTCTCACTCATAGGTGGGAATCGAACAATGAGAACACTTGGACACAGGGTGGGGAACATCACACACTGGGGCCTGTCGTGGGGTGGGGGGCAGGGGGAGGGATAGCATTAGGAAAAATATCTAATGTAAACGACCAGTTAATGGGTGCAGCAAACCAACATGGCACATGTATATCTATATAACAAACCTGCATGTTGTGCACATGTACCCTAGAACTTAAAGTATAATTAAAAAAAATACTTAAAAAAAAAAGAAACGTAGATGAAGCAACAGGCACCTAATATACAATCGCAGATGCTTTGGAATGCATGCTCAACAATCCAACCAACGTAACAGCAAAATAAATGTTTCTACGTCTAGATTAATGTTATGAAGCAAAGATCAAGGCCTTCAGAGAGGCCTAAAATGTTAATACACTGTTTTCTAAAATTTCACCGTAAGATTGGTAACTACACTAAATATCTGTGGTACTTCAATTTTGTAATGATTTTTGAGATTTATTTTGTTAATGTGTCTTTCTTTTAATATTTTCTGTTATCCCATGTCTGAATAAGGTACAGATTAATGTGAAATGCTACCAAATGACATAATATTGTCAAAAGATATTGATCATTATGTCTTTTTTAAAAAATATAAAACACTCTGGAACTTCATTTAATTGTATCACAAAAAAATGATTTACCGTTTACTGTTAGGATTTCTCATTCTTATTTAAATCACATAAAGTGTTCTGGAAGATGTAAAATAACTTATGATTTCGGGAATTACTGTGATTTCCCAGGAATATTGTTCCCAAACCCTAAAGATGAATATCAGTTGGGAATTCAGGACTCCTCGCCTAAACTGAGTAGCAGGAGCCAATAGGGGTCAGCAAATGAGACAGGATGAGAGAACATGGAGCAAGAGGGCTGGAGAGAGCTTGGAGGAGACACATGCTGGAGACCGCAGCCAAGGCCAGCAGGCAAGGCCCTGGGTTTGCATGAGTGAGCAGGATGTAAAAGAACCAAGACAGGGGGACATTTGGGCTCAGAAGATCCACGTTATTCCTCAACCCTGCCCTTGACTGCAAGTTCACAGACAGAATGACGCAATTACGGGCAGCCAGAGGGTGAGCCCGCACGCTGCCCTCCAGCTGCTGAGGCAGGGACCCGTCTGGCTGGACCCCTCGGAACACGCAGGTGGCCTCCGCTCCTCCAGACAGACAGGGGCACTCCCCCCGCTGCTGCCCCACACACGCAGGCTGCGGCGGGCCGGGTGGGAAGTGGGTGGGCTGGCTCTGTGCACCTCGGTCCAATTTGGCCCGGGTCGGGCGGCAGCCTCCCAAGCCGCGTCTGCAGAGGCCTCAGCAGGCTGGAAGTGCGGCCCTGCATAAACACGCACTGTTTTTCTTTGAGGCTTAGGCGCGCTTATCCCTGTCATAAATTGTCACCTACTTACAGTGAGGGGTCGCAGGCCTCGTTTCCAGGGAGGTCTCCGGCCCTCCCAGCACAGGGCAGCCAGGGCTCCTCGTTAGCTCGTGGGGAGCGAAAGAGCGACTCTCATATGGCATCCACGGAAAACGTGAGGTCCTGACCAGCTGGCTCCATGGGATCACTCACTCATTCATTCCCTCACTCACTCATTCAACTCACTCACTCACTCATTCATTCCCTCACTCACTCATTCAACTCACTCACTCACTCATTCATTCACTCACTCACTCATTCATTCCCTCACTCACTCATTCAACTCACTCATTCATTCACTCACTCTCTCATTCATTCCCTCACTCATTCCCTCACTCATTCACCCACTCACTCATTCAACTCACTCATTCATTCACTCACTCTCATTCATTCCCTCCCTCACTCACTCATTCCCTCACTCACTGATTCCCTCACTCACTCACCCACTCATTCAACTCACTCATTCATTCACTCACTCATTCATTCCCTCATCCACTCATTCCCTCACTCACTCATTCTCTCACTCACTCACCCACTCACTCATTCAACTCACTCATTCATTCACTCACTCTCTCATTCATTCCCTCACTCACTCACCCACTCACTCACTCATTCATTCACTCTCTCATTCATTCCCTCACTCACTGATTCCCTCACTCATTCACCCACTCACTCATTCAACTCACTCATTCAC